>NC_061511.1:210838488-211144442 GCF_022539505.1 Lolium rigidum | reverse complement strand
CTTCCCCTTTCTTTCCCCGCGCCCCATTGTTCTTCTTCTCCGCCGGCGGCAGCCCTTCTCCGGCAGGGCGGGTGATGTCTAGTTTCTCTTCGACCTCCCGTTCTTCATGGCCGCGGGATGGACCCGTGCCTTTGACAAGATGCCCCGACTGCCCACGCCGAGGAGCCTCGAAGCGGTCGATCCAGTAAGACGGACGAGAATGGCAACCGTGGACGTGAGTTCCTTGCATGCGAGAGCTTGCCATATAGAGAGGGGGATAAGGTTAGATCTCTCTCCAATTTCTCTGTTTTCTCTCGATTTTCTTGCTATTCCCTCGAATTTGTGATTTAGGGTTCCCGTTGTTGTTTTCAGATCCTGAAGAAATGCAGGCATTTCGAGTGGATCGATGTGTACGTTAAGAGGCTTCAATTGCAGGAATCAATTGGCGCTATTGGGGAGCGCAATTTGGGAGGGGGGGACTTGCTGTAGAGAAGGCGGCGGAGAGAGGAGCCGTTCCGATTATGCCTAATGCTCCCAATGTAGGACTGGAGGAAGTGAAGGGAGAACTGAAGAAAATGAACAAGCGAGTTAAGACAGCTGATCGAGTTGAAGAAGCAAGCTAATCCGATGGCTGGTTGTTTTTTCGTTGTATAATTGCGATCGGATTCTTATCATTGCTCACCGAGTGCTAGAAGTTGTTACAAGGGATACCTTGTTACAAATTCATTATTCAGCTTACATGTACTTGTAGTTGTTTTCATAGTTAGTGTGTGCATTCACCGAAATTACCAACTATATTGGAATGCTAAAGAAAGTTGATAATTAGGGCTCCCAATAATCTATTCACCGAAATCCGCAAATATGTATGCCTCATGTTTATACAAAAATTATACCACTTTTGGGCCGTTTCAAATTACTAAAACTATATGCCAAAACTATATCCCCTAAAAGAAAAAGGAAAGCGAAAGATAGTTGATAATTGTTAGAGGGGTGACAATAATGCATTCACCGAAATCCGCAAATATGTATGCCTCATGTTTATACCGAAATTATACCACTTTTGGGCCGTTTCAAATTACCGAAACTATATGCCAAAACTATATCCCCTAAAAGAAAAAGGAAAGCGAAAGATGGTTGATAATTGTTAGAGGGGTGACAATAATGCATTCACCGAAATCCGCAAATATGTATGCCTCATGTTTATACCGAAATTATACCACTTTTGGGCCGTTTCAAATTACCGAAACTATATGCCAAAACTATATCCCCTAAAAGAAAAAGGAAAGCGAAAGATGGTTGATAATTGTTAGAGGGGTGACAATAATGCATTCACCGAAATCCGCAAATATGTATGCCTCATGTTTATACCGAAATTATACCACTTTTGGGTCGTTTCAAATTACCGAAACTATATGCCAAAACTATATCCCCTAAAAGAAAAAGGAAAGCGAAAGATAGTTGATAATTGTTAGAGGGGTGACAATAATGCATCCACCGACAGAGAGAGAGGGGTGGCCACGAAGAGAGAGAGAGAGGGGTGGCCACGAAGAGACGGGGAGGGGTATACTTCCCATTAGATCAGTTGATCAACGGTTCGTGGAGTCGATCCGTGTGACAACGGCTCAACCAATCAGGATAAGTTTGGGCTTCTGAGAGCATTTGTGACAGAACTTGAGGGCAAAACTGAGTAGTACTAACAATCCAAGGGCACATAAATAGTAAATAGACTAAGGGATTCAAAAAAAAAAAGAATTACAAAATGAAAAATGCGTGTTTTGTACAATATAATTCATATTGGGCTACATCAAATTATTTGCAATTCAAATATACATGAGTGTGACAATTATGGCATCATTTAGACAAACTATGTTTTTGGGGAAGATGTTTTGCAAAGGGGTTTGAGTGGAAAACCATGCATCTTCATAGCTACACTAGTGATTCTGAGAAGTGGCAATTTGTGGTAAAACTTGATTTATATATGTTTGTTAAGGTTTTCTTGGTGGTAGATTGCGTAGGAAGACTCCATGAGTAGGTGCCACTATGTTTTTATTTTTTTGATTTTTTTTGCGCATGAAATGACTCAATTAGATATGTTAATCTCATTTGTTGACTCTCTGTTGACTAGCTACTTGAGGGTAAAACTGAGTATATTGCACTTGCCAGTCTAAGTACTCGAGGGGAAAACTGAGTACATATAAAATTTCTGTATAAGGCCCGAGGTTATAACTGAGTACACCAAACGTCCCAGGGTTAGACTCGTGTCGCGGTGCACGCTGCAGCTGTGCATAGCGGACGCTTGTTGCGGTACACGCCACCTTCGTCTTTATAGAGCCCTTTTTCTCTCCCTCGACGCACTTTCTCACTGCAACCGCCTCTCATGTCCCATCATCTTTTCCACAACCGAAGAAAAAACCCCGAAGAAAACCGCCGGCGATGGAGAAGAATGAGATGCCCATTGTCGGCGCATCAGCCGCCGGCGCATCGGCCGCTGCCCCAGTCCAGGCCCCTGTCGCTGCTTCCAACGTAGCAGCCGGCGCATCGCCCGCCGGCGCATCGGCCGCCGCCACCGTCCGAGCCCCCGTCGCTTGGGACCCGTACGAACCAGCGTCGTACGTCGCGCCGGAGAACCCCTATGACACCAGCATCGTCGACGACGAGCCGGAGGTAACCCTTTGCTCCCTTGTTATTATCCCATTTCAATCCTTTTGTGTTAGATCTAGCGTTATTAGGGTTCGTCTGTTCCTAGTTCAATCGATTTGTGTTAGATCTAGCGTTATTAGGGTGCGTCTGTTCCCTAGTTCAATCCATTTGTGATTTGCTTTTGTTTAAGATTTGTGCCGACGATGATGAATATTTGGGCACAAATTGATTCAGGGTTTGGTCAGTAAACAATTGGTGTGTACAAATTTGTTGTGCATGATCCGTGGTTTGCTCGACTCAAATCCCGGATATAAGTGTGTCCAATGTAACCGAGGCTACCTCTTTTTTCGAGCCCATATTATCATGCGTGATCTTTGTTCACTCTCTGTTCCATCATCGTTGCAATTGACTCCGTGTTTTTTGCACGATCTTTGGTGCTACGTGACAGAGTGCGAGCAGCGACGACGTCGACAGCGAGGACAGGTCCTTCCACACCAAGACTCGTCACGTCCTCAGGAGGCTGCAGTCCGGCCATTACGATGGCCCCTTTGCTCGAGGCATTTACAAGTGCCCCTTCTGCAACAGGAAGCTCCGCGTCACCGACTTCAACTGCCTGGTGAACCATGCTGAATCCATTGGCAGATGCGGCGCTAGAGTTGGAACGACGGTGAACGTGCATGCGTTCATGGCCAAACACAAAGCACTTGGGATTCACCTGCGCAACCTCCAGGCGAGTCACAGGCGCAACCTGGAGGCGTTGAACATGCCTACTGCACTCTCTGTATGTGACTGCTCTATCTGTAGAGCAGCTTATATTCATGTAAAATGTAGCTTATGTTGTAGGGTTCTATCGGTACTCATTTTATATGTAGTTTTGGTGTTGATGACAATGATAATATATGAACATTTCGGTATATAAGATTTGTAGGTTATTGCATTCTCTAGATGCCCAAAGTGTGAAGAGCGTGCAAGTTATCGGAAGAGAAAAGGAAGAAAAGAAGAAAGGAAGAAATGAGAAGAAGAAGAAGAGAAAAAGAAAGAAAGGAGAAAGAAAAGGGGAGGCCGGAGGCTTGGGCGGTACTGCCGGCCTGGCCACGGCCGGAGGCTCCGGCCTTGGTACCGCCCAAGGTACCGGTTGGTGCCCCCGCGCCTCAGTACACTTGCCAGGGGGGGTGGAGCCCCGGCGGTACCACGGCCGGTACCCCGGCCGGAGGCTCCGGCCTCCCCCCTCGGCCCGGCTCCCTCTTGGCCACGTGGCCTTCCCTCCTTGGCCCGCGCTGCTCGTGTTTGGCCGGTAGTACCGGCCCAACCTGGCCGGTACTACCGCTCAGCCCTCCAACGGCAGTTTTTCTCCCAGGTTATATATACCCTTCTTCTCCAAGCGGTTTGGCTGCTCACTCCTTCTCCAAAAAGCAAGACACCATTGTTGAGCCACCAAGAAATTCATCGGATCTCCTCCCTCAACCACCCAAATCCCTTGTGCTTTGGAGAATCGAAGGAGAAGACCCCGATCTACATCTTCACCGAAGCAATTTGCATTTCCCCCTCATTTTGTTGAGGGCCCCCTTACTAGTGTTCCTCTTTGGATCCCTAGTTGATTTGTGTTGATGTATTGTTATTGATTGTTGTGTTGTTACAGATTTGGGAGCCTCCAATTTGGTTGTGGATGTGTGTCCCAAGAACCTTGTAAAGGCCCGGTTTCCGCCTCTAGGAAATCCCTTAGTGGAAGTGGGCTAGGCCTTCATGGCGTTGCTCACAGGAGATCTGAGTGAAGCCTTCATGGCTGCTGGTTTGGCTTTCGTAGCAACCACACTCCTCCAAACGTAGACGTACCTTCTTGCAAAGGAAGGGAACTACGGGAATCATCTCCGTGTCATCGCGAGCTCCACTCTCGGTTACCTCTATCCTATTCTATCTCATATATATTGCGTAGCTATATCTTGCTTAGTTGGTAACCTTGTCATATAGGTAAATTCACTTAGTTGCATATCTAGAGAATTTACCTTTGTGTTAAGCCTAAATTGAAAAAGAACTAAACATTGGTTAGCACCTATTCACCCCCCTCTAGGTGTGGCATATGATCCTTTCAGTGCCGGAATAGAGACTTCTGTCCCCCCAAACGGAGTTTCGCGATGGCGGCGGCGTCCCTGGAGTCTTTCTGGAGTTTCGTCAATTGTTGTAGGGGTTTCACGTCACGAGAGATTATATAGGCGAAGAGGCGGCGCAAGGGGGTGCCTGGGGGGCCCACCCCATAGGGCGGCGCGCCCCCTCCTAGGCCGCGCCGCCCTGTGGTCTGGGGGCCCTGGGCCTCCTCTCCGTCTCCCCTTCGGTGTTCTGGTCCGTCTTGGTGAAATAAGATGTTTGGCTTTTGTTTCGTCGAATTCCGAGAATATTGCCCGAACAGCCTTTCTGGAACCAAAAACAGCAGAAAACAGAACTGGCACTTCGGCATCTTGTTAATAGGTTAGTTCTGGAAAATGCATAAAATCATTATAAAGTGTGAGCAAAACATGTAGGTATTGTCATAAAACTAGCATGGAACATCGAAATTATAGATACGTTGGAGACGTATCAAGCATCCCAAGCTTAGTTCCTACTCGCCCTCGAGTAGGTAAACGATAAAAATAATAATTTCTGAAGTGACATGCTACTAACATAATCTTGATCATACTATTGTAAAGCATATGAGATGAATGAAGTGATTCAAAGCAATGGTAAACATAATGACTAAACAACTGAATCATATAGCAAAGACTTTTCATGAATAGTACTTTTCAAGACAAGCATCAATAAGACTTGCATAGGAGTTAACTCATAAAGCAATAAATTCTTAGTAGAAAGTTTTGAAGCAACACAAAGCAAGATATAACACTACAAGAAAATCCTTCCATAGAGACAGTTTACTAGAGACACTTCCTACTTTGCCTCTTTAAAAATCACATTAAGACACTTTGCATGTTGTAGTGGCACTTTTTAAGACACTTCAGAAATAGTCTCATATGTAGGGACGTTAGTTGAGACATTTTTGTAAGGGGTTGCAATTTTTATTCTATAGACAACTTATGAGACACTACAAAGTGTCACAGATAAGTTCTCAAGAGGCATTCCGTGAGACACTTTGTTGTATGTCTTTACGTTGTATCTTCAGGCAATGTTTGCGGCATTTTGCTTGTTCTCTAGAGACATTTGTTCTATGTTAGGGTCATGATGGTTAATACTAATTAGAAATTTGTTCCAAGTATCAACATATACTTGTGAAAGGGTGAGATGGTTAATGGAATAACTCTTAATCACTAAGGTCATGAGTTCGAGTATTGTTTTTCACATGGTTTATTTTCATTTATTTACTCTAGAGACACAATATACTGCCTCTTTTATGTCTTCTAGAATGTAAATACATTATTACTATTGTCCTTACCACGTAGAGACACCACCCGTAGTGACAGTTTTGAGTCAATATGGAAAGTGCCTCTATAACTACGTAAGAGCAATTTAAGTGTCTCTACAGGACCAGAATAGTGTCTCTACATGCCAATTCTCTTATAGTGTAAGTTTCAGCAGTTGCTTTCAACTTCAACATGTATATCTCATGGATAATTGTCAACACAAAGTAATATGATGAGTGCAAATAAGCAAGTATGTAGGAATCAATGCACACAGTTGACACAAGTGTTTGCTTCTAAGATAGAAGGAAGTAGGTAAACTGACTCAACATAAAGTAAAAGAAAGTCCCTTCGCAGAGGGAAGCATGGATTACTATTTTTGTGCTAGAACTTTTATTTTGAAAACATAGAAACAATTTTGTCAACGGTAGTAATAATTCATATGTGTTATGCATAAGACATCCTATAAGTTGCAAGCCTCATGCATAGAATACCAATAGTGCTCGAACCTTGTCCTAATTAGCTTGGATTTACATGGATTATCATTGCATTACATATGTTTCAACCAAATGTCACAAAGGGGTACCTCTATGTCGCCTGTACAAAGGTCCAAGGAGATAGATCACATTTGATTTCTCGTTTTTGATATATCTCAACTAAGGACATCCATACCGGGACAACATAGAAAATAGATAATGGACTCCTCTTTAATGCATAAGCATTCAACAACGAATAATATTCTCATAAGAGATTGAGGATTAATGTCCAAACTCGAAACTTCCACCATGATTCATGGCTTTAGTTAGCGGCCCAATGTTCTTCTCTAACAATATGCATACTCAAACCATTTGATCATGATAAATCACCCTTACTTCAGACAAGACGAACATGCATAGCAACTCACATGATACTCAACAAAGGTGTAATAGTTGATGGCGTTCCCAGAAACATGGTTACCGCTCAACAAGCAACTTATAAGAAATAAGATACATAAGCTACATATTCTTTACCACAATAGTTTTTAAGGCTATTTTCCCATGAGCTATATATTGCAAAGACAAGGAATGAAATTTTAAAGGTAGCACTCAAGCAATTTACTTTGGAATGGCAGAGAAATACCACATAGTAGGTAGGTATGGTGGACACAAATGGCATAGGTTTTGGCTCAAGGTTTTGGATGCACGAGAAGAATTCCCTCTCAGTTCAAGGCTTTGGCTAGCAAGTTTGTTTGAAGCAAACACAAGTATGAACCGGTACATCAAAACTTACATAAGAACATATTGCAAGCATTATAAGACTCTACACTGTCTTCCTTGTTGTTCAAACACTTCACCAGAAAATATCTAGACTTTTAGAGAGACCAATCATGCAAACCAAATTTCAACAAGCTCTATGGTAGTTCTTCATTAATAGGTGCAAAGTACATGATGCAAGAGCTTAAACATGATATATTGAGCAAAAAAATTGCCAAGTATCAAATTATTCAAGACCATATACTAATTTCCACATGAAGCATTTCCTGTTTCCAACCAAATAGCAATAAATGCAGCAACTTTTAACTTTCGCCATGAATATTAAAAGTAAAACTAAGAACACAAGTGTTCAAATGAAAAAGCGGAGCGTGTCTCTCTCCCACATAAGCATGAATTTATTCAGAGAATGAAAATAACAAAACAAAAATAAAAGCACACAAACGCTCCAAGTAAAGTACATAAGATGTGACGGAATAAAAATATAGTTTCACTAGAGGTGACCTGTTAAGTTGTTGATGAAGAAGGGGATGCCTTGGGCATCCTCAAGCTTAGATGCTTGAGTCTTCTTGAAATATGCAGGGATGAACCACGGGGGCATCCCTAAGCTTAGACTTTTCACTCTTCTTGATCATATTGTATCATCCTCCTCTCTTGATCCTTGAAAACTTCCTCCACACCAAACTCAAAACAATCTTATTAGAGGGTTAGTGCATAATCAAAAATTCACATGTTCAGAGGTAACAAAATCATTCCTAACACTTCTGGACATTACCCAAACCTACTGAAAGTTAATGGAACAAAGAAGTCCACTCAACACAGTAAAAGAGGCAATGTGAAATAAAAGGCAGAATCTGTCAAAACAGAACAGTCCGTAAAGACGAATTTTTTAGAGGCACTTAACATGCTCAGATGAAGAAGTTCAAAGTGAATGAAAGTTGCGTACATATCTGAGGATCACCCAAGAATTTTCGCTGATTTTTCTGAGTTACCTACAGAGAGACCTACTCAAATTTGTGACAGCAAGAAATCTGTTTCTGCGCAGTAATCCAAATCTAGTATCAACCTTACTATCAAAGACTTTACTTGGCACAACAATGCAATAAAATAAAGATAAGGAGAGGTTGCTACAGTAGTAACAACTTCCAAGACACAACAAAACAGTAGCAAAATAAAAACATGGGTTATCTCCCAAGAAGTGCTTTCTTTATAGCCATGAAGATGGGCTCAGTAATTTTAATGATGCACTCGCAAGAAATAAGAGTTGAAGCAAAAGAGAGCATCAAAAGTAAATAAGAAACATTTTTAAGTCTAACCCACTTCCTATGAAAAGGAATCTTGTAAATAAACAAGTCATATAAGCATAATGCAATAAGCATAGGAAGGCAACACAAGCGCAACTTCAAGATTCTCAACATAAAGAGGGGAAACTTAATATTATTAAGATGCATATAACCATGTTTCCCTCTCTCATAATAAATTTCAGTAGCATCATGAACAAACTCAACAATATAACTATCACATGAAACATTCTTATCATGAGCTACATGCATAAAATTATTACTCTCCACATAAGCATAGTCATTACTATTAATTGTAGTGGGAGCAAATTCAATAAAATAGCTATCATTATTATTCTCATCACCATAATCATCATATATAGGAGGCATATTGTAATCATAATTACTTTTCTCCTCAATAGTAGGTGGACTGAAAATATGATAGTCATCATTGTAATCATCATATATAGGAGGTAAAGTATCATCAAAGAAAATTTTCTCCTCAAAACTTGGGGGACTAAAAATATCACAACCAGCTTCCCCAAGCTTAAATTCTTCCATAGCATTAGCAATAATAGTGTTCAAAGAGTGCATGCTAATAACTTTGCTACAACTATTTTGCAAACAAAGTTCCATGGGTTTTTTAATTCTCTCTTCAAACACATCATGTCCTAATTCAATATAAAGTTCATAAAGATCTCTAATTTTTTTTTGTTTTCCATTAAGCCTAACTAGTGAAAATAAAAACAAGAAACAAAAAGATATAATTACAGGATCTAAAGGAAATAGCTTCGAGCACTCACACACCGGCAACGAGTGCTAGGAAATAGCTTAGTAGTCGGAGGATGTGAATACCTTTTACCTTACCTCCCAGGCAACGGCGCCGTGAAAATAGCTTGATGTCTACACACGCTTCTATTCTTGTAGACAGTGTTGGGCCTCCAAGAGCAGAGGTTTGTAGAACGAGCGGCAAGTTTCCCTTAAGTGAATCACCCAAGGTTTATCGAACTCAGGGAGGTAGAGGTCAAAGATATCCCTCTCAAGCAACTCTGCAATTAAGATACAAGAAGTCTCTTGTGTCCCCAACACACCTAATACACTTGTCAGATGTATAGGTGCACTAGTTCGGCGAAGAGATAGTAATATGCAAGTGATATGGATGGATATGAGTGGTAATAACAATCTGAAATAAATATGGCAGCAAGTAAACATGCAGTAGAACTTGTTGGAAACGGTGTTTCAATGCTTAGAAACAAGGCCTAGGGATCATACTTTCATTAGTGGACACTCTCAAAATTGATCACATAACTGAATAAATAAATGCTACTTTCTACACTCTATTGTTGGATAACAAACACCATTCATTGTGTAGGGCTACAAAAGCACACCTCAAGCCGGAGTAAACAAGCTCCACAACATCCGGAGTTCATATTAGAGTAACCTCTAGAGTGCATAATAGACCGTTGCAATTTAGACCGAGTACTAACATAGCATACACACTGTCAACAATAGCTATGAAAGGGGGAATAGATCGCATCAATACTATCATAGTAATAGTTAACTTCATAATCTACAAGGGATTACAATCATAACCTACGCCAAGTACTACATGATGCACACAATGTCAACATTACATCATGGAGAAGGAATAGACTACTTTAATAACATCACTAGAGTAGTACATAGATTAATAGTGATACAAAGCTCATGATCACATAAAGATCACACCATGGGAGAGAGAGATGAACCACATAGCTACCGAGTAGAGCCCTCAGCCCTCGGGGAGAACTACTCCCTCCTCATCATGGGAGACAGACAACGGCGATGAAGATGGCGGTGATGTCGATGGAGATGACTCCGGGGAAATTCCCCGTCCCGGCGGCGTGCCGGAACAGAGACTTCTGTCCCCCGAAACGGAGTTTCGCGATGGCGGCGGCGTCCCTGGAGTCTTTCTGGAGTTTCGTCAATTGTTGTAGGGTTTTCACGTCACGAGAGATTATATAGGCGAAGAGGCGGCGCAAGGGGGTGCCTGGGGGCCCACCCCATAGGGCAGCGCGCCCCCCTCCTAGGCCGCGCCGCCCTGTGGTCTGGGGCCCTGGGCCTCCTCTCCGTCTCCCCTTCGGTGTTCTGGTCCGTCTCGGTGAAATAAGATGTTTGGCTTTTGTTTCGTCGAATTCCGAGAATATTGCCCGAACAGCCTTTCTGGAACAAAAAACAGCAGAAAACAGGAACTGGCACCTCGGCATCTTGTTAATAGGTTAGTTCCGGAAAATGCATAAAATCATTATAAAGTGTGAGCAAAACATATAGGTATTGTCATAAAACTAGCATGGAACATCAGATTTTATAGATACGTTGGAGACGTATCAAGCTGCACTAGCTCGAGCAGAGCGCCGAGAGCAACGAAGGACTCTAGCAAAGGCGCGGAGATGCGTGCGCGTAGGTCCTGCACCCAAGCGCCATTTCGCAGCGCGTCTCGCACGCAGCGGTGCTTGTGTCTGGAGAGGCTATTCAGGGATGGGGCCAGGGCTCTGGGCGAGGCGCCGAAAAGCCAAGGGTCGTGCCAGAAGCTAGCGGAGGCACCATCGCCAAGCTCCACCGTCGTGGCCGCAGCGAAGAGCTCCCGATCCGAGTCGTCATAGGGGACCGCAAGGCCAACCCAAGGTCGACCGGGCTGTCTGCGCTGCAACCAAAGCCAGTGAAGGCGCAACGCACAGCTGAAACGGACCAGGTCGAGGACCCTAGGCCGCCAAGATCCCGAGGCCGGCAGACTCGCCCCCAAGCGACCTTGCAGCGCCCACCGGTGCAAGTCACATCACCCGCCCAAAGCCAGACGCGACGAAGCTTGTTGACCGCCTTGATGAGCCAAGCCGGTGGCGCGAACGCAGAGACGAGATAGGTCGGAAGGGCTGAGACGACGGCCTTGAGTAGCGCTAGCCGTCCCGCGTGCGAGAAGAAGCGAAGCTTCCACCGTGTGAGGCGACTGCCGAGCTTATCAAGCAGCGGCTGGAAGCCGATGCGCCGCGGATGGCGGAAACTGAGCGGCAGGCCCAGGTACCGACAAGGGACATCACCAAGTGCCTCCCCCAATGGAGAAGACTAAAATTAATGTATTGTACATCATGTTTTATTAACATATGTAGATTACGAAGAACCTTGACGATAAAGAACTTTGTTTTGGATAAGTGCACCGGAAATGTTATACTACTGGGTAAATCAATATTGTAGACAATGTTGATAGAAGGATAAAATCATATCTCGGGGAGAGGAAAACGAAGCACGGCAGCTATTCCCGTCATCTGGTCGAGCTGATGGCCAGAGACATTCATGGAGGAAAAGACACGCACGGCGCCGCCGAGCTTCTTGACGGATTCGGCGAGGTCGACATACTTGCGTCTAGCAGCAACATCGGGGCTCCTGAACCAAGTATCCGTGAGCAGGAGAGTCTTGATGGCCAGCCGCTCATTCAAAACACAAGGCTATTCAAAAATCTGTTTGGGCTAGCTATTGATGCTGGTGTCAGACTGAGAGATAATATATGGGACAGAGCTGAAAAATTAGAAGATGAAGACATGACAAATCTTGATAGGAACTTTACTAAGGAAGAAATTCATGATATTATCTGTCAGATGGAGAAAAATAAGGCTGCTCGCCCTGATGGAATCCCTGTGGAATTCTACCAACACAGTTGGGATATTATCAAACTAGATATGTTGCAAATGTTTAATGATTTCCATGAACACAAGTTTAATTTGGAGATAATAAATTATGGGATCATTACTCCCAGTCCCAAGGGAGAAGATGCAGATATCATCCAGAAGTATAGGCCGATCTGCTTATTACAAGTCTTGTTCAAGATTTTCACTAAAACTATGACGGCTAGAGCTGAGCCAGTGATGGGAAAACTTATTCATCCTTTCTAGAATGCTCTTATCATAGGAATATATATTACAGATGGAGTGATGTTGCTACATGAAATCTTCAGAGAGTCCAAAGTCAAGAAAAAACAAGGAGTTGTGCTGAAAATTGACTTTGAGAAAGCATATGACAAAGTGAATTGGAATTTTTTGTTTGATTGTTGCAAACAGAAAGGATTTAGTGACAAGTGGATAATATGGATTAAAGAAGCAGTTACAGTTTCAAAGGGGTAAGACAAGGTGACCCTTTTGCTCCCTTTTTGTTCAATATGGCAACTAATAGTTATTCCAAAATGATTGAAAATGCACAAAGGAATGGTCTGCTTAAAGGTTTGGCTGATAACTTGGTGGAAAATGGTGTTGCTATTCTACAGTATGCAGATGACACTATACTCCTGATTCAAGATGATTTTGAAGGAGCCAGAAATTTAAAGCTGCTGCTGTATATATTTGAAGTGATGTATGGCTTGAAAATTAACTTTAAAAAAAGTGAAATCATGCTTGTACTTGATGAACTTGACAAATTGCAGGATTATGTAGACTTGTTCAATTGTCAGAAAGGTAAGTGGCCCATTAAATACTTGGGGACCCCAGTGTGTGCCAGAAGACTGTCAGTAGCTGACTTGCAGTTCATAGAAGACAAGGTGAAGAAAAGTATGGGTGGTTGGATGGGTAGTACTCTATCCATTGGAGGTAGATTGATCAAAATTGATGCTTGCCTCTCTAATATTGTTGTGTATCAGATGTCAATGAGACTTCTCCACAAAACTAACATAGAAAATATTTCAAGACCCATCAGGAATTTCTTTTGGGCTGGAGCTGCTGACAAAAAGAAATATCATTTTGTTAAATGGAGATGGATTTTTAAACCTAGAAGTAAAGGTGTCCTTGGTGTGAAAGATTTGCACAAATTCAACATTGCCCTGATGTGTAAGTGGTGGTGGAAACTGGAAAAGGATGAAGGGCCTTGGCAGAATTTTATGAGGAAAAAATACCAGGGGAATGCTGGTATTTATTTTACCAGACACAGAAGTGGAGATTCTCCTCTTTGGTCAGATATGCTCCATATAAGGGATATATATCTGTGTGGGAGAAGGATGATTGTTGGAAATGGTTGCAGGACTAGTTTCTGGGGAGATGCTTGGTGTGGCCATTCCCCTCTGAAGGACAAATTTCCTGAGATTTTTGCCATTTGTAATGAACAGAACATCACAGTTGATGCGGCAGCAAATATGGGCTGGAGGCTCTCCTTTAGAAGATGGTTGCCTGCTGGTTTAATGGAGTTGTGGTGTGGACTTGTTAATATCCTGGTTTAATGGAGTTGTGGTGTGGACTTGTTAATATCCTTCAGCAGATAACTTTGACTGATGCTACTGACATGCCAAGGTGGAAATGGACACAAAATGGTCAGTTTTCTGTAAAGAGCCTGTACAAGCAATTATGCAGTAATGGCATTGACAGGTCTTTTAAGCATCTTTGGAAGAGCAAAATCCCTTTAAAAATCAAAGTCTGGATGTGGCTCATCTGGCATAATACCATAGCAACAAAAGACAACTTGCTGAAAAGAATCTGGGCAGGCAGCCCTACTTGCCTTTTTTTGCTTTGCCCATGAATCTATTCTACACCTCTTCTTTTCTTGTACTACAGCAAAATTCCTGTGGAGCATGGTGGGTGTGACTGTGGGGGCCCATAATCGGCCTGGGTCCTTTGCACAATACTTTTGGTGGATACCAAATCACTCCACTACCAGTCGCAATGTCCAAATTGCTGGACTGGCAGCAATTTGATGGGCCATTTGGAAAGCGCGTAATAAATCTTGCTTTAAAAAAATCCCAAAAAATCATGTTGAACTAATATTTCATGTTGTGGTTTTCATGAAATATTGGCCAGGATCTCATATTGCAGCTGAAGCCTCTCAATTGAACCAAGGTGCTGATGCACTCCTTGAGTTGGCCGCTGGAGCCGGTAACAGAAGGATAGATCCTACGGGCACAAGCAATGCTCCCCGCCTGATGAATCGACCGAATAACGATATGGAGGTTGATGGAGAAGATGAGAAAGACGCTGATAATCTGGCTGAATGACGCTGAGAAGAAGCTGTTGCCTTCGTTCAAAACTGCAAAAACCCTACGTTCTGCTGTTCTGCTGTCTGCTGTCGACTTAAAGTCATCCCCGGTGATACCGGAAGCTGCTGCTTTCACTTCCTTTAAAGACTTCCCTTTTGGTAGCTGTTATGAAACTCCTAGTCTTGTTTGTTGTTTCCACCGAACACTAGCGAAGTAGTTCCTATGCGGTGATCCTCCCCCTTTTGCCGTTCTTTGCTATTTTGTGCCTTGTTGCCCTCCTGTGGCTGCAGTGGTGGTGTACATAGTTGGTAGGAGTGAAACTCTGATATGTAAAACAGACTTGGCGGCTGTTTTCGTTATCCCCCATGATAATGAAAATTGATCCCCACTGGTGGGTCCCTTCGAAAAAAGCCGCTCATTTGCAAGCTCCACGTGCTTGGGCCCATAGCAAGCCCGGTCCGAGTCCTTGGTGATTGATGTCTACGTTCCCCCTCCTTTCCTGTAGACAGTGTTGGGCCTCCAAGTGCAGAGGTTTGTAGAACAGCAGCAAGTTTCCCTTAAGTGGATCACCCAAGGTTTATCGAACTCAGGGAGGAAGAGGTCAAAGATATCCCTCTCATGCAACCCTGCAACCACAAAGCAAGAAGTCTCTTGTGTCCCCAACACACCAAATAGGTGCACTAGTTCGGCGAAGAGAGAGTGAAATACAGGTGGTATGAATATATATGAGCAGTAGCAACTGTGCTAGAAAATAGCTTGCTGGCGTGTAGTTGATGGTGGTAGTATTGCAGCGAGTAGTAGCGCGATAAAACAGTAAACAAGCAGTAGTAACTCAGCGGTATTTAGGAACAAGGCCTAGGGATTACACTTTCACTAGTGGACACTCTCAACATTGATCACATAACGAGAATAGATAAATGCATACTCTACACTCTTGTTGGATGATGAACACATTGCGTAGGATTACACGAACCCTCAATGCCGGAGTTAACAAGCTCCACAATAATGCTCATGTTTAGGTAACCTTAAGTGTAAGATAGATCAAAAGACTAAACCAAGTACTAGCATAGCATGCACACTTGTCACCTTCATGCATATGTAGGAGGAATAGATCACATCAATATTATCATAGCAATAGTTAACTTCGCAATCTACAAGAGATCATGATCATAGCATAAACCAAGTACTAACACGGTGCACGCATCTGTCACCTTTGCACACATGCAGGAGGAATAAAACTACTTTAATAACACATCACTAGAGTAGCACATAGATGAATAGTGATACAAAACTCATATGAATCTCAATCATGTAAGGCAGCTCATGAGATCATTGTATTGAAGTACATAGTAGAGAGATTAACCACATAGCTACCGGTACAGCCCCGAGCCTCAATGGAGAACTACTCCCTCCTCATGGGAGCAACGGCGGTGATGAAGATGGCGGTGGAGATGGCAGCGGTGTCGATGGAGAAGCCTTCCGGGGGCACTTCCCCGCTCCGGCGAGGTGCCGGAACGGAGACTCCTGTCCCCCGGATCTTGGCTTCGCGACGGCGGCGGCTCCGGAACTTTTCTCGTATCGTGGCTTCCTCTCGTAAGGGTTTTGATGCGGGGGCTTTATATAGGCGAAGAGGCGGCGCGGGAGGGTCAACGAGGCGACGACACCATAGGGTGGCGCGGCCGGGGCCTCGGGCCGCGCCACCATGTCATCTGGGCCCACCGGGGCCCCTCCGCGCGGCTCTCGGGTGTTCTGGATGCTTCCGGGCAAAATAGGAACCCGGGCGTTGATTTCGTCCAATTCGAGAATATTTCGTTACTAGGATTTCGAAACCAAAAACAGCGAGAAAACGAGAGCCGGCACTTCGGCATCTTGTTAATAGGTTAGTTCCATAAAATGCGTAAATACGACATAAAATGTGCATAAAACATGTAGGTATCATCAATAAAGTGGCATGGAACATAAGAAATTATCGATACGTTGGAGACGTATCGGCATCCCCAAGCTTAGTTCTCGCTCGTCCCGAGCGGGTAAAACGATAACAAAGATAATTTCTTAAGTGACATGCCATCATAACCTTGATCATACTATTGTAAGCATATGTAATGAATGCAGCGATCAAAGCAAAGGTAATGACATGAGTAAACAAGCTGAATCATAAAGCAAAGACTTTTCATGAATAGTACTTCAAGACAAGCATCAATAAGTCTTGCATAAGAGTTAACTCATAAAGCAATAATTTAAAGTATAGACATTGAAGCAACACAATGGAAGATTAAGTTTCAGCGGTTGCTTTCAACTTGTAACATGTATATCTCATGGATAATTGTCAACATAGAGTAATATAACAAATGCAATATGCAAGTATGTAGGAATCAATGCACAGTTCACACAAGTGTTTGCTTCTTGAGGTGGAGAGAGATAGGTAAACTGACTCAACATAAAAAGTAAAAGAATGGCCCTACAAAGAGGAAAGCATCGATTGCTATATTTGTGCTAGAGCTTTGGTTTTGAAAACATCAAGAGAGCATAAAAGTAAAGTTTTGAGAGGTGTTTGTTGTTGTCAACGAATGGTAGCGGGTACTCTAACTACCTCATCAACCAGACTTTCAAGAGCGGCTCCCATGAAGGACGTTATCTCTACCAGCAAGGTAGATCATCCCTCTTCTCTTTTGTTTACACATGTACTTTAGTTTAGTTTTTCTTTATTTATGGATGACACTCCTCCCAACCTTTTGCTTACACAAGCCATGGCTAACCGAATCCTCGGGTGCCTTCCAACATTCACATACCATGGAGGAGTGTCTATTTGCAAAATTAAGTTGCTTACCGATGAATCGGAGCAAAACATGTGAAGAGAATTATTAATGCAAGTTAATTAATTGAGGCTAGGAACCTCATTGCCGGCTCTTTTTGCAAAATTATTGGATAAGCGGATGAAGCCACTAGTCCATTGTGAAAGTCTGTCAAAAGTAAATGACAAGATCGAAAGATAAAACACCACATACTTCCTCATGAGCTATAAAACATTGACACAAATAAGAGGTGATAAATTTTGAATTGTTTAAAGGTAGCACTCAAGCAATTTACTTTGGAATGGCGGAGAAATACCATGTAGTAGGTAGGTATGGTGGACACAAATGGCATAGTAGTTGGCTCAAGGATTTTGGATGCATGAGAAGTATTCCCTCTCGATACAAGGTTTAGGCTAGCAAGGTTATTTGAAGCAAACTCAAGGATGAACAAGTGCAGCAAGACTCACATAAAAGACATATTGTAAACATTATAAGACTCTACACTGTCTTCCTTGTTGTTCAAAACTCAATACTAGATATTATCTAGACCTTAGAGAAACCAAATATGCAAATCAAATTTTAGCAAGCTCTATGTATTTCTTCATTAATGGGTGCAAAGCATATGATGCAAGAGCTTAAACATGAGCACAACAATTGCCAAGTATCACATTACCCAAGACATTATAGCAATTACTACATGTAGCATTTTCCAATTCCAACCATATAACAATTTAACGAAGAGGAAACTTCGCCATGAATATTATGAGCTAAGAACACATGTGTTCATACGAACCAGCGGAGCATGTCTCTCTCCCACACAAGGATGAACTTATTCAGAGAACTAAGATAACAAAACAAAAACAAAAATAAAAGCACACAGACGCTCCAAGTAAAATACATAGGATGTGATGGAATAAAAATATAGTTTCACTAGAAGAAACCTGATAAGTTGTCGATGAAGAAGGGGATGCCTTGGGCATCCCCAAGCTTAGATGCTTGAGTCTTCTTAAAATATGCAGGGATGAACCACCGGGGCATCCCCAAGCTTAGACCTTTCACTCTTCTCGATCACATTATATCACCCTCTTCTATTGACCCTTGAAAACTTCCTTCACACCAAACTTCGAGCAAACTCATTAGAGGGTTAGTGCACAATCAAAAATTCACATGTTCAGAGGTGACACAATCATTCTTAACACTTCTGGACATTGCACAAAACTTCTGAAAGTTAATGGAACAAAGAAACTCATTCAACTTAACAAAAGCGGCAATGCGAAATAAAAGGCAGAATCTGTCAAAAACAGAACAGTCCGTAAAGACGAATTTTAAGATGGCACCAGACTTGCTCAAATGGAAAAACTCAAAACTAATGAAAGTTGCGTACATATCTGAGGATCACGCTCGTAAATTGGCAGATTTTTTCGAATTTTCTACAGAGAACTGTGCCCAGATTCGTGACAGACAGCAATGCTGTTTCTGCGCAGCGATCCCAAATATAACATCAACTTTGACATAGAAACTTTACTTGGCACAAAAACATGATAAGGAGAGGTTGCTACAGTAGTAAACAACTTCCAAGACTCAACAAAACAAAAATTGCTGTAGTAAAATAAACACATGGGTTATCTCCCAAGAAGTTCTTTCTTTATAGCCATTAAGATGGGCTCAGCAGTTTTAATGATGCACTCGCAAGAAATAGTATTTGAAGCAAAAGAGAGCATCAAGAGGCAAATTCAAAACACATTTAAGTCTAACATGCTTCCTATGCAAAGGAATCTTGTAAATAAACAAGTTCATGAAGAGCAAAGTAACAAGCATAGGAAGATAAAACAAGTGTAGCTTCAAAAATTTCAGCACATAGAGAGGTGTTTTAGTAACATGAAAATTTCTACAACCATATTTTCCTCTCTCATAATAACTTTCAGTAGCAACATGAGCAAACTCAACAATATAACTATCACATAAAGCATTCTTATCATGAGTCTCATGCATAAAATAATTACTACTCCCAACATAAGCATAGTCATTCTTATTAATTGTAGTGGGAGCAAATTCAACAAAGTAGCTATCAAATACAGGAGGTATATTGTAATCATAATCAAATTTATCCTCCATAACAGGTGGTAACAAAAGACTACTATCATTATAATCATCATAAATGGGAGGCAAAGTATCATCAAAGTAAATTTTCTCCTCAATGCTTGGGGGACTAAAAATATCATGCTCATCAAAGCCAGCTTCCCCAAGCTTAGAATTTTCCATAGCATTAGCAACAATGGTGTTCAAAGCATTCATAGTAACAACATTCCCATTAGCATGCATATAAAGTTCCATGGGTTTCTTAATTCTTTCTTCAAACACATCATGTCCTAATTCAAGATAAAGTTCATAAAGATCTCTCATATTTTTGTTGTTTTCCATTATGCCTAACTAGTGTAAACAAGAAACCAAATGTCGCAATTGCAGAGTCTAAAGGAAATAGCTTCGAGTACTTACAATGGCGCCGGGAAAATAGCTTAGTAGCCGAGATCCGGAGTGTGAGTACCTTTTACCTTTCCTCCCCGACAACGGCGCCGGAAAAGTGCTTGATGTCTACGTTCCCCCTCCTTTCCTGTAGACGGTGTTGGGCCTCCAAGTGCGAGAGGTTTGTAGAACAGCAGCAAGTTTCCCTTAAGTGGATCACCCAAGGTTTATCGAACTCGGGGAGGAAGAGGTCAAAGATATCCCTCTCATGCAACCCCGCAACCACAAAGCAAGAAGTCTCTTGTGTCCCCAACACACCAAATAGGTGCACTAGTTCGGCGAAGAGATAGTGAAATACGAGTGGTATGAATATATATGAGCGATAGCAACTGTGCCGGAAAATAGCTTGTCAGGCGTGTAGTTGATGGTGGTAGTATTGCAGCGAGTAGTAGCGCGATAGAAACGAGTAAACAAGCGAGTAGTAACTCAGCAGTATTTAGGAACAAGGCCTAGGGATTACACTTTCACTAGTGGACACTCTCAACATTGATCACATAACAGAATAGATAAATGCATACTCTACACTCTTGTTGGATGATGAACACATTGCGTAGGATTACACGAACCCTCAATGCCGGAGTTAACAAGCTCCACAATAATGCTCATGTTTAGGTAACCTTAAGTGTAAGATAGATCAAAAGACTAAACCAAGTACTAGCATAGCATGCACACTCTGTCACCTTCATGCATATGTAGGAGGAATAGATCACATCAATATTATCATAGCAATAGTTAACTTCGCAATCTACAAGAGATCATGATCATAGCATAAACCAAGTACTAACACGGTGCACGCACCGTCACCTTTGCACACATGCAGGAGGAATAAAACTACTTTAATAACACATCACTAGAGTAGCACATAGATGAATAGTGATACAAAACTCATATGAATCTCAATCATGTAAGGCAGCTCATGAGATCATTGTATTGAAGTACATAGTAGAGAGATTAACCACATAGCTACCGGTACAGCCCCGAGCCTCAATGGAGAACTACTCCCTCCTCATGGGAGCAGCAGCGGTGATGAAGATGGCGGTGGAGATGGCAGCGGTGTCGATGGAGAAGCCTTCCGGGGGCACTTCCCCGCTCCGGCAGGGTGCCGGAACAGAGACTCCTGTCCCCCAGATCTTGGCTTCGCGACGGCGGCGGCTCTGGAACTTTTCTCGTATCGTGGCTTCCTCTGTAAGGGTTTTTGATGCAGGGGCTTTATATAGGCGAAGAGGCGGCGCAGGAGGGTCAACGAGGCGACGACACCATAGGGTGGCGCGGCCAGGCCTCGGGCCGCGCCACCATGTCATCTCGGGCCCACCGGGGCCCCCTCCGGCGGCTCTCGGGTGTTCGGATGCTTCCGGGCAAAATAGGAACCCGGGCGTTGATTTCGTCCAATTCCGAGAATATTTCGTTACTAGGATTTCGAAACCAAAAACAGCAGAAAACAGGAACGGGCACTTCGGCATCTTGTTAATAGGTTAGTTCCATAAAATGCGTAAATACGACATAAAATGTGCATAAAACATGTAGGTATCATCAATAAAGTGGCATGGAACATAAGAAATTATCGATACGTTGGAGACGTATCAGTGATCATGTCGTAGAACTCCTGCATGGCGGGGACCTCCTGCATGGCCTTGGTGTCCTTGATCTGCGCCATGACACTCTTCTCGCTGAGGACGTCCTTGAGGCTGTGCGGGTACCCGGAGGGCGCGCGCGCGAGCACGATGCGCGCCTTGTTCTCGGTGACGGCGCACATGTCGCCCCGCCCACGCATGGCCTGCAGGAGCATGTAGTCGCGGAACTGGTCCTTGGTGAAGCCCGGGCTGGCGATGACGCCACACTGGACGAGGCCGAAGTCGACGTGGCTGAGGAAGGCGTCAAGGATGCGGGTGAAGAAGTCGCGGACCGCGTTTGTCGTAGGCGGCCATGGCGCAGCCGTGCTTCCTGGGGATGGGAACCTCGACGCGCGCCCTGGTGGTCGTGACGCTCCGCTGTCGAGGGTACTCCTCGGCAATGCCCTCTGATTGGGGCTTAGGGTTGACGGAATCCTGCAAGCTGACACGAGACATCGGTTCACAGACAAGCGGGGAGAGCGATTTACCCAGGTTCGGGGCCCTCGATGAGGTAAAACCCTTACGTCCTGCTTGTATGTTCTTGATTATGAAGATATTGGGTTACAATGGGGAGCCGAATAGTTCGGCTGAGATCTCGCCGAGATGCTAAGTGCTGCTGCGACCTAGCTCCGGACTTTTTGGTGGCTAAGATTGCTAAGATTGATTCTGTCCCTCGGCAGCCCCTCTCCTGGCCTTTATATAGGAGGCCAGGTATCAAGAGGTCTAACCGAGTACGACTAGGTTTACAGTAGTTTTAAATCTAATCGTTCCTTGTTCAGCCGCTTCTTTGTCTTGCCCGTCAAGGAATCTTCTGGTGCGCCATCCAAGTGGCCCGTCTTGCCTCCAAGTGCCTTCATGGGCCTCCAACTAAACAATACGGGATAGGGAAATGTCGGTTACCCAAAGGGTAATGCCCACGTCAGTAGCCCCCGAGTCTAGGTACGGATGCTTGCAATCCGTGCGTAGACTCAAGTTGTACCACTCGAACATTTTGCTCTGTCGAAGTTTTTCTGCAAGCGTTCATAGGTCATCCGATATATTTTCCGCATGCCAGGGATAATGAGTAACGTGCCCAACTTTTGTTGGTTAACTACCGATGGCAAAACAACGTTACTCTACACATAATCAAGTCCCCGGGCATGATCCTGGAGTGCAAAAAAGTTCTGTCGGGTGCGCGTCACGCGCTCCCGATGGGAGTATCCCCCGAGTCTGAGCGCGGGTGCTTGCAACCGAGTGCAGACTCGAGCTGATTAGCCAATTTTTCTTCAATCCTTTTTTCCTTCGACTCCTCATTCGGTCGGCTGCGCATCAGCGCTCCCGATGGGAGTAGCCCCCGAGTCTAAGTGCAGATGCTTCGCAATCTGTGCATAGACTCAAGTTCACCATCCGATACCTTTTTATTCCTTCGAATTCTTCGAGCATTCTTCACGACGTCATTGATGACGTTTTACTGACATCTTGATTTTGACTGATAAGACGCGACCCGCTGGGCCCATCCTTTCTCTGTCTGGCCCTATTTTTAAGCAATATCCGCCCTTCTTGTACGGTTACCAAGGCGCCCCCTCGATTCCCGCAGCCATCAATGGAAAAAGATCTCCTTAATGAACTGGTAGCAATGACACGTGCCTACACAGCCCTCGAGTTCTCCCTTTCCTAAAATCTCCAAAAGACGAAAATCTCTAATCTTCTCCACACTTGCCATAGCATCTCCTCGCCCTTCTTCTTCTTCCTTCCTTTGCAACTCGCTGCGCCGCCACCACCGCTTTTCCGATCTTCCCCAGATCTCGCAATGGTGAAGAAGAAGAGCCTCACTGCCGCCGCCAGTTCTACTAGCGGTGGCGCCGCCGCCAAATCCTCCTCGAATCTTCCGAAGAGGAGTGCTCCAGATGCTCCTCCTCCAGCTCCGGCGCTGCCAGCGCCGCTAGGCTCGATAGACAAACCTGGGGATTGGCTAGCATCCTCCATCACGAAGCGTGATGAGAAGAGGGCCCGAAGCCTTGGGTTAGTCTCCTCCGACGAGGGGAACGTGATTCTTCTAGGTGCGATTTCTCGGCCCAATCCCCCTGCTGGTTTTTCCGTGGTGTTCCTGTCATTCCTGTATCTGGGTCTCTCGCTTCATGCCCATGAATTTCTTCACCATCTTCTGCGGACTTAGGAAATCCAACTGTGGCAACTCACCCCTAACTCAATCCTTCACGTTGTTGTGTTCATCACCCTCTGTGAGGCGTTCTTGGGCATTGAGCCCCATTTTGGGTTGTGGAAAAAGATCATTTATGTTAAGAGGTACAACAGTAGTAATGGATCCTTTGTCATCGGAGGAGTGGGGTTTGTGGCTCATTCAGAGGTTAACTATTTCAGTTTCCCAATGAGAGAATCCGTGCAAGGATGGAGACTGAAATGGTTTTATGTCAAGGACTCTTCAACAACCGAGTCCCAGCTTCCTTGCTTTGTCGATGTCCTTGAAGCCAAGCCGAAGGATTCTTGGAAGAACATTCTCTCTCCCGACGAAAAGACAGCGGCCGACGAATTATTCGCCAAATTCCTTCGGATCAAAGAGGTCGATGGTCAAACTATGATCGGTACAGAGGTAGCAGCGGTGTTCTTGAAGCGTCGAGTCCAACCAGTCATGGCTAGAATCCGCCCGATGTGGTTGTATTCGGGTGCAAAGGATGAAACCAGGATAAATATCGCTGAATTGTCGGAAAAGGAGCTGCTTGACGAAGTCCGTCGCCTTACTCTCTTTAGTCAGGAAGACTCGATTCCGTTGATATCTTCTTATACTCCCCTTGATGCCGATCATCCACCATCAGAGGTATCTTTCCTTCTCATATCCTTATTACGCTGCTTCCGCTTAGTCAACATAATTACTATTATTCTTATTTGTTCTTCTCTTCGACAGATCCCCATAGTCTCTGGAAACTTGCATGATTCGCCGAATGATACTTCTGAGGGAAGAGGCTCCTCAGTCCCTGTTGATTTTCACACTGTCGAGCACACAGGCCCAGAGAGCGAACACGATGATCCGATAGATTCTGAAGCTGTTCACACCGATCTTCCTTCCTCAGCCGATGACGCTTGCGACACAGAGGGATCAGTACGTGATGATGACGCTGATCGTGATGCCTTTGTTAATGCAGCTGTGGAGGAGACCAGGGCTTCACCCGTGAAGAGATCAACCAGCGGCTTTGCCGATGAAGACGATCTCTTCGATATGTAAGCACCTTCTTCCCTGAAGCCATATTTTGTCCTTTTATTTCTCGCATTCTTTTCATAACTTCTGTCAATCATTTCCTTTTGCAGTGACGAAGGTTTCATTGAGCCTCCGTCTAAGAAAGCCAAATCTGGCGCTGCTCCACCGGACGTTGTGGCTTCCGAAGCTTCGTCTCCTAAGGCAGCCCCCGCGGCTCAGGTATCGACATCTTCCTCCCTTTGTAAGGGGAAAGATGTTTCTTCAACTGCCGCCGCCGTGACTCCTCCTTCTGTAAGTCCTTTTTTGATTACAACGCGAATTTTCCTGGTGCGTACCTTGTTTAATGATTCTTCATCAAATATCCTCTTTCCTTTAGAACCTGCGGGGTGTTATCTCCTCTTTGGAGGCCTTCGCCTCCCAATTCACTTCTCTGGAGGTAGACAAGGCTCGGCTGCAAAAGGAAGTTAAATCTTCCTCCTCGAAGTTGGATGGCGCGGTAAGGATAGCTGCCGAAGCTCGCCAAGAAGTCGACTCACTGAAGGAGGAACTGGGAAAGCTAAAGGAGAAGCTAAAAGAAGAGGAGGCATCCAGGCTGACTGCCGAGGCTCGGGCAGCTGAAAAGGACGAACTCCTTCGTCAGTCTTTCTTGGCTTTACTTGGTAATATCTTTTGTACACCTCTGTCGATTATTGCACTTATGGATTCGATCCTTTGTCAGCGACCTTTTCCATTTCATTCTCTTGCAGAAGCCGCCAACATCCCTGCCGATGCCTTGGACAAAGTTCCAAACAACTCTCCGGCAAATGGTGTGTCGATGACTCTCGCCTCCCACCAGCTTACGCGGGAGCTTCTTGAAAAGGGAAAAGGTGCCATGGCGCGGATGCACTCGATGATCTTCCCCAAGATCAATCAAGACAAAACTCTGGGGCAATTGATTGACGCCTTCGCGGTTGACACCAAGGAGGTTATCGAGGTATTCAAACGCACTTCGCGTACCTATGGTGCCCTCCTTGCCTTCCAACTTATGATGGGTTACGGCTTTAAGGCTGACATCGAAGAAATGTCTAAGGAGCTGCCGAAAGAGCAGGATGGGCGGTTTGTTGATTTAAGCATCTTCAAGACATCGGCTCTTAAGTGTGCACGCCAGCTCCTCGAGCTGGTGTCATCAAGGAAGACATCGGCCGACCCTAGTTTATCGACTCAGACCCAAGCCCTTTAATTTTTGTAGCAAACTTTTCTTTGAGCTGATGTGAAACAATGTTCTGTCGGATAACTTCTATTTGTAATAAACTTTGTGCTAGCAATGTTGCTAGCACACTCTTTGTTATGATATTTTCACTTGCATTCTCCCGATGGGAGTACCTTCTGACGTTGAGGTGAATCGATCTGTCATGCCTTTGACGCCTTTCCTTACAGGTGTTCCCAGTGCCTGCATTTGTTGACGATTCTTCGGGTGCTCTTTCTGAAGATGATCGAGTGCAATGTATGAAGGATCGGATCACACAGTTAGAAAAGGATCTGCGCAGCACCTACGCCTTGGCAGCCATTATCAAGAAGAAGGGCGAGATTGCAGCCGACGTAGAGCGCTATGCTCTTACTGAACTGCATAAGGCCACTGAAAGTTTAAACTGTAAGTTCCCTGGTCTTTGAGTTCATTACTCTTTTGTTGAAAACGCATTGCCTGATCTTCTATTGATTTCTCTGCCAGTCATAGCTTTGAACCGTGCGGAAGAGAACAAGCGGATTCACGAGCGTGTGCACGCATTGACCCAGCTGTCATCAGCCGAAGAAATGTTTTGGCGGGAACACTCGAAGGCTTCGGCTGTCGCACAATTTCAGGATCGGGTCCAACAAGTCCACCATTTCTTCGACAAGTGCTACAAAGCCCTGAGGGTAATTTGGAGGACTATGTTCCCTTTGAACGCGGTCCCTCCTACGTTGTTGACTCTGATGTCTGAGTTTGGGAATACCAAGAAGATTCGAGACTTGGTGCGAGCTAAGGTTTTTGCAGGGGCCAGGTTTACACTTGCCCTTGTCCTTGCACGTTACCCCTTAGCAAATCTGCTCTCTATCGCCAACGCGGTTGGTGACTTGGAGACTCTGTATCCGAAGGTATTGCTGCCCGCCAATATAATTATCGACAAGCTTGAGAAGGATTCAAAGGTACCCGAGGAAAGAGAAACTCCGCAAGGGCGATTTCAGGGATTAAGGTTGTTTTGTAAATAAGTTATTTTGGCTACTTCATCCAAGTGTTAGGATTGTTTAGCCGAGACTTTTTATTCGGTAGATACATGTATATGTACTTTTACCGTGTTAATGCCGTTGGCAAATTTTGAGGGAGCAAATCTTAATTGCCCGTTTAGATGTATGTGTACTCGTTGGTCAACAAATCATTTGAGTGATCAGCTCGTGTTGCAGGTTTTACTAAACCTGTTGTATGCGCAACTTTGCTTTCAACCGATGTATGTTTCGACGTACCACTCCCGAATATTTCGGGTGCAATGATTCTGCCGATGAGCCCGTTGTTCTTTGATATTTCCATAAGTAAAATATCGAACGTGGGTTGTGTTTATATGTATTTCCGAACTATTGCTATTTACGGCACTCGTAGATGCATCTATAGCAGAGGGAAGGATTAATGTCCTTGTTTATTTTGCATCCTGTAGCGCTCATAGAGGCTTTTTTCAGAGCAGATCTTTTGCCGCGCGCTCTGCTGCACCGTTGTTTGCCAGGGTGGCGTAAACAGTGTGTTCGGTGATGCGGTGTAGGTGCTCCGATTTACTGCAATGCTTTTCAAGGAATCGAAACTTAAGTTCTCATTAATAAAAAACACGGGACTAAAGGGCGAAAAAGGGAGAGCCCTGTTTAAAAAGAGAGGGAAAATTAAACACTAGTAGATTGCTTAGGCATGGAAAGGGTTCTTCTCATCTTCTGGCTTGTTCACCGTGTTGGTGTTTTTCGAAGCGTCGTTGATTTCACCAGAGGTCTGGGCGGTGATTGTCAGTGTTTTGCTATCTCCTATGTCTTCTGCACCATCAGCTGCCGAAACTTTTGCTGCCGAAGCTTGGGCTGCAGAAGTTTGTGCTGCCGAAGCTTCAAGGGCGAGGTCGGCTGGCTTCTTCTTTGCTCCTCTGACGCGTTCTTCTTCCTTATTATATCGTGACGATGACTTTGAAGGAAGGTGAGTAATTTCCTGCCGCAGTCCAAACTTTGCAGCAATCCTCTGAAAGTCTCGATCACAATTGTCCGAGCGTGAGAAACTTCCATAGACTGTAATGTTTGTCCCGTTGCTCCCAGGCATTTTCAGCTTGAGGTATGCATAGTGCGGTACAGCCATGAACTTGGCATAAGCTGGCCTCCCGAGTATAGCGTGATACTGCGACTCCCAGTTCACGACTTCGAACTCGATCTTTTCCTTCCCGAAGTTGTCGGGTTTGCCAAAGATGACGTTCGGTAAACTTTGCCAAGAGAGTACGCCGGTGAAGTGGGGAGAATCCCATGAAAGCGGGTGTCCGATTCTTCTAGCATTCTCATGGTGATCCCCATACTCTTGATCGTGTCGAGAAATATCAGGTTTAGTCCACTTCCACCATCCATGAAGACTTTGCTCATCTTGAATCCCCCGACCCGCGCCTCGACTACTAAGGCAGCGTTTCCCGGTTTCGGTATGGTCATCGGGTGATCTCGCTCGACTGAATGTAATATTCCGAGATGACCACTCGACATATTCGGGGATGTTCGCCATGATGCTTTCTCGCTGTGTTGATTTCTCGAGTGAGCTTCTTCATTTCTCTTCTTGAAACACCTGTCCTGTGGATCATGCTCATCTGCCCGCGTGGTGGTGGAAATGCCTCGTTGGGTTGATGAGGTTGAGCCTGCTGGACTTGATGCTGCGGTGGAGGTGGTGGTGGTGGTGGTGGTGGCGGTTGCTGGCCTCGCCCGCCGGATGAGTTTGTGCATGTCAATGAACTGCCGACAGTCCCTGAGCAAGTGGCTTGACTTCGTTTTGCCGTCCTTAGAATCGACATACGAGTGCAAGTAACAGGGAGCGTTGATCTGCTCAACGTAGGGCAGTTCGGGAGTCCTCTGCTGCTGTGGTTTATAATTGCCACGGTTCCCAGAGTTGTTCCGATTACCGTCCTGTCGATCGTCTCTTCTATTGTCATATCGATCGTCCTGCCGATCGGAGTACCCTGCGGCTACCAGGTTGTTGTCGTCATAGCTGCGGTTCTTCCTTCTCTTGTGACGATCCCTTCGACCACCCGAGTCGTGCTTCGGCTGGTCGTCGTCTTCGTCGTCACTGCGCTGTCGCGGCTTTCGCACGTTGTCCTCGCCATCAGCCCAGCTGTTGGCGATTTCCATTAACTTGGTTATGGTTTTTGGCTTTTTGCGCCCGAGTTCTTCTATGTAGCTTTCACGTCGGATGCCATCGCGGAAGGCGTCGATTGCTCTGTCGACAGATACGTCTTCGGCAGCGTTTAGGAGTTTGGTGAATCTCCCGATGTATGAGCGCATCGATTCCTTCTGCTTTTGCTGGCAATGCCGTAACTCTTCAATCCCGACGGGCCTTTTGTACGTTGCTTGGAAATTGGCAACGAAAGCATCTACTAGGTCGTCCCATGATTTGATGGAACCCTTCGGTAGACCCCTTAACCAGTGCTCGCGCTGAATCCTTTAGGTAAAGCCGCAAGCACCGCATTGCTGCTATCCGGTTCCCCTTATGCGGAATCACAGCCGCAGATAGTCGTCTATCCAGGACCTTGGCTCCCGCTGCCCATCGTATTTGGCAGCGCGGTAGGGGTGGGTTTGAACTTTCTGGGTGGCATCGCCTCACGGATTTTGTAGCTTAAACAATCGGCTCCCCTGAGCTCGCCGTCGTTCTCCTGACTCTCATCCGAAGAATCACTGTCATACTCCTCCCTAGCGGCGCGTCGTCGCCTTGCTTTGTCGATCCTGTTCTGAGTGATTTCATCCCGAGCATCTCTCGCATAATGCTTTGAGCCACTAGCCTGCAACGTGGTCTTTTCCTTTCGCGGAACTAGATGATCTCCCAATATCGCAAGACTTTCTAGGGCACCTCGGTGGGCTTGAGCCATGGAACCTTCAGGGCGCTGATTGATGAGGTATGCAGCGAGGTTGGCGGTTGCTCCCGCGACGGTTTTTGGCCGTGGCATACCCGCGGTGTCCGTGGTCATAAAGGATTTGGTCAGATTCGACGTTATTTCTCTAGCGTCATCTTCCGAAAGCCTGGATAGTCTTGATCGGTGCTTGCCTGCCCCCTGAGTACTTCGAGAGGCGCTTCCTTGCGAGCCTCTTCGTCGTTCGCCGGATCGGTCCGCCGCAGTATAGGCGTCTCTCGAGGGTGGCTTGTTCTTTGGATAGTCGTTCCCGGTTTTTCTCCAATATGGAGCGGTAAGCGTTGAGGGTGCCAACCGTGGTTCCTGCCGGGAGCGGCGTGTTGTTAAGCACGGCTGCCTTGGCTGCTGCCCGCTCCTCCTCTGCGATAGTGTGGTCGCTTTTGTTGTTGCTGGCGCTGTTCTCAAAACTAGCTCGCCTGCTGGAACGGGGGTGCGATCTCCGTCTCCCCGTTAGCAACATAAACTTGGTGGTGCGCCGCTCCTCGGTGACACCTTGGACGATGCTGTCGACACCTGTCCTCTCCCGATGAATACCGGGCATTGCGGATGAACGAGTGTGTCGCTCGATCCCAGCCCATGCCTCGGTGTTGCGGTTCAGCGATGAGTACAAGGTTAACTCCGAAGATGCGGGATTGTCGGATCCTACCGACATGGAAGACGCTGAACGGGGAGTCGAGGGCGCGGGCGAACTCGCCGAGCCTGTCAGACCAGCCGAAAGGTCGAGTGATGATGACGCGCTTGGACTCGTCGATCTGGAAGTGGGCGATTCCAGCAGCCGAAGGATTCCTTCTGAGTTGACGTTGCAGTGGACGCTCCCGAAGGTCACCTCCATGTTGCCTTGCAGATCGGAGAAGGTCGAGCGAGACGATTCGCTCTGCGGGGTGAATTCATAGGGGCCGAAGCGAATCGGGCTTCCCAGTTTTGGCGATGATGGTGTTGATGAAGTCGCTGATGACATGACGGGCTCTGCCGATGTCCGATCTTGTGCCGACAGGGTTCCCACAGACGGCGCCAATTGTCGAGGGTACTCTCGGCAATGCCCTCCGATTGGGGCTTAGGGTTGACGGAATCCCGCAAGCCGACACGAGACATCGGTTCACGCGACAAGCGGGGAGAGCGATTTACCCAGGTTCGGGGCCCTCGATGAGGTAAAACCCTTACGTCCTGCCTGTCTGTTCTTGATTATGAAGATATTGGGTTACAATGGGGAGCCGAATAGTTCGGCTGAGATCTCGTCGAGATGCTAAGTGCTGCTGCGACCTAGCTCTGGACTTTTTGGTGGCTAAGATTGCTAAGATTGATTCTGTCCCTCGGCAGCCCCTCTCCTCGCCTTTATATAGGAGGCCAGGTATCAAGAGGTCTAACCGAGTACGACTAGGTTTACAGTAGTTTTAAATCTAATCTTTCCTTGTTCAGCCGCTTCTTTGTCTTGCCCGTCAAGGAATCTTCTGGTGCGCCATCCAAGTGGCCCGTCTTGCCTCCAAGTGCCTTCATGGGCCTCCAACTAAACAATACGAGATAGGGCAATGTCGGTTACCCGAAGGGTAATGCCCACGTCATCCGCCCCACGAGGAAGAGGTGGGCGAGCCCCTCATGAATGAGGAGCACCGCCAGGTCGGCGTTGGCCGCCGTGTTGTCGCACGGCTGCTGGATCCTGTCGAGCACCGGCCAGTTCCAGACCTCCTTGCGGAGGATGAAGGACCGCTTGAGCTCCAACTCCAGGGTGTGGTACTGCCCGATCTGAACGTACTCGTTCTTGGTCTGGTTCTTGTCGCGCGCGCACGCGCATCAGCAAGTCCTCCACGCGTGGCGTACTCCACCGTCTGCACCGCGATCTCCAGCGCCAGCTTCACGCGCTCCGCCGTGTCGCGGCCCCCGATCTTCCGCACCGTCACTGCCTCCACCGTGTCTCCGGCGGCGATCAGGTTGTACGCGTCCCACAGGTCGTCGTCAACCTGCAGCATGAGCTTCACGGAGCCGGGCCCGTTGGGGACGAGGTTTCGTGTGACGAGCTTCATCGTCGTCCGGGATCAGAATGCGCCGCGGTCTCGTTCTCGAGATCGTCCGGAGACCTGTCTCCACTACGGCTGCAGCGGCGGCGAGGGTTGGATGCGATTCAGAAAATGGAAGCATATGCGAATCTATCCCGATGAAGATTCTTTTGGCAAGGGTATAATAAAAAGAAAAAATAGCGGTTAACTAAATGGAGTGTGGTTTGCCGTCCAAAAGATCAAGGTGGACTTGGAGTTCATGATCTTGAAGTTAAAAATAGGACCTTGCTAGGAAAATGGCTGGCCAGGTTGTTAACGGAGGATGGTCGATGGCAACAACTGTTACGAAAAAAGTATGTTGGCTCGAAAGCAATATCTCAGGTTATATGGAAACCCGGAGATTCTCACTTTTGGGCTGGCATTATGGAAACTAAAAAGCACTTTTTCCCATTCGGTTCCTTCTCCATTCGAAATGGGTCTGAGATAAGGTTCTGGGAAGACAAATGGTTGGGTACAACCTCTCTTCGAGAACAATATCCAGCTTTGTATAATATTGTTCAACATAAGGGAGATACCTTACAGAAGGTAATGGAAACCTCTCCACCCTCTGTGTCGTTCAGGCGTAATCTCATTGGTCCCAGGCTAGCTTCTTGGAATGATTTGCTAACGAGATTAGCTTCAGTTCAATTGGTTCAGGGGAGCGATAAATTTCGTTGGAATCTTACCAAGAATGGTAAATTCTCGGTCAATTCCATGTATCAAGCCTTATGCATACCTAGTTAACCGATTGTTAATAACAAATCCATCTGGAAGATGAAGATACCATTGAAAACAAAGGTCTTTGCATGGTATCTTCGCCGGGGTGTGATTCTCACTAAAGATAACCTTGCCAAACGCAATTGGCTTGGCCGTACGAAATGTGTTTTTTGTCATGAACAAGAGACAATAAAACGTCTTTTCTTCAGCTGTCGAGTTGCTAGGTCTATATGGTCAATCATTCAGATAGATTCTACCTTATATCCTCCCCGTAGCGTTGCAAACATTTTCGGCAATTAGCTAAATTGGGTTGACGCTAGGTATAAAACGCTTATCAAGATGGGTGCGATTGGTGTTGTATGGTCGCTTTGGCTATGCAGAAATGACAAGGTTTTTAATGACAATTTTTTTCTCTTTTACAGGTTGTTTACCGCGCTACAACTTTGCTCCGTTCATGGTCGCCACTCCAACATTTGGAGGATCGCGACCTCTCTACGAAGGTGTCTACACGCTTGGAGAACACGGTGAAGGAGTTTATTTTCCAACATGAGTGGCAGCATAATAGACGTCTTGAGGCTAATTAGGCTGTCTGGGGCTATTTAGTGATTTACTTTTTTCGACTTGAAACATTCTCGTTTTTATCCTTTTATTTCTTTGAACAGCTGTGTGTATCTTAGTTATGCATAAACTGGGTGTAATGCTTAAAATTCTTTGAGTAATGAAGCGCCTTTTATCGAAAAAAAATCTGGCCCTTGTGGTTGTTGTTGTGATGAGTTGCGAGCTGTATCGATGGACGGAGGGATGGTGCTATTTAAGATGGACCGCACGTCCGCACGTCAGGTTTTTGCTAGGAGATCGATCGGTGTTCGAGTCCGTACGGGTTACAAGTCGAAGAACTCCGACTCGATCGATGGGATCATCCCTGTGTACAAGAACTCATATATATGCCCGCGCTCCTGGATCGAAACGAAACCCAGACAACAACACAAGACTCGAACTCGATCGATTAGAAGAACCAAGAAGAAAATTAATCGATATCAACGTGAACGGCGCGCTATGGCGGCGGCAGTGCTGGGGCACACGGCGAGGAGGCTGGGCGGCGGCGTGCTGCGGCAGGAGTCGGCGGCGTCGCGTCTCGTCTCGTCGGCCGTGGAACGGCGGCTCGCCCACACGGAGGTCCAGCATCCTTGCAGCTGCGGGAAATTCGACAAGGACGCCGTCCTGAACGGGATCCAGAAGCAGAAGGAGGAGCTGTACGACGCCATGGCCGCGGCGAGCAAGAAGTACGGGAAGGATACGGACCGCGCCATCCTGGAGAACGATCGACTCGTTGCTCCGCGAACTCTCGAAGCAAGTCAAGCCTCGCTCCGGCGACCCCACATGGTACGATCCTCGCTCGGCCGATCAAATTAACAAACAATCTCAGAGTTTTCCTTCTTTCTTATCCGTATGTATTTTAAGCTCTCTACTACGATGGTGTCATCACGTGTAGGGAACGGGCTGCGAGACAAAAATCGAGTCACGACAGGCTAAAAGTGGCTGGTGCTCTTTCGCTGCTCACCGGCGGGTTTTATCTACAAGCTAAAGCCACTTTTTGGGTGTTAGATCGGCTCAATTAAGGGCCGAGAAGACAAGTGATCACTAGCTAGGAAACCCATGTCTCGTATCAATATCTCACGTTCTCAACATGGCTTTCCCTTTATAGCAACGTTTTGTAATTTATTCCACTTATTACTAGCAAAATTGCCCGTGCATGTGTTGCATCGGGAGAAACAAAATCTCTAAATTCCAGTGAATTATCCATGATGACACTGCTCCTCGGGTCCATCATCGACATCGATAATCACATTTTCTCCTATTTATAAATTGCATTATTAACTCCTATATAAACTTTGTGAGAAACTCAAACATCATCGACATACTATAATAAGTAACATTATTAGTCCATATAATATGAGATTGTGAGGCTATCACTGCACCGACTTATACGTAAACTTGTAATGATTGTTGTTGCCAACCTTATGTAACGAGGATAAAACAAAGGCTAACAAGGTGTGCAGCTATCCTGCACCACGGCGATAGAAAAAAAAACCTGTACCAACCTCTCTTTCTTTGCATGCTGTCACAAAGAAGTCATTCCACGGCGGCGAACTCATGTTTGTCTTCGTGCCACTTCCTCACGGTGTCGTCCAGCTTCGGAAATCGCCTTATTTACAGTGAAACAGATAGGCGCTCCAGGAGACTCGATCTATCACAAAGAAGTCATTCTATGGCGGCGAACTCATGTTTGTCTTCGTGTCACTTCCTCAAGGTGTCGTCCAACTCCGGAAATCGCCTTATTTACAGTGAAACAGATAGGCGCTCCAGGAGACTCGACCTGTCACAAAGAAGTCATTCTAGGGCGGCGAACTCATGTTTGTCTTCGTGCCACTTCCTCTCGATGTCGTCCAGCTCCGGAAATCATCTTATTTACAGTGAAACAGATATGCGCTCTAGGAGACTCGCGTCTGGTTTGCATTCATAGCCTCTGGGCACCGACAGCGCACTATACTATGCACTAGGACCGGGCTATAGTTTCAAAGAGTCAGCGTACAGAATTATGTCTGAACACATGGATGCATACATGAGGATACTTTGGGCCCATCAGCATAGACAACAAGCAAAGGCCCAACCAAAAGCATACCTAGCTAGCTGGAGATAATACATCGGTAGCCAGGAAGACCAACTCTTTAGTCCCACCCCGCTAAGCTGAAGAAGTTTTGAGCAATTTATAAGGGGAGCTGCAAAACGTGTTTTTCGTGACCTGCATTCGCGTATACGCAGCGGAGTAATGATGCTCTTATAAAAGTATATGTTGATGACACTTTACTCTTTGCGGATCATTATCTACAAAGGGCCGCAAATCTCAGACTAGTGATTTGCGCTTTTGAGCAATTGATCGGTTTGTTGAATCTTAACTTTAGTGGGTTGTTCTGCTTTGAGGAAGCCAGCAAACAGAAACACAATAGTGCTCAGCATGGCTAACGCTGGACCAAACACCAACGGCAGCCAATTTTTCATCTGCACTGTACGCGTCCGTGGCCACAGGGAAATACCAGTCGATGTCGGACGCCGAGTTCTTGGGCGACTCGATCGATCAAGTTGCCAGGCCACGCGCGCAAGAGGGTTATTGGACTCGTAACCCTTACGGACTCGAACACGATCTCCCAGCAAAAACCTGACGTGCGGTTCATGTTAAATAGTAGCACCCTCCGTCCAGTCGGTCCATCGATACAGCTCGCAACTCATCACAACGACAAACAACCACAAGCGCAGATTCGTAGATGCTTCTGTTTCCTGAATCGCATCCAGCCCTCGCCGCCGCTGCAGCCGCCGTCGGCACAGGTCTCCTCCGGCTGATCTCGAGAACGAGACCGCAGCGCACTGTGATCCCGGACGACGATGAAGCTCGTCACGCGAAACCTCGTCCCCAACGGGCCCGGCTCCGTCAAGCTGCTGCCGCAGATTGAGGACGACCTGTGGGACGCGTACAACCTCATCGCCGTCGGCGACACCGTGGAGGCCGTGACGGTGCGGAAGATCGGGGGCCGCGACACGGAGCGCGTTAAGCTGACGCTGGAGATCGCGGTGCAGTCGGTGGAGTACGCCACGGAGGACTCGCTGATGCGCGTGCGCGGCAAGAACCAGACCAAGAACGAGTACGTCCAGATCGGGCAGTACCACACGCTGGAGCTGGAGATCAAGCGTCCCTTCATCCTGCGCAAGGAGGTGTGGGACTGGCCGGCGCTCGACAGGATCCAGCAGTCGTGCGACGAGACGGCCGCCAACGCCGACCTGGCGGTGCTCCTCATGCAGGAGGGGCTCGCCCACCTCTTCCTCGTGGGGCGGAGCGTCACGGCCACCAGAGCCCGCATCGAGGTCCCCATCCCCAGGAAGCACGGCTGCGCCATGGCCGCCTACGACACGGCGCTCAACGACTTCTTCGGCCGCGTGCTCGACGCCTTCCTCAACCACGTCGACTTCGGGCTCGTCCAGTGCGTCGTCATCGCCAGCCCCGGATTCACCAAGGACCAGTTCCGCGACTACATGCTCCTGCAGGCCACGCGGCGGGGCGACATGCGCGCCGTCACCGAGAACAAGGCGCGCATCGTGCTCGCCAGGGCGCCCTCGGGGTACCCGCACAGCCTCAAGGACGTCCTGGGCGAGAAGAGCGTCATGGCGCAGATCAAGGACACCAAGGCCGCGCAGGAGGTCCCGGCCATGCAGGAGTTCTACGACATGATCACCAAGGACTCGGACCGGGCCTGCTACGGCCCCAAACACGTGGAGCTTGCGAATGAGCGGCTGGCCATCAAGACTCTGCTGCTCACGGATACTTGGTTCAGGAGCCCCGATGTTGCCGCCAGACGCAAGTATGTCGACCTCGCCGAGTCCGTCAAGAAGCTCGGCGGCACCGTGCGGGTCTTTTCGTCCATGAATGTCTCCGGCCATCAGCTCGAGCAGGTCACGGGAATAGCTGCCGTACTTCGTTTCCCCCTTCCCGATTTGGACCACATCGAGATGTGATGTAATTTTGTATTACCATTGTTGTGTACGGTAGGATTATCTATGTCGTCAGAGTGCTTATTTTTTTACACAAAGTTGGCTTACCCAATAAAGTTGGGGTCGCTGGGTCTGGGCTCGATGTGTCCGGGGAGGCGCTGGAACAGCTTCTTGTCCCGTACTTGTGGCGCGCCTCGGTCCTCCTTGGTCTTGTGGATCCGCTTCAGCAGGACGCCCTCGCTATCGGCGCGCGGTTTCTGATTCAGGAGCGTGTACGGTGCGTTGATGCATACACCTCCTTAATTAATTAATTATTTGGCTGCTGCCACGTACGCACGTACGGACTGAACAAGCCAACCAACCATGCATTCCTTCCTCGCGAGGGCAGAGCGACGCGAACGCGAGGCCATCTCCATCGATCGAGGCCACGTAGACTCCGGCCAGCTGGGAATTAGCTGGGACCCGACGAGCCTCCTCGCCGCGGACCGGTTCCTCGATCAGCAGCTGCAGGGACCCACGCGGGGCGGGCGCGAGACCCGCATGTATGTACACGTGTATGTATCTCAAGACCAAGACGCGTGCGCGCGTGACCAACACGGATCTACCTAGCTTCAGCCGGCCGGTCCGATCGATTGGAATTTAATTTGCCTTTCCGTTGTTTTGGCGTCTTACCTAGCTTTTTGACGCGAATCATATATGCTCCATCACCTCCAACTTTTTTTATCGGCAGCTAGCACTACGTACGTGTGACAGTCTCCTCAATATAATTACCTTAATTATTCAGTGCATCCGTAGTCTAGCTACTACCCTCGTACTGCTTCCCAAATCAAAACCACCTCCATGTATACGATCGAGTACGTACGTACGTACATACGCGGGTACGTGTCGCCGCCCGGCCGGGAAATCCAAACCTAGTACGTACTACTACTAGTACCTTGATGGATTACTACTAATTACCGATGATGAATCAATCCTGGTCCACTCGCGCGCCGGTTACTCACGCGCGCGTTTCTAATTCTCCCTACCTCCTACTGTACCTTTTTTCTTCTTCTTCTTCTTCTTCTTCTTCATGAATCCTAGCTACGTAGTACTCTACTAGTAATTCTCCCTCCTATCTACTAGTACTAGTAGGATATATGCATGATTAATTTCCAGCTAGCTAGCCGGCCAAGTTCTACAAAATTTAATTTATCCCACCCAGTACGTCCTTGCTTCTGCTCCAACTCAAATAACTCAAATCTAAGCTCCCTTTTACGTGCGCATGCTATAGCCCTATGCGGCGAGTCCAGTGAACTGGACCTAGGGTTTCCCCCGATACTCGGGGTTAGGTGGTACATGGGATCTACGATGCCCTACAATAAGGAATGGAAACACCCGCAGGCGCTGCCGCATCGGTGTCCGACGAGCCGGAAAGGATTTCTCCCAAACCCCACTACCACCAACGCCCCGAGATCCGTCGCCTAGGAGCCCCATGAGGTCCATACGCAAAGGAGGAAGGGTACGCCAGCTGCTGAACGCAGTACAAGACAGACGCAGAACGGCCTATAAAGCAATGGCCAGTTCTAGGCCCGCCTGGCCCGGATCTAGCCCGCAAGCTCGCTGCAACCTCCGCCTTCCCCTCGTCCGGCAACCCACACCATCCCACCCCAACGCAGGGAACTCTTCACCACTAGCCTCCCACCCACCAGCCCGCGTCGCCCCAGAATTGAGCCACCATCGCCGCCTCTCCGTGGCCAGCACCACCCGGAGGACACCATCGCGCCGCCGCCCGGTAGATGCAGGCTCGCCTAACCCACATCCAGCCCACCGCAAGAACAACACAGCAGCGCCTCGCGCTGCCGACCTCCCAGCGAACCAGCTCACCATCGACCCATCCACCCTTCCTCTATAGAGGTTAGCTGACCACCTACCACAACGGTGCAGTCTCGACCCGCTACTGCCGGAGCGCTAAAGGAGAAGCCACCTTCTCGAGACGGTTCTGACGGCTGGTCACTTGCCCGATTCGGAGATCGTATCTGACGGATACGGCATCGCCAAAGTGGTACGGACACATAAAATCTTGGGACAAAGAACAAGGGCGCCAAGACCCATCAAGTATGTAGGTGCTGGAATTTGGGTGGGAAAACACTGCCGGTACGGTAAACTAGGCGGGAGAAGCCGCCAGTACGTGCATTTGGGCGGGAAAATCACCGGAACCTAATGGAGGCGCCGTAAGGCCCGTGCCGCCCAGAGACACCGACGTCGTCGACATCCAGGATGATCCACCACCACGCCACTGCCCGCCGCGTCGAAGCAGCGGTACAAGCCCGCACTCCGGACCATGACCCGGAGGCTGCTCCCCGCGCCCACCCTCGCGAGCAGGGAACGAGAGTGACTTGCCGCCGCCGACCAGGCTTTGCCCGGCTACGTCCCTAGGCGGTGGCGAGGGAGTAGGGGGAGGAGAGGAGAAGGTCGGCGGCGGAGGGGACTAGGGTTTCCCCTGGTCGCCACGCGGGGGCGACACGTGCGTGAGGGAGGGTGCGCAGAAAACCAGCCTTCTCACACGATTTTCCGTAGGTCAATGGTTGCTTTATGTGAGAAGTGCATAGTATCTGCGATTGTTCTGCTACACTTAGATGGCTCTCATGGAGTTTGGTTTTCTATGACTTGTACTTTACTCGCAATCTAGCCGAATGATATAGCACACAAACTTTTTGAGTTCTTCCATTGTAGGTTTTTGACCGGTGATCACCTAGTTTGTGAACATGAAATATCAAGTTTTCCATCACGCATGAAACTTTTTAAGTTTCTCAACACACATGAAATATCGAGGCCTACATGAATGGCAATGACCAAAAATGCACATGAAATGACAGGAACACTACCAAAGGAACCGTGCCATATAATAATAGGGTTTCCACACTTATCATGTTCGTTGTAAAAGCCAACCTCCCTCCCTATCTTTAATTACACTATTCTCTTGGTTTTCTCATGCATCTTCCTATATAGTATTTTCTTGCGCTTTTCGATGATCTCTATCACGCCGCTGCCTCTAGCGCGGTGGTGTTGATGGGTTGTACATTTACACCAATTAAGTGCGCAACAGCCTTGACATGCATGGGTCACCATCTCCATCTCCCGCGCTCGACTGTTAGTGGGTTGGCAAGGCCATGGCATCTCATTTTCATTGGAGGAGTGTATACATGTACACCAATTAAGTGCGCAAGATCGAGTGTTGGGGAAGAACTCATGGCCGGCCTTATGTCATAAAACTACAATGGGATCAGACGCAATTAAGCATGCGGACGTGGCATTCAAGAGCTAGCTAGCTAGCTAGCATGCATACGCACATGCAAAAACAACAACTGAGCACTGCCATATATAGATAGAAGGAAAAGAAACGTACAAAACCGGGAAAACCATGTACAGTTTCATATGCGACTGCAATGTCGCGGTTGGTGCGGTCCCGTGAAATCAGATGTGCCAGGAGATTTGGAGCGGGTGGTCATCAGAGTCTTAACACTACGGCACAAACAGGCTTTGCCGTGCGGCCATTTTGCACGGCAAAGGGCATATCTTACACGGCAAAGTCTTTGCCGTGCACAGCCGCACGGCAAAGAGCGGACGGCAAAGTCTGCCTCGGCAAAGACCCGCCGCGTGCGACGACTACATTTTGCACGGCAAAGGCCTCGCTGCCGTGCAGTATTCTTTGCCGAGCGTCTTCTCTGGATGCCGTGCGTCCACGCATTGCCGAGCGCTTCATACCTCGCTGATGTGCATCTTCCTTTGCCGTGCACAAGTTACTAGCACACGGCAAACAAATCCTCTACAAATAAAAAAAATGCCGTCGTCACCGCCGCCGGTGAGTGCAGCTGGCCGGGAGGAGGTCGCGCTGCTGGCCGCGCCCACGTCGAGGAGGTTGCCCGCGGTCGCTGCTGTCGAGCCGTCGCTGCTGTGGAGCCGTCGCCGCATGCTCGCCGCCGCCCGTTCGTCGCCGTCTGCTCGCCGCCGCGTGCTCGTCGCTGCTGCCACGCACGCTCGCCAACACCCGCTCGCCGCCGCGACCATGCCTGCTCGCCGCCGCGGCAAGCTTGTTCGTAGCTGCACGCTCGCCAACACCCGCTCGCCGCCGCGACCACGCCTGCTCGCCGCCGCGGCAAGCCTGTTCGTAGCTGCACACTCGCCATGGCCACGCCGGCTCACCGCTGCGCGCTCGCCGCTGCGAGCGGCCGCGGCTCCGCCTGTGCCTTGCGCTCGCCGCTGCGAGGTCGCCCGCCGCGTCCAGGCCCGTGCCGCGCGCTTGCTTGGGCGCGAGCTTGCTTGGCCGCAAGCTTGCTCCCCCGACGTATGCTGCGAGCTTGATGTGGAGAGATGAAGGAGAGAGACAGGAGTGTGTGTGCTGTGTGTGGGGCTGAGAGAAATAAAGGAGAGATAGAGGAGTGGTGGTGGGGGGAGTCCGTGGTGGGGTTAGGTGGGTGGAGTATGCCATGTCATCAATCCATGTCTCAGTGAATCACAACCATCCAATATCTACGTGATCGAGCGGTTTGTATTCATTCTAGCCTTTCACGTGCGAGCTGCTAACGCGCACGGCAAAGAAATTTCTTTGCCGTGCGCTTTTCTTTGCCGTGCGTTTTTCCTTTTTTTTGCCGTGCGCATTTCTTTGCCGTGCGTTTTTTGTGATTTGCCGTGCGGTATTTTCTTTGCCGTGCGTTTTTTGTTATTTGCCGTGTGATATTTCTTTGCCGTGCGTTTTTTGTGAAGCATGCACGGCATATATTTCTTTGCCGTGTGTTGACGCACGGCAAAACTTCCGCGCACGGCAACGTCAATTTTTCCGGTAGTGTAAATGAGAATGCTGATTGGTCAACAAATTATAAAATAACTGTTGTTAGCCTGCTAGGCTCTTGGATTCAGATCATGGTGTAAGCAGAGACGTGGGAAGAAATGTATTCATCTAACTAAGAATTAACTTTGATATATCAGTAGGTAACCTTACACATGGGTGAATTGAGACGAAAACATCAAATGTAGCCCGGGCTACATGTGGTCTGGTTTTGTTTTTTCCTTTTTCAAATTTTAATTTTTAGATTTCGAATTTTCAAACAAATTTGGAAAACATATGTAGACGTAGAGAATGTTGAAATCTATTGGTGTGTAAATTTTCAGATTGAAATACATCATATATTGCCCTCAGTAAAAATAACAAAATCTCACAAAATGACGAAATCTAGATTTTTGTGTAATTTCCATTATTGTTCACCTATCCTGAAATCAAGATTAGTTATTTTTACTGAGCCAAAATGCAACATATTTCAATCTGAAAATTTACACACCAATAGATTTCAACAATCTCTATGTTAATATATTTTTTCAAATTTTTTAAACATGTTTAAAATGAAATTTTTTTAGGTTCAAAAAGTGGCCTTTTTGTTGGCCAGACCTACAAAAGTCCATTCTCTGAGCTGAGACTAATAATACTCATACTAGAAACGAACACATACTCTAAATGCCTGGAACTAGGCGATGCTTTATTATTTCTCTGCAGGCTGCTTTAGTTCATGTGGATCAGAATGAGCATGGTGGCAATCAGGTTCAGGTAGCACATTTTGTTCTCGATAAAGGAAGCTTTACTACTCAATAGTTTTAAGCATTACACAAGATCTCTGTATAACTCGGATGCACATAGCCGTCCAACGGTTCAACGATGAAAAACAAATAAAAGACTCGATACAATAAATCATGCTGATGTATTGACTCCTGTAAGTGATGGTGGAGGAGGATGCCACCGAGCTGACGGAGGAGGCCATCTCCTTAGCGGGGAGCGCGCCAAATGACCCCTCCTTGACGAGGTCATCTAGACCTCCCAGGAGAACATGGCGGCGATGATGCCACCGCCTGGACCGCATTACCTTCCGCCCCCTTCTCCGGCGGCCAATGTGTGACTGCAGCCGCAGGTCTTCATTGACCTCGACGATGAGGATTAGGTGGCGGCCAGCTAGCATCCTCGTAGTGGGACTGTTTTATTATTTTTTTTCTTTTTTGATGGTGATAAATTGGGGGCTTTTGGGCCCCAAATATACGTTAATTATGTTACATGGATTTAGCACCCTATCTTTTTTTTTTTTTGAGGTTTTGACCCGTTGTAGCCAACTCCGGCCACAAAACCGAGACCAATTTAGTATCCGTGGGTTGCCATATTCGGATCCAAACAAATCAAAAAACAAACTATTATATGCAGCAGATAGCCTAAAAGCTAGCAGGAAGAAAACGAAGTGGGCAGGGGCCGGTCTAGAGTCGCCACGACGCGTGGTGCGATGATGTATTCCTTGCTCGGTTTACTGTGCTATATATGCAACGACATACCTACCCCTTCTGACGCTACAGGGTACGTTTTAAAATTGAAGACACGTTACCTGGGCACAATTCTTGTCCATGTGCTACCACATTAAATGCACCATTGCAGGAAGTACATCAATGTTGGTCATATAGTGCATTTTTACACTAATGAATCTGTCTTTGTGCTTCAAGTATACGGACAAATGGATGACTTGATTGAGAGAAGGAATGGCTTAGAATAGCTCGAGCTGGCAGGACCACTTGTGCTCATGTGCCATTACCACTTTTCGCAAAACTTGCATTTTTGTTAAGAGGGGAAAGCAAGGATAAACCTCACATGCACACATGTATGTATGTAGCATCTGAATTGATTTCCCGATTGACTACCCTCCATGTGTTTTCCTTGGTTTCCTTCCTAGCCATGTGTATTAATTAGAACGAGGCGCAAAATGTGTCGGTCCAAATAAATGTATATTTTTCCTTGCATAAAAGAAATAAGAATGCTTATCAATCGAACAAAAAGAAAACTCCCAACATCGTGGGGTGTGCCGCCGATGTCGGAGAAGAAACATAATTCTCACGCCTAGGGGGCGGCTAACCAGTTGTGGTTACTGGTAATCATGTGGTTAGGTCGGTGGAGGTATATATTCAGGAAAAAATCTAAGATTTCTATGGATTGTCCAATTCAATTATTTTTCTGACGTTAGATATGACCATTGAGCACCAAAGATTTTATGTTGATTTATTTCCAAGATGGATGCACAAGCTAGCTAGTAGTACTCAGGGTAAAAATCATCGAAATTTCTACCAAAATTCACAAAACTAGTTGACGGATAGCGACTAGGGGCTAGAATATGTAATCTCGATCAAAAATATCGTTCGAATTTGAATTCATCCGTGAGATTATAGACCAATAAGAAAGAGGGCATGTTTCTAGCATGTAATTCATTTCTCTAAGCTACTTGGTTGAAGGCATATGTACTTTTTTATTAGGTTATGATGAGTTCGATTCTTCGCCACATCATTTTAGTTTTAGAAAATATTTTGAATGGCATATATACTTTAAATCTTCCCATAATATTTTAAAAATGTCTACAAATTTCATTAATTTTTTGAAATTCACGAATCTCCGTGAGGTGCGAAAAAGATAGAAAATCGAAATTTTAAACCCTGGTAGTACTTGCATGAATTGAGACACTATTTTATGTCTGCTTCCTGGACGAATACAACTACTAATCAACGATATGAGGGCAACTCCAATGGTCCGACGCGCGTCCATTTGTGACCACCCGGTCGAAAAATGCGCCTGTACACTAACCCAGCGGCCCGACGCATAGTGTCCGACCCGTTTGCCTCAACGCAAACGCGCCAAAAATGATCCACGAATACGTCTGGGCGGACGCTACGCGGTCGTCCATGTGCTCCTCGCACGAGCCCACCTGGCAGTGGCACATGTGTCGCACACCCTCCAACTCTTAGTGCGATCCACCGAAGAAGATACAGATCCACCGAAGAAGATACCGTCGCGGCGGCGACCAACCTTTCAAACAACAGGGACAACATGGTGCCCAACGGAGGTGAGCCTTAAATTAATTGGTGTCCGCTGGGACACCCTTATTTCCCTGCCACATACGGTATGGACTGGAAAGAGTCGCACCTTGTCATATTTCTGAACCAACGATTCCAATCTGGTTTCTGCAGCACGATTCCATCGCCCGGGAGAAACATAGAAGATGGTGCACATTCGCTCGCCGGGGCTAAAGGCGACGGCCGGCAGCGACCAAGAATCACCAGAGAGTTTCCTGAACCAGGGCGCACTCCTGCACAAAAAAACAGAGATGAAGGAGGAGTTGGAATGAGACAACGGTGGAAAGCATCGTAGCGCTTCTCCTGGCCAGCCTCCTTTCTTTTCCTCGCCGGAGCCACGCGAATCGGGGCGGCAACCGACGTACGGCACATCGAGACGAGGCGAACCGAAGCTCGATCGGTTTCTCTCCTCTCGCCTCAGCACGCGCACGAGGTCGACTCCTCGCGACAGACCCGGGGGCGACTTGGGCCTCGACCTTTTTGTAAGTTGAAGACATACACGTGAGGAATAAGATGTACATGGAGCTCCACTGCCGACCTCGCCGAAGACGGGGACGACGCGGCCATGATGTTGACGGCGAAGGCACGGAAAGGACCTCACCAAAGACGGGGACGACACGGCTGGCCGCGGCGTCGCCGGCGTAGGCGAGGAATGGACCTCGCCGTAGACGGGAACAACGCAGCTGGCCACGGTGTCGCCAACGGAGGCGAGGAATGGTACTTAGGGTTTCTAGTGCGGGGGTCTTAGGGTTCAGGTGCAGGACTCGTCGGAGTTGGGGTAGGTGGGCTAGTTTACAGGAAGGTCCGGGTGGTGGCAGACTGGCGGTGGGCGACAGATGGAGGAGGGCGGTGCGGCCGTGGGTGGAAGGAGTGGGGCCGGTCGTGGGTGACGGCAGCAGGCGATCTGGCCGGCGATGGTGGCGGGGGCTGAATAAATTGCGGTCAAGGTGAGAGGTCGGAGGAGGAAAAAGCAATCACATGAGGAAGAAGAACTTGTTAGGCCAGGGCCCATCTTGACCTCTATGCGGGTGTCGGTACCCATAGAAATGCTGAATAATCCCCCCCCCCCCCTCCCGTATTTAGCCAGCTCCTAACACATCAACAACGGCAATCGAAATGGATTTCAAAATGGCGTCCATGCTTTCCAAAAAAACACATTGTACTTCCAAGTGAGTTTCAGTGACGCCCTGCTTATTTATTTTCTCATGTAGAGTTTACCTCGTACTCTTACACATAATGAAGAACACTTCCATTAATACGTCATGTAATTTTTGGTCTCCACTCCTCCGTTCTCTCTGACCGACAACGGGACAAAAAATATGGGAGATGATCAGCATCGATGCAATAACAAAAGGCACATGTGTACGCAAAACAATTAATTCTCAATCTAGAAGCCCATATATATGCATAGTGTGTCGAACAAGGGGACACATGAAATCACACAGGGAAGGGCCAGAAAAGCTCCCCTTTTGCATGGGGTTCTAATACATGAATATAATTGTAGTGTAAAGAGGTTCACATGCACTGCATTTATTTTGACATGATATGCATGATATTTTACTTTATTTGTTATTATATTATGCAAAAAGAATCTATTATTTTATGTCATTTTCGTTTCTGAATTTTTACTATTTTGGTTTTAAACCCATAGCATACCATTGTTGGTCAGGATTATTTTATGTGCATAATAACAAGTTTACTTCCATCATGTGCTTCCTCCTAGTCACCACCGATAAGCAGTGATCTGGTGCATATGTCCTGCTATCTGCAAAATTTACCAACTCCAACCCGTATCTTTCCTATTCAACCTTCCACTCCTCTCTCTCCTATCTACTCGAGAACTCTCTCGTTGTCGATGTGACCTCACATCACCTCACACACGCCCTCACAATTCTCACCATCTCATAGCATGAAATAAAGACCCCGGATACGTGCTCTAGCATGACAGAGTTATACCACCGGCATTGGTCATCACCCAACTCAATCGTCCCTCGTGAGTGTGAAATATACTCCAATATTTTTAGTTTTAAATGCTACCATTGTACCGAAAAACATAAAATTTGAGCCGCATATCACCTATATGTTGGTCCCACCTTGCCTAGCCCGTTGATCTACAAACTCTACATCACATGATGAACATGATTCCATGTATGTTGTGATGCAAGGCTTCCTGGTTGTCCAAATATTTCATTTTTATTTGTCGGCCGAAGGTTTGAGAGTTTTCCCGCCTTTTTCCATCATTAGGTGTTTTCGGAGTTTTCCTAATTGTTTTTGTAAATCAACTTTCAGGTTTTGCCCCTCCACACCACTGCTCATCTTCCTAGTAACTCCCAAATCGCCGCTCCGGCATTTTCCCGCCCAAACTTTTGCATTGGCGTAATCGTTGTGTGCTCACGACCAACTTTCTTGTCTGGAGATTTCATGGCTCAATAGGGTTCTGGGAAAAGTGTAGCTATTTCATACAGGGTCCAACGGAGGTGAATAAGATGTCGTTGGAAAGCTCATGAATAGTTGGGGTTTCCACCACTTCCACACATGCATCATGTAGAAAACCAGCGTGCCCTTTCCTCTACCAATTCGAAGACTTCTTTCACTATTGGTTTAGCATTTGGGTAGCCACACATGCGATAACAGACATACTTGGAGACTGGAGGCAATGATGGTGTTGGTCGCAGCCCTGTGCTCTTGCTTCAGGGGCGTAATCAATGGCATGTCGACACATCTTCATCAGCATCTTCCCCGAGTCTGTCGAGACCATATGCCTCCTTCTCGTCGCTTCCTCTAGGCACATGAGGGGAAGTATGTTGGTCTGGTCATCTAATTTGTAGAGGGTACGTTGTTTACAACTTGGCATTGTACGGTGACGCAGAGTTGTAGTCTTCTTAGAATTGTAACCATCTTACCCTTTCTTCTACATGTGCATGTGCACAGTTCACCAGTGCATCAGCGGTACAGCCGGCCGGCGCCATGTCCATTTGGAGCAATGAGTATACTGTATTCCAGTAGCTAATAGTAAAATAAGTTGACTCTACATGATCAATCGATCCACTTCAGTAGTTAGTAAGAGCATGTCTAACAGGCCCCGTATATTTTCGCCCCTTAAAACGCCAATAGAGGGCCCTGTATTCACTTTTCTCCGGCCGAAAACTCAGACGAGCTAGCAGACCCCGTATGCCTAAACTGTAAAAGAGAATATTCCCAAAATATGCCAAATTAGATATTTTTTTCCTCTTCTTCCTCCTCTCCTTCTTCCTCCTCTAGCTCCAGCCACTGCCCAGCCCCTGCCCCGCCCCTGCCCCGGCCGCCCGCCGCCGCCGCGCCTGCCCGCCCGCCGCCGCCCGCCGCCGCCGGCCCACGGCCGCCCGCCCCCGCCCGCACCCGCCCGCTCGCCAAGGCCGCCCGGCCCCGCCCCCCACGCGCGAGCCACGGCCGGCCGCCGCCCGCCACGGCCGCGCGCGAGCCAAGGCCGGTCGCGCCCGCTCCGGCCGCCGCCGGACCTGGCCGCGTCCGCTCCGGCCGTCCCCACGCCGGCCTCGCCCGCTCCCGCTCCGAACGCCCGCCATGGCCACACCTGGCCGCCCGCTCCGGCCCACGCGCTGCCCTGCCGCGCTGCCGCTGCCCTAGTCTCGGGCGCCGCCATCCCTAGCCCTCGTGCCGCCACCCTCGACCGCAGCTCGCTGGAATTTGGCCGGATTCCGGCGAGGTCATGCGCAGGAGCAGTTGCTATCTGCTGAAATTTCAGCCCGCCACGGGTGAGGGGTTGGCCCTGTATTCCCCCTCCCACCCCTCACAAGTAAGGGGCGAAAAGCGACCCCGTAGCCAAAACTGTAAAAATTCGAGACGGGGGCCTATTTTACGGGGTCTGCTAGACGGCCGGGTAGAGCTCTACCCCGTATATCGACAGTTATTTTACGGGGTTGAGCCTTTTAAGGGGTCTGTTAGACATGCTCTAATAGTGGTACTAGTGGATGACGAGATGCGCATGCTACTAGAGAAGACACAATAAGCCACTAAGGTCATGATTTATTGTCTGGAACATTTCTAAATCATATGCAAATATGCACACCGATAGATGCCACTGGCGTGGTGTTGGGAACGGAGGTTCCATAGCATTCAGTCGGCATCTAGCTTGCTATATTTTGATTCAATTGCGGGGGTTGCTTCCCATGCTTATCTAATCGATCCTACACACGTATCCGACGAAGAAAAAAAAATCGAGGCTAGGTAGCTAGTACTCCCTCTATTCACAAATAAGTGTACTTCTAGCTTTTGTACTAAGTCAAACATTTTAAGTTTTGACCAACCGTGGAAAAAAAAAGTAGCAACATATATGATGAGATTTTGGTATAATTTGAAACTACATTTCAAAACGAATATTGGGATACTAAATTAGTGTCATAAATGCTGCTACTTTTCCCTATATATTTGGTCAAAGTTTAAAGAGTTTGACTAAACACAAAACCTAGATGTACACTTATTCGCCGACGGAGGGAGTATGTGCGTCTAGGCTCAACTAGAAAATTTGGATTTGCCGCTATAATTTCAAAAACATGAAAAATACCATTTTACTCTGATTTATTTCAAGAAATATCTTTCTATAATTTTTTACATCTGGAAACATCTAAAAATATGTAGATGTGATACTTTGAAGGGAAGCATGTCGGTAGCGTATTTCTGTCATGCGTCGGGTAAACAAAACGACATGCAGGGGGTGCCAGTTTGCTATATATAGTATAAAAGAAAAAAGTGTGTATTTTATTAATCTATTTTGGAAAAAAATATAAATTTCCAAATACAAAGCGTTCCATAGCGTATTAGCGCGGCTAACCTACCTGTGGTGATTGCCATCTCCTAAAGACACCAGGTTAATCAGCACTACACACTTCTTTCCGAACGATAGTCAGTTGCATTTCCAAATGAGATGCATGCAGTTGGAGACGCCTGTCAGGCGAGCTGCGATTGTCTATGCAGTGGAGATGAAACTATACACCGGACTGAGTCGCACCTGCCGCCATCCTACTCCGGCCGGCGTTGAAAAGCCAGGGCCGAGCTCATGGCCATGGTATGCCGGCCGAGGCCGGTGACCGACTTGCCCCGCTAGTCCCCCTGCCCCGGTGAGTCGAGCTTGACAAGCCCCCACCGTCTGCGGCTTGAGATGCGCGCTCTGGTCCAGCCTGTACAGCAGCCCGGACGCGAGCTGCTCCTTTTAGACGTAGTTGGCGATGTCGGCGATGAGGCCGGGAGCAGCGCCTCGCAGGAGAGAAGAACGGCCACGGAGTGGCGATGCTAACGAATACGGTTTCGCGGAGGAACGCAGAGCTCGAGGTTCTTATTGGCGAAGTCGTCGGTCTTCTGCAGGCAGTGCGCGGCGCACAGGAGCATGGCGACGTTGGCGACCGTGACATCAACATGGACGCCGTAGCAGAACTTGGCGGCAAGATCCAACGCCGGGGTGCCCCGGAACACGAACACGCCGTCGAACAATCTGACATGCTCGGGCTCGTTTTCGCTGCCTCTCCTGTCGTGGCTCGCCTTGCCATAGGACGAAGGAGTACTGCGCCCGACTCCAGCGCTGCATGGCCGCGTCCAGTGTCCTTGTGCCACGGCGACACCTGCAGCCGCACGGACACCCGCTTCGGTGATCTGGACGCCTTCCTCGGTGCCGCTAAGGTGCGCTGTCCCTACAGGGAGTTCGGGTGCGAGCGCTACATCGTCTACCACGGCGCCGTGGAGCACCAGCACGTGCGCCCTGCTGCTGCCCGGATGCTAGCTGCGCCTTCGTTGGCTTCCGATCTAGCGCTCCTCGACCACTTCTGCCCAATGCCCACTCGCGCCTCACCGCCACGGTCCGCTACGGCCGGTCGTGGAACCTCAGCCTGCCCCTGTAGCAGCGCTGGCACGCCGTCATTGGTGATGGAGTTCGGGAGCTGGTATTGCCAGGGCCGATCTGGTGGGACATGGAGCTGGCGGCACCGGCGTCGATGCGGCGCGACATGGAGCCGGCGGCGTCGAGGTGCTGGTGGATGGACATGGCGAGTGCCTGGTGATGCAGCATCTCCTCCTCCGCTGGCGTCAGCTTGGCCGCCCCGCCTCGGGGAGCCCGCGCACTCCCCATCCGCTTGCTACGTGACGTCATGGTCGCGCCCCGGTGATGCTTGCCCGGCATGCACGATGCGAACGCGTTGCCCATCGGAGAGGAATGACGAGAGAAAAGACGCTACTATTAAATCGGCAGAGAAAAAGGGTGGGTCGGAAGCAATCGGCAGAGATGAGAAACAACCGACATGAGCTGATTAAATCGATTTCTACTCCACCGGTGTGGGATTCCCTTGGGTTGGGAGTGGACTCACATGGAATGAAGTCAAGACGAACAACAAACTACCAACCAAAAATTCAGCCTTCTCCAGGGGCAATGAACTGAATAAGGAGAACGGTTTTTACTCTCGGAACTCAAGCTCGGTGAGCGGGAGCAGCTACCTTGTCCTCGAGGGGAGAAGTTGCATCTCCTGGAGACAGAGAAATTTCAGAGAAGAGAGAGAGAGAGAGAGAGAGAGAGAAAGAGAGAGAGAGAGAGAGAGAGAGAGAGAGAGAGAGAGAGAGAGGAGAAGGATGAACCGTGGCCCGCCGACTTCGAAATTTCCCCGCCGCCGGTGCCATTTCTGAGGTCTTAATCTGCCGCTGTCACTCGCTTGCCATGGATCAGGCCGCGAGTAAGCTGCTGGCTCAGATCGATAAAATCCAGTTCACATTCATGTTCCACATGGAGACTATCGGCCCACCCATGGTTGAAAAACAAGACATAGTTTGGGCCCAACCAAAAAAAAATACATACCTGCCAGAAAGTAGCACGCCGGTGGCCGTGAAACCTCGAGACCAACTTTTTAGTCCCACACGGGTAAGGTGAAGAGGTTTGGATCAACTTATAAGGAAGGCTGTTGTAGACATGTAAAATGCTAGAAACACACATAGGATTGCATAGCGCGTGCGCTCGCGTGAACTTAAGACTTGGCGACGGCGCAGATAGCGGACTAAATAATATATTTTTATTTACCTTTTCACATAATATATTTTTATTTCGTGAATACATTTTAGGCGGTGCATTTTTCTACGCTGCCTATTATCAGTTCACGGACAAAATCTGCACGATGTGCAGCTTCTAATCGTTGTTCTTCAGTCAGATAGTTTGTCTTCCCATCATTCTGGGTACCAGGAGAAGGTTCAGCTGGTTTTCTGCTAGGATGCTTTGTCATGAAAATTCCATCTGGCCAGAGTATCTGCAGAGTTAAAACAGGGAAGAATACAGCCTAATTAGGGGCAGAATCAAGACTCGATGAGAAATTTGTCTAATTGGCTAACTGAATTAAACAACTCCTACATTGTTGGCTGTTGACACCTGCTTTTCTAGGTCTGCAACCATAGACTTACCTGTTCAACACGCTTGACTGCAAAAGCAATTATCCTCCCCTTTCTCAAGGCACATGGTGGCAGCAGGGGTACGGCCTGCAGACTGGCCGTGAGCTCGGAGCTGGCTGTTCAACGGCGCCTCGACCTTCAGGGCTTGCTGCGAGGTCGCGCCCCACGGCTTGCTCGCCGGCCTTGGCTCGGTCGATCGACGTCGTATATGACGACTAGCTGTTCACAAGGCCGCGGAGGAGTGGTATCAAAGCGTCATCTCGTGGGAGAAGCGTGCTACCCCAGTCGGCCGGCGCCTGTTGATCACCGTATATGGCACTGATGATGGTGCAGGATCACCGTATATGGTCGACCACATACTTTGCCCATGCATGTTCATGTGGGCTTGAGAAAGAATGAACATCGTACACACGTATATATAGCCCATGCATGTACATCCTTTGCTTGCTGCTATTCGTGTGGCCACATTCTGAAATCTACCAGCCGAGCTGCGATCGTCCGTGGACGCGGAATGGAGCTGAAACTATACGTCAGCCTGAGTCGCACCTGTCCGCTGGGCTGTATGTGCATGTGGGTTGGTGCTAAGCATATATGCCGAGTTGGTGTCTCTGCGGCATCGACTCCAGCCTCCAGGCACGGAATGACCGAGTTGCCCCACTAGTCCCACCGGCCCCGGCGAGTCGAGCTCAATCGACAAGCCCCACCGTCTGCGGCTTGAGAGGTTTGAGATGCGCGCTCTGGTCCAGCCTGTACAGCAGCCCGGACGCGAGCTGCTCCTTTCAGACGTAGTTGGCAATGTCGGCGAGGAGGTTGACATCCTAGGAGGCCGGGAGCAGCGCCTCGCAGGTGAGAAGAACGGCCCCGGATCTGGCGATGCTAACGAATATGGTTTCACGGAGGAACACACAGAGTTCGAGGTTCTTATCGGCGAAGTCGTCGGTCTTCTGCAGGTAGCACGTGGCGCACTGGAGCATGGCGACGTTGGCGACCGTGACATCAACGTGGAGGCTGTAGCAGAACTTGGCGGCAAGCTCGAACACCGGGGCGCTCCGGAACACGAACACGCCGTCGAACAGTCTGACATGCTCAGGCTCGTCTTCGCTGCCTCGCTGCCTCTCCTGTAGTGGCTCACCTGGCCATGCATAGGACCAAGGAGTACTGCGCCCGACTCCAGCGATGCTTGAGTCACCGACGAACAGGGGCATGGCCGTGTCCAGTGTCCTTGTGCCACGGCGACACCTGCGTCCATGTGAGAAGAATGAGGATGCGAACTCGGTGTTGCTTATCTCGTGTTCACAAGACGGAGTCAGCTTCGCTTGCTGCGCGACGTCGTGGCCGCGCCCCGGTGCTTCTTGCCCGGCATGCACGACGCGAACGCGTTGCCCATCGGAGAGGAATGTCGAGAGCAAAGAGGCTACTACTGGCCTAGTGGAGAAAAAGGGTGGGTCGGAACAAATCGGCATAGATGAGAAACAACTGACATGAGCTGATTAAATCGATTTTTGCTCCACCGGTGTGGGATTCCCTTGGGTTGGGAGTGGACTCAGACGGAACAAAGTCAAGACGAACAACAAACTCCCAACCAAAATTTCAGCCTTTTCCAGGGGCAATGAACTGAATAAGAAGAACAGTTTTTTTCTCTTGGAACTCGAGCAGCTGCCCTGTCCTGGAGGGGAGAACTTGCTTATCCTGGAGTTCCTTCCAGTTGCTAAAGCGAGAACAGCACAGAGAAATTTCAGAAAAGAGAGAGAGAGAGAGAGGAGAAGGATGAACCGTGGCCCGCCGACTTCGAAATTTCCCCGCCGTCGTTGCCATTTCTGCGGTCTTAATCTGCCGCCATCCCTCGCTTGCCGTAGACTGTAGCTTAGGCTGCGCGTAAGATGATGGCTCAGATCGATAAAATCCAGTTCACATTCATGTGGTGTGAGTAGATTCTTTAATTCACTGACGGAAATGACTGGAGACAGGTGCCGTAGCAAATGTCCAACATGGAGACTATCGGCCCACCCCATGGTTGGAAAGCAAGACATAGCTAAGGCCCAACCAAGAGCATATGCATGCCTACCAGAAAGTAGCACGCCCGGTGGCAGGGAACCCACGAGACCAATTGTTTAGTCCCACACGGCTAAGGTGGAAAGGTTTGGAGCAACTTATAAGGGATGTTGTTGTAGACATGTAAAATGCTAAAAACACACATAGGGATGCATAGCGCGTGCGCTCGCGTGAATATTCGCGACTTAAGACTTTGGACGCTTGGCGACGGCGCGGATAGCGGACTAACAAATAAAATCCATTTTTTTTTAATTTCCACATAAAAATCTTATGCTAAGGTGGAAGAAATTTATTTACAATTTGAAGTTAAGGTGGCGGCACATGGTTAGCGAAGTGAGGTCCTGCAGCAGCAGCAGTGTAGGGAGACGCCTTGATTTAACCTTACTTAAATATGCCTTTTCATTTATTTTAAATATAAATAATATATCAAAATGCTCAAAAAAAACTCTATTCAATAAAAATGTGTTTGTAGTCGTCGCTAGGTGGTACGAGTACCAATTTGTAATTTCTTTACTTTTTGGACTATTTGTACTACCGTTGATGATTATTAATAGATCGGTGGATTTCTCGCAAAAATAAAAATACGTGTGCACACATGGGTCCTAGCGCTGCATACCATTGCTTCATAAAAAGGGCACACGATACGGAATACGCGGAATGCTAGATTTAGAAGAGTTCTAAAATATTGTGACGGATTCTACAAAAGAAGGCAGAATATGTCATTGTTTTGACAATGATTGAGGATGTTAAGTCAAGAAGTTCTTTGTGAACTTGGTGTAGTTCCGATAGTGTCAGATTTTTGAAGCTATATTGTGTATGACAATATTAGTGACATATTTCAGACCGCGGAATTAAGGTTCCACCAGAAGACCAAACATATTTAATGCCGACTCATTTGAAAAATGAGTGATGCATGAAGACGCTAATGAATTGCAAAATACATACGTTTCTGAGTGTGTCAGAATCGTTGACTAAAACCTCTCCCGTGAGCAAAACATGATAAAGCACCAGAAGGCCAAGGTGTTATATCTTTACAAATGTAAACTAGATTATTGACTCTAGTGCAAGTGGGAGACTGTTGGAGATATGCCCAAGAGGCAATAATAAAATGGTTATTATAATATATCTTTGTGTTACTGCAAATGTGGATTTCACTGTAGTGTGACTGGTATGCCGCTTTTGTGGTTACACCCATCGTACGTTTACCTTGTCATGGTGTTGATCCAGTTATTTCATGTGTTGCAGGCAGCCGACCTTCAGTCCAAAGTTACAAACAAGGTGTACTTCGACATAAGCATCGGGAACCCCGTGGGGTCGAACGTTGGGAGGATTGTCATCGGGCTGTATGGGGACGATGTTCCACAGACCGTCGAGAACTTCCGCGCTCTTTGCACTGGTACGAGGGGCACACCGGAGCCCTCTTCTGTTATGCGTTCTGTTTCGTCGGGCGCTTGACATGGTTCTCCTTTTTTGGCAGGGGAGAAAGGGTTTGGCTACAAGGGGTCGAGTTTCCACCGTGTCATCAAGGACTTCATGATTCAGGGTGGAGACTTTGACAAGGGCAACGTATGTTCCAACTGCAGTTTATTTTAGTTTGTTACACAAGCATCTTTATGCTGTGCAGATTACCATGCGAATACCTTTGCTCAAAAGATTAACATGCAAATACCCTAGAAAGCACGGATATGGCGATACGCGGATACGGATACGGGGACACGGGATATAGCAATTTTTAGAAACAGCAATACGACGATACAGCCAGTATACATATAAAAATTAATAAAATGGCTTGTGATAAAGATAAAGAATATGGAATGCTGATCAAAATACTGCCGTATTTGTTGCCCCCATGCTGATAAAAATTAATAAAATGGCTTGGGATAAAGATAAAGAATATTTTTCAAGTCCTCAATGGCCAAATGGTCATCTCATCAAATTTCTCTATCATTATACTGCCCCATTCAGCGATACTTGCAAAATAAATTGATGACATCCCTGGCTGCTAGGGTTAGTAGTCGGCTTCGACTGGGCTTCCCATGTCCCTGCCGTGTCGATGACATCCCAGACGGCGTATTGGCATTTTTTCGTTCTTTTTATTTTTAAAAGGGAAAAGATGATACTCCTGGGATACGTGTATTGCCCACGTATCGGGGTATCGGAGTATCGGTGGAGAGTGGCATACGGGGACATGCCGGAGTTTGAAGTATTGGTGCTTTGTAGCAAATACCTCTGTGTCATCCGAGAGAATTAATGACTGTATCACTTGCTACCATGCAAATACCTTTGCTCACAAAATTGAACATATTTTTTTATTATTATTATGCACAATCTGTTTCAGCTCATTCTTTATTGTGCTAAGTGTTTCACTTTTTTTGTTGCATTGTAGTTTACTTTCTGCTGTACAGAGAGAGAAGCTGTCTTGTACAACTGTACAAGTGTTTTAGATCGTTGTACTAGCTTTGCTCACGTACCAACATTTGAAAAAAATTCAATAGTGCATTTTGGCCTTGGATTTGCATCCTTTTTTGTTTGTCATCCTTGTACACACACATTTCATTCTTATTTAATTTGCGATCAGTAGCTTCCTGGTTAGATTACAAGGACATTGGCTTTGAGCACTCCTTTTCCGTGTTGACACATACATGATTCTGTGCTCGATCTGCATTTTTACTGACATATAGGTTGCATAGTCCACCTTTTGATGCCCACTTCAACACTTTCAACAATTGCGTCTAAATGAACGGAAACTAATAATTTCAGGGTACTTGCATATTAGACTAAGAGGAGTTTGGGACCATATCACTTGCTACTATGCAAATACCTTTGCTCACAAGAGTGAATTGATTCATTTATCACAACTTTACCTGTTTCAGTTCGTTCATTATTGGGGCAAAAAAAATTGAATCGTAGTATAGCAATTTGATTAGTTTGTGGTTTGTGATGCATTTATTTTATGGATAGAGAAAAAAGTAGCATGCACAGATATTTAGATCAGTGTCCTAGTACTTAACATTTCACATTCTTGTCATAGTGCATTTGGCCTTGGAACATTGCTTTTTGTTTGTCATTAATCACTTGCAGGAGTGCATTTACATCCTTATATTTGTTTTGTGGTCTGTGGCTTCGCAGTTAGATTACCATGAGATTGACATTGAGTCTTTGTTCTCCATATTGATGCATACATAATTTTTGTGTTTGATCTGCATTTTCACTGAAATAGATAGAAGTTGCACTGTCCACCTTTTGATGCTCACTAGCTTATTCATGGGCAAAGTACTTCTGCAGTTGACCCTTGAGATAGTTTAGAAACGTGCAGATTTCAACAGTCGCATGTGAATTAATTGAAAATAAATTATTTCAGGGTACTGGAGGGAAAAGCATCTACGGCCGCACCTTCAAGGATGAGAACTTCAAATGTACGTGTTACACTAAACAAGCCTGTATCATGTTATTTGTGCTTCAAGCTCTATGCTGACTGATGATTGCATATGAATTACTGTTGGTAGTGGTTCATACTGGACCTGGAGTGCTTAGCATGGCTAACGCTGGACCAAACACCAACGGCAGCCAATTCTTCATCTGCACTGTCAAGGTTGTGTAGTCATACCCTTTTTCTTACTGCTGCTTCAGTTTTTATGGATTGTGAAGTTTATGTTTGTTGACTATTCCCAAACTGGCGTGGCTGCTATGCTACTTTGGTTGCAGACATCATGGCTGGACGGGAGACACGTTGTCTTTGGCCAGGTTCTCGAAGGCATGGACATCGTGAGACTGGTAGAGTCGTCGGAGACTGACAGAGGTGACCGTCCGAAGAAGAAGGTGACCATCAGCGAGTGCGGGGAGCTTCCAGTGGTCTAAGCTTTAGACAGATCTCTGTATCGTCTCCCATCCCGGCCTCTAAATTTTGCCATGAACTCGTCTCGTTGGGCTTTATCCAAATAGTTATGGATCATGCTGAGTTGGAATTAATATCTCTAAGCAGCGAGTAATTATTGGCGTAACTAGTGTTACAGCTATCAAGTTCTCATGCCTATGAGTGGATCAGGTTTGGATGCAGTTTTGATCAGGGAGAGTCGCAGTGAATAATTTGTAACGCTGATGGACAGTTTGTTCAGACTATGTTACTTTTTTATTAGATTACAAGATCTGGAGCAAATAATACATATGTATGCGACTTCAGATATACGTCTAGTAACTCTCTTTTGCAAGCAGCAATCGATTTCAGAGCTCCGCACAGTTCGCATGGGATACTGCTAATTTGTATTCCTGCCTAAACTTTCTGCTTACTGAAACATACGTAATTAGTGGATGGACACTCCTTAGATAAGTTTTGCTAACTTCAAGCTCTGAATTACAGTTAAATTATCACTCTGAGTAATTGGTGTGTGACATGATCGCTGCAACCTGCATAATTCACCTGTGGATTGATACGCCAAAACTCTGCTCCCCACCTCGGGTCAGAACAAATTGTTCCCATACCAGCGGCTAACGTTGACCACTTGAGCTAAAACCTGAAACAAACACTGCTAATTACTACTACTGTTAATTAGCTGACCAGCCATGTGCTCCTCTGTTTTCTTGTCTCAGTTACCAACAATCAGAATTCCAAGAAATATTACAGATCTACCTCCAGAACGGGTAGATAAGTACCATCGAGAGCATCAGTGTGCTGAGAACGCATCCTTGAGACTTGAGAGCGATTTCATTGGACAGAACTGCAACTGAGAGTCAGAGTCAATTTAAGAAGCAGCATCGCGTTTGCACACACAAGAGATAAAGATCCAGGGGAAGGATCAACGGCAACATTTGGTATCCAAGCGATTCAGACGACTGATTGAGACAATGCCGAGCTAAATCAATAGAAAATTAGGCAAAAGGACTGCACCTAAAGCATCGCATAGACACACACGTCAAAGATCCATTAAAGGACCAACAGCAATATGGACATCCAAGCGATTCAGACGAATGATTGAACACACAAAGTGCAGACTGAAAGGATAAATCGATTCAGTTATCAGCTTCAATGAACTAAAGAACAAAAACAAACAGGTATTGTATAGTGACCCCGAAATACATAACAGACCTTCAGATCTAACTGCAAAGCATCGCATAGGCAACCAGATCCAGAGACAAGATTTGGCACAAGGAATTCGATTCAATTTTCAGATTTTCATTGGGAAGAACACACACGGGCGCTGTCCTGTGACCCAGCAATACATTACACAAGAACTTCAGATCTAACAACTAAACAACATGAGTAAGGCAACACGACACGTTGGCTTCCTCCATCACTACGCGGTGCAGGCTAGGCCTTCTTGGGGGCAGCCTTCTTCTTGGGCGACTTGGGCGACTTCTCGGCGGAGGCGGCCTTCTCGGCGGCCTTCTTGGGGAGCAGGACGGAGTTGATGTTGGGTAGCACGCCGCCGTGTGCGATGGTGACGCCGGCGAGCAGCTTGCCGAGCTCCTGGTCGTTGCGGACGGCGAGCAGCAGGTGGCGCGGCACGATGCGGGACTTCTTGTTGTCCTTGGCCGCGTTGCCGGCCAGCTCCAGGACCTGGGAATCAGGGGAGAAGAATGAACAAACCGTCAGAACACCACCAAATCCGAGAATCGAGGTAGAGGAACAAGAACCACAGCGGGAGGGAGGGAGGGCTGGGTTGCTGGTTACCTCGGCGGCGAGGTACTCGAGGACGGCGGCGAGGTAGACGGGTGCGCCGGAGCCGACGCGCTGCGCGTAGCGGCCCTTCTTGAGGAACCGGCCGATGCGGCCGACGGGGAACTGGAGCCCGGCCTTGACGGACCGCGTCACCGCCTTCTTCCTGTCGCCGCCCTTCCTTCCGGCCATCTCCGGCGGACTGCTTGCTGCTCTGGATGTGGAGATTTGCCGAAATGGAGCGCGCGCTGCCTGATGATGCTTTGAATTGTGAATTTGATCTGCGGCGAGGGCGCGGGTTTTATGGGTCCGGAGAGCTTCGCCGGAGAGGGGCTCGATCCGTGGGAGGGCCGCTTGGACCAATCAGGACGCTTGATTTTCGTTCGAGGGGGGCTCGATCCGTGGGAGCGTCGGATCGACCAATCACGGCGCAGGAGCTGCAGGCGCGTGAAACGAAATTCTAAAATTGGGAGGCGCCGGGAGAGGCATTTTATCATGCTCCCTCCATCTCAAAAAAATATGCCCCCCCCTCCTAAAATATGTTGGGTATAAAATTTAGCCGAACTTAAACTTTATGAAGTTAGGGCATCTTTGGCGGGTCTTTGCATCCGTTTGAGACCACGCGGGTAAAAAATGGGTCTGCACACCACCTCAGCGGTCCGACGCATATTGATCGGGTTGTTCGCGAGAACGCAAACAAGACCCAAATTTGCGCCGCTAATGCGTCTGCGCAGACGTGGGACGGTTAGCTTGCGTGTCCACCTAGCTGGTATTCGGGCCCATCGAGCAGTGACTCGGTTAAGCAAAGAGTTTTTCATTGATATTGGTTGGACAAAAATACCATCTTTATAGAGATGGTCAGGATTACTCACAATCGCGTGGTCTGCTAGACCTTTCTGACGGCTCGATGCCATCGGAGAGGGCCATGTAGGGGCGAATGGCGGCGAACGCATCCTCCTGCCGACAGCGTGCATGCCCCTCTGCCAGACCGTCGTCCCAGCGGCCTCTACACGGCGTTGCCTCCGCCATTCTCACCATGTCGATGTGGGCCTGGTAGAGGGCCATGTCCATCGCCACCATGGACTCCGCCTCGAATGCAGCCAAGGCGGGATCCTCCAGCTCCCGGTTCACCTAGTCCACCCGCGACTGCTCCTGTCGCCTTGCCGCCGCCACCTCCTCTCGGACTACGCGGTGGACCGCCGCCAGGACCGACATCTCGTATGCCCGCCTCATGGTGATCTCTTCGGAGCGTGCTTGCTCCTCCGTCGCTAGGGCCTGATGATGATCGGTGTCCCGCGGGACGTCCTCGAACGATGCAAGTAGCGCTCGCTGCTCGTCTGTCGCGCTGATGGCCTCGTCGTCGCCGAAGTCCTCAAGGTTTTCATCGTCACGGAGTCCAATTGTTTAGTCCCATACCGCTAAGGTGAAGAGATTTGTAGCAATTTATAAGGGAAGCTGTTGTAGACATTTAAAATGCTAGAAACACACATAGGGATGTACTACACGTATCGCGTGCGCTCACGTGAATATTCACGGATAACGGACTACCAAATAAAATCCATCTTTTTTTATATTTCGAGGCTTTAGTCTATCCGCACATCATCAGACTATATTGAAGTAACTATTGTAACTATTGTAAATTATCTAGCATCTTACGAGACAGATAAAAACTCTAGGCGACCATCGTTGCAAAAACCGTCGCCTGTATCAACTTGTGCTGTTTGAGCCGAATTCCTACGCGAACGTGATGAGATGGGAATAAGGAGATCATCACTACAAGAAAAGTTGCCATCTCTGTTGAGATGAGAACACCTGGATCAGCCATTGACTGTCAGCCAACTGTTGCATTTCATATTGCTGTACCTCAAAGTTGAGGCCGCGCCGCCGGCAGCCATTGACTGTTAGCCGGAATTGCCCCGCGGCCGAGTTGTACGCGCGCGCCGCCAGCTCCGGCGGCGTCGTCCGTACTGAGAATGAGGCGGAAGCCGTCGGCGCGAAGCTTCACGTAGAACCTGCTGTTAGGCCGCGCTTGAACGCCGCGAAAACCGGATGACCCGCGCTGGCGCGGTAGCATCCCGGCGATGAAGGTATCCCACAAACGTTCAAAAAATCAATTTCAAATACTTAATATTTTGAGCTACACAAAAATGATAAAATTGTAGATCTGAGTAGTCATTTTCAAATCTTCAAAACATATGAGATTTTGTCATTTTTATCTAGCCCAAAATAAAAAAGAACTTCGGATTGGGATTTTGCATAATTGTGGAATGTATCAATGACAGTCTTCAGAATTATTTTCATGATTTTTATAACTTGTAAAAATATTTTTAAATTTTTCTTAACATAGCGAGCGCACTGGAGATCGGGAGCTAAAAACACTTTTCGAAGGATGATAGCATTTTCTTTAGTGGAAGGATGATAGCAGAGTATTTAGCTAGGCTTGAATATTACAAGAGGAAAGGCAGAGCCGAACCATTACCCGCGTGAAGCAAGGTCGCTGTTACAAAGGATCGTACGGGTATTAGACTTTTGGCACGGCGAGCGTGACGGGGAACTTGTTCCTTCATTAATTCCTTGCTGAAAAAGAAAAGGGGAGAAAAAGGGTGCACGTACGATATCCTAAAGACACAACATTACACCCGCACTACCAGGAGTAGCTAGGCGACGTACGTACCATCCAAGGAAATTAGAGCTAGATCGGCAAATGGCGGCGGCGTTCCGACACGCGGCGAGGAGGCTGTATGGTAGCGGCGCGCCGCGGCAGACGCAGGAGGCCGTCTCTCGGCTCTCTCCGGCGGCCGAGCAGCTCGCGCATCGCCGGCTCTCGCCGCCTTACATTAGCTGCGGGAAGCCGGACAAGGACGGCACGCTGAAGCTGATCGAGAAGAAGAAGGATGAGCTGTACGATCTGATGGCCGAGGCGCACAAGACGTACGGGACGGACCAGAGCTCCAGGGCATCCCTCATGAACCAGCAGCTGTTGCAGTATCTCTCTGGACACGTCGAGCCCAGACCCTACGACCGCACTTGGTAATCTCGTATGCATATGCACTTGTTTTTTTTCTCCCTAGCTCCCTTTTTACATGATGCTGACGGACGGAACCCTACGACCGCTCTTCCTGGCAGGAGGTGGTATCGAGAGTCGAAAGCAATAGGCGACTACGTAGAGAAGATTGGTGTGATGACATTATGCGCTGTGTGGATGGATATCATGTGGATGGCGTTGGTCCGGCCTCTAGTGTAGCTACAAAGTGATCCAAGTTTCATAATTATTTGGCTGCTGCCACGTACGTAGGCACGCACGTACGGACTGAACCAAGCAACCAGCCAATGGTGCGACGCGCGCGTGACCAAGACGGATCTAGCTCTTGTTCAAAAAAAAAAAGACGGATCTAGCTTGCTGCAGCCCCTTCCGGTCCGATCGTTTGGAAATTAATTTGCGTTTCATTTGTTGATGCTCACGATCCGGCCTCTCTACCCTTTTTGACGCGAATTCTTTTTTTTTTCTTGCGACTGATGCGCATTCATTCATGCTCGATCAGCTCCAACTTTATTATCGGCAGCACTACGTGTCAGAGTCTCCATAATTACCTTAACGAAGTAGTGCATCCGTATATATAGTCGACTAGACTAAATCAAATCAAAATCCTGCTAACTGCTTCCCAAATCAAATCAAAAATAGCACACCTCCATGGATCCTACTTGCTATGCTGCCTACGTGTCGCCGGCCTGCCGGAAAATCCAACGAACCTACGCGTACGTACTATAGCTACTACCTCTTGATGAACTATTAATCTTTACTGATGATGAATCAATCTTGGTCCACTCGCGCTGATTACTCACGCGTTTTTCTTTTCACACCACCACTAATTCTCCCTCCTACTGTAGCCTTTTCTTCTTCTTCTTCTTCATGAATCCTAGCTAGCTACGTAGTAATTCTCCCTCTTAGCTAGTACAACTACTAAGATGCATGGTTAATTTCCACCTAGCTAAATGGCCTAGTTGTACAAAATTTAATTTAGCCCACCCAGTCCTTGCTTCTCCTCCAAATCAAGTCACTCAAAATAACACGTGCGCCTGCTAAAGCTAGCCCCTGCGGCGAGACCAGCTCCGGCTTAATATCCAGCGCCCTCGAAAGTCTAGCCGTCACAGGCCATGGACACGTGTTTGGCCTGCCTGGTTGACGCGCCTAGATGACCGGTCATTTAATACGCTCACCGCTGACTTCCAAGCGAGCCCGAGGGATCCCATCCGACATGGCGCGGGCACGCCTGTCCGGCCCCATCTGCAAAGGGGCCGGTGTGAGCCCAAAAGGTGACCGACATCCCAATAAGGCAATTGGCGCTGCCGGTGGAGATACTCTAACCCTCGGCATCATTTTGGTAGATTTTCCCGTTGTTCCTGTCCTTCTCGACATGCACATGGTAACCAAGACTTCCTTTTGGCATTTTCCAGCCGAAATGATCGGGGCTACAACATAGTCCTTCCTACCGGAATAAAGCAGCCACACCATACAAGAGTTGAAACAAATAAAAGTGTTGGGGCAACAACATAAACATGCCCAACTGAAAAGAAAGATACAAGCGAAGCTAATGGCAGATCGACTAAACAATGGCAGTACGCAACTGTCGACGCCCTCCGAAGTTGTCCCACCACGCTACAAGCACCACATATCACCAAGTACCAAGGAAGCACTTTCAAGCAGGGATGTGACATCAACACGATGCTGCTGCCCAGACCGGCGAACTGGACCTAGGGTTTCCCCCGATACTCGGGGTTAGGTGGTACAAGGGATCTACGATGCCCTCCAAGAAGGACGGCGAAACCCGCAGGCGCTGTCGCATCGATGTCGGACGAGTCGGCAAGGATTTCTCCCGAACCCCACTACCACCAACGCCCCGAGATCCGTGGCCTAGGAGCCCCAAGAGGTCCATACGCAAAGGCGGAAGGATACACCAGCCGCTGGACGCAGTACAAGATAGACGTAGAAAGGCCTGTAAAGCAATGGCCAGTTCTAGGCCCGCCTAGCCTGGATCCAGCCCGCAAGCTCGCTGTATCCACCACTCCGCCTTCCCCTCGTCCGGCAACCCACACCATCCCCCCCCGACGCAGGGAACTCTTCACCACCAACCTGCCACCTACCAGCACGCGTCCCACCAGAATTGAGCCACCATCGCCGCCTCTCTGTGGCCAGCACCACCCGGAGGACACCGTCACTCCGCCACCGGCAGATCCAGGCTCGCATGGCCCAGATCCGGCCCGCAACGACCACAACACAGCAACGCCTCGCGTCGCCGGCCTCCCAGCGAACCAGCCCGCCATCAAGCCCCCCTCCTTCCTCTGCAGAGGTTAGCCGACCACCTACCACCACGGCACCGCCTCCACCCGCTACTGCAAAGTCCGGTGCGCTCGAGGAGAAGCCACCTTCTCGAGACGGTTCTGACGGCTGGTCACACGCCCGATTCGGAGCTCGTATGCGACGGATACGGCATCGCCAAAGTGGTACAGGCACATAAAATCTTGGGACAAAGAACTAGGGCGCCAAGACCCATCGAGTACGTAGGTGCTGGAATTTGGGCGGGAAAACACTGCCGGTACGTAAAATGGGCGGGCAAAGCCGCCAGTACGTGCATTTGGGCGGGAAAATCACCGGAACCTAATGGTAGCGTCGTAGCCTCCCAAAGCGGAGATCTGTGGCCTAGGAGCCCCAGGAGGTCCATACGCAAAGGAGGAAGGGTACGCCAGCCGCTGGACGCAGTACACGACAGATGCAGAACGGCCCGTAAAGCAATGGCCAGTTCTAGGCCTGCCTGGCCCGGATCTAGCCCGCAAGCTCTCCGTAGCCTCCACCTCCGCCTTCCCCTTGTCCGGCAAACCGCATGCCCCACCCCGATGCAGGGAACTCGTCACCACCTGCCTGCCGCCCACCAGCCCGCGTTGTCCCAGAACTGAGCCACCATCGCCGCCTCTCTATGGCCAGCACCACCCGGAGGACACCATCGCTCCGCCGCCGATAGATCCAAGCCTTCCTGGCCCAGATCCGGCCTGCAGAAAGCACAACACAGCAGCGCCTCGCGCCGCCGGCCTCCCAGCGAACCACTTCTCCTTAGCGACTTAGCATAGGGGAGGCATCTCCATCAATACCATCATCATCATCATCTCCATCTCTAACATCCACAAATTCGACATGATTAACCATCGGATAGGGTTGTAGGGAGACAACCCGCCTAAGGCTTCAAAAGTAAAAAAATAAAAAATTACAACAAAACAAATTTGCTAAACAAAATGACAACTAACTTAACAATTTTTGCCTAGGAAACGGGCCGGATCAGGTGCCGCTAGCTCAGAAGCCCTAATCAGCATACACGCACGCTACATGCCACCTAGAAAAATAAGTTAATTACAAAACACAGCTAAAGAAGAAGTAGGTATCGTCTCCTTGACAAAAGTACTAGATATTATTATTGTCTCCAGATCCCCTCGAAAAAAAAACATTGTCTCCACAACAACGAGACCCCAGCGCACTCTGATCCCGGGCGACAATGAAATCCCCGTAATAGTCTACTCCCCAAAAAGCTTCAAGCCACTTTGATGTGCGAAAATGCATGTCTACATATATGTGGGCGTCACCTTCTTATCACATGCCATTCACTTAGTCTTGTTTGCATCAAGATGCGTGCCTTTGTTTTGTAGAAAGCACCTCCCACAAAAACATCATATCATGGCATAATCCCTGCTAGTTATGCATACCAAACCTCTAATTTCTGAACTCATTCTTTTCCAAACCCCCGACTTCTTTTGTTCCAGAATTTAGTACAATATTGATTTAATCAGTATGGTATTAGGGACAATTTAGTTTGCAACCAGGAAGTATTAGGAATCTAGTCCTCAAATCCATCATGTTTCATCAATGGAACGTGGAACCAAATAAGATCTTCAAACATGGAAGGAAATCTAATCTTCGAACATGTAAGGAGATCAAAACGTACGAACGGTTTTCAGATCGGGAAAAATCCATATATTTCCATCGGAAAAATCAACATGGAAGGAAATATGATCTTAAAAATTATATATTTCCAACAGAAAAAATCAACATACAGATCTAAAAATATTCCATACGTAATCCTAGCAAATGGTTTTCAGATATGGGAACATGCACCAAAGAGTAGGATATGGGATTCACAAATATTCAAAGAAAAATCCAGAAGGAACATCATCCAACATGAATAAACTGATCAAACTAGCATCCATGCCAGTGGAGAAAATCTGATCGGGAACAAAACACATCACATAAAAAATTATGGAATTGCATTCTAAGTCGTTGCGTCAGTTCCTGCCGCTGGCCTCCATCTCTCTTCTGGATGCCGACGCCGACAAGCCGCAGCCCTCCTTCCTCGCCTGCGGCACCGGAGAGAGGGCACAGAGGAGCAGGACTCCGACCTCACGTCCGGCTCGAGGAATGCCTGGACGGGGTCGTACGTGCACGCGGAGAAGGAGGGGCCTCTAGCCAGAAGCTCATCAAGCGGCGGCCGGATCTGGTCGGCTCGAGCTGGGGACGGCCACGGGGAGGACGCTGGCACCATATCTGACCATGTGTCCGGGCCGGGCCAAGGAAAGCCCGACGCAAGAAAATCAGGCCCAAGCCCGGCCCGGCCCGACCAAATACCCATGAAGCCCGTCGGGCCACGGGCCATAGTGTTAAATACGTTTTTCGGGCTACCCAGGCCCAGGCCCGAGTTTTTCGGGCCGAGCTTCGGGCCGAGCCTCGGGCCGGGCTGCCCATGGCCAGGTCTAGGTGGCACCATGAGAGGATAAGGTAGGGAGAGAGGTTGAGAGAGAATATTTTGTTTTGACATGGGTTGAGAGAGAATGGGGGGAAGCAGGCGAGTTGTACATGTCCACCTTCTCATCTATATTGTGTAAGGTATAGGTTGAAAATGCAAAATAGCTAGCACCACGAATCTTAACAAACTGTTGGCCGTTGGATAAGCCTGGGACACCCACACCTACGTAGAATCACCGCGTTGATGCTTTGATGTGGGATTAACCGAACACGGCCTCTAGCATCTTACGATAGAGATAACAACCCCCAGCGACCATCGTTACAAAACCCGTAGCTTTGAGCAACTTCTGCTTGATCTGTGCTGTTTGAGCCGATTCCCTACACGAACGCGATGAGAATATATAATGAGATCATCGTCCAAATACGTACACACTTGCAAAAAAAAAAGCTTAATTTGGGCTAGCTAATAAAATCTTACCAGGTGGGGTCGGAGGTGCGGTTGACGTGGTCGGAGAGCTCTCGGAGCAGCGCCCCGTTCTTCACGGACGGGTACGTCTTGTTCGCCGCGGTGACGGCGTCGTACAGATCCTCCTTGTGCTTCTGGAGCTGGTTCATGACGGCGTCCCTCTCGAATTTCCCGCAGGTGCAAGGATGCTGAACCTCCGTGTGGGCGAACCGCCGTTTGACGGCCGACGAGACGGCCGACTCCTGCGTCTGCCGCAGTACGAGGGTCCCAGCGACGCGAACGCGAACGCGAGGCCATCTGGATCGATCGGTTCCTCAGCACGTACGCGCGCGCGACCACGTAGACTCCGGCCAGCTGGGAATTAGCTGGGACCCAACGCGCGCGGATCGGTTCCTCAGCAGCTGGGACCCACGCGCGCGGCCGATAGCTAGGTTTAATTTCGTGCCCGGCCCGCATGTACACGTGTATCTCAAGACGCGTGCGTGACCAAGACGGATCTAGCTACCTAGCTGCAGCCGGCCGGTCCGATCGATTGGAATTTAATTTGCCCTTCTTCCCTTCCCTTTTTGACGCGAATCATGCTCCATCACCTCCAACTTTTTTTATCGGCAGCTAGCACTACGTGTGAGAGTCTCCTCCATTATACCTTAATTATTGAGTGCATCCGTAGTCCACTAGACTAGCTTGTACGTACTGCTTCCCAAATCAAAAGCACGTACCTCCATGTATACGAGTACGTACGCGTGTACGTGTCGCCGCCCTGCCGGGAAATCCAAACCTACGTACGCGTACGTACTACTACTAGTACCTTGATGGATTACTACTAATTACCGATGATGAATCAATCCTGGTCCACTCGCGCGCCGGTTACTCACACGCGCGCGTTTCTAATTCTCCCTACCTCCTACTGTACCTTTCTTCTTCTTCTTCTTCATGAATCCTAGCTACGTCGTTGTACTAGTAGTAATTCTCCCTCCTATCTACTACTACTAGTAGTATAGGATGCATGATTAATTTCCAGCTAGCTAGCCGGCCGGCCAAGTTCTACAAAATTTGTTACTACTACTAGTTTTTAGATCGTTGTACTAGCTTTGCTCACGTACCAACATTTATAAAATTTCTAATACTGCATTTTGGCCTTGGATTTGCATCTTTTTTTGTTTGTCATTAGTCACTTGTACACACACATTTACATTCTTATTTAATTTGCGATCAGTAGCTTCTTGGTTAGATTATAAGGACATTAGCTTTGAGCACTCCTTTTCCGTGTTGACACATACATATGATTCTGTGTTTGATCGGGATTTCTACTGAAATACAAGTTGCATAGTCCACCTTTTGACACCCACTAAACTTATGCATGGGCAAAGTACTTCTGCAGTGGAACCTTACAATAGCCTAAGTTGAAACTTGAAACATGCAGCTTTCGATTAAACTTAATGCGATAGCCAACGCAACCAAAAATTTCGAACTGATGGAAAGGGTTGGGCCACATATACACTTCAACACCCCCTCTCACATCTGACGTGGAAAGTCAACATGTGAATAGACTCGAAGGTATGGCTCAAGAGGCCTATACGTGGACACCGTGGGGGTAACCTAAATTTTTCGATAAATTTCGAAAGCCATGGCTCCAACTCGAGACCTTAGGCTCGATACCATATTAAGGCTGCATGCACTAGCCAACACAACCAAAAGTCCAAACTGATTGAAATGGCTAGGTAATTCAGATATACACTTCAACACCCTGGTCCACATATACACTTCAACACTTTCAACAAATGGGTCTGAATGAACGAAAACTTATAATTTCAGGGTACTTGCATATTAGACTAAGAGAAGTTTGGGACCATATCACTTGCTACTATGCAAATACCTTTGCTCAAAAGATTGAATTGATTCATTTAGCACAACTCTACCTGTTTCAGTTCGTTCATTATTGGGGCAAAAAAAAAAGAATTGTATTATAGCAATTTGATTAGTTTGTGGTTTGTGATGCATTTATGGATAGAGAAAAAAGTAGCATGTACAGATGTTTAGGTCCCTGTCACTTGCAGGAGTGCATTTACATCCTTATATTTGTTTTGTGGTCTGTGGCTTTCACAGTTAGATTATAATGAGATTAGCATCAAGTCTTTTTTCTCCATATTGATGCATATATAATTTTGTGTTTGATCTGCATTTTCACTAGAATGGATAGAAGTTGCACTGTCCACCTTTTGATGCTCACTAGCCTATTCATGGGCAAAGTACTTCTGCAGTTGACCCTTGTGATAGCTTAGAAATGTGCAGATTTCAACAGTCGCATGTGAATTAATTGAAAATCAATTATTTCAGGGTACTGGAGGGAAAAGCATCTACGGCCGCACCTTCAAGGATGAGAACTTCAAATGTACGTGTTACACTAAACAAGCCTGTATCATGTTATTTGTGCTTCAAGCTCTATGCTGACTGATGATTGCATATGAATTACTGTTGGTAGTGGTTCATACTGGACCTGGAGTGCTCAGCATGGCTAACGCTGGACCAAACACCAACGGCAGCCAATTCTTCATCTGCACTGTCAAGGTTGTGTAGTCATACCCTTTTTCTTACTGCTGCTTCAGTTTTTATGGATTGTGAAGTTCATGTTTGTTGACTATTCTCAAACTGGCGTGGCTGCTATGCTACTTTGGTTGCAGACATCATGGCTGGACGGGAGACACGTTGTCTTTGGCCAGGTTCTCGAAGGCATGGACATCGTTCGTCTGGTAGAGTCGTCGGAGACTGACAGAGGTGACCGTCCGAAGAAGAAGGTGACCATCAGCGAGTGCGGGGAGCTTCCAGTGGTCTAAGCTTTAGACAGATCTCTGTATCGTCTCCCATTCCGGCCTCTAAATTTTGCCATGAACTCGTCTCGTTGGGCTACCCTTATCCAAATAGTTATGGATCATGCTGAGTTGGAATTAATATCTCTAAGCAGCGAGTAATTATTGGCGTAACTAGTGTTACAGCTATCAAGTTCTCATGCCTATGAGTGGATCAGGTTTGGATGCAGTTTTGATCAGGGAGAGTCGCAGTGAATAATTTGCAACGCTGATGGACAGTTTGTTAAGACTATGTGACTTTTTTTTATTAGATTACAAGATCTGGATCAAATAATACATATGTATGCGACTTCGCATATATGTCTAGTAACTCTCTTTTGCATGCAGCAATCGATTTCAGAGCTCTGCACAGTTCGAATTGGGATACTGCTAATTTGTATTCCTGCCTAAACTTTCTGCTTACTGAAACATACGTAATTCGTGGATGGACACTCCTTAGATAAGTTTCGCTAACTTCAAGCTCTGAATTACAGTTCCATTATCACTCTAGTTGGTGTGTGAGTGTGTGACATGATCGCTGCAACATGCATAATTCACCTGTGGATTGATACGCCAAAACTCTGTTCCCCACCTCGGGTCAGAACAAATTGTTCCCATACCAGCGGCTAACGTTGACCACTTGAGCTAAACCTGAAACAAACACTGCTAATTACTACTACTGTTACTTAGCTGACCAGCCATGTGCTCCTCTGTTTTCTTGTCTCAGTTACCAACAATCAGAATTCCAATAAATATTACAGATCTACCTCCAGAATGGGTAGATAAGAGCATCTCCACGCGTCCCCCAAACCGCGCCGGATTGAGCGTTTGGGGGACGTGTTTCGTTCGTGCCGTGTTTGGGGGACGTCGCTCCAAGAGCGACGTCCAAACCAAATTTCGCAAATTTTAAACTTAAGCGAGATTCATCCAAACTTGCCATATATTACATAGATTCGAACGAAATTTGACTCAATTTAAACTAAACCTAATCTAGAAGTACTTGCGGCGGTCGGAGGCGTCGTAGTACTGGTGGAAGTTGTACATGTCGTCGGTGACGACCTCCTGCTTGACGCGCTCGTCGACGGGCTCGTCCTTCACCAAGCCGCTTGGTCCTGCCTCGCCGTCGTCGGTGAGGTCCACCGGCCGGCTTGCCGGAGTCGCGGATGGACATGGCGATCGCCGCGTCGAGGTCGCCCCTCCGGGCGTCCTTGTCGTTCATGGACGCCAAGAACGCCGCCCGCAGCCCCAGGCGGTCCTCGGGGTCGTCGGCTGCCGGCGATGAGCCGGCTGCTGCCGCTCGTACTCCGCCGGCCAGCCGCCGCTGCGACGATTCCTCCTTCACCTCCGGCTCGGGATGAGGAGGGCGCCGCCGCGCCTCCCTTGCTGCCGCCGGCTGCCGCTGCCGCCACGCCTCGTGTTGACGGGCGTCGCCGGCTCCTCCTTGACCTCCCGTTTGGGGACGGTGTAGGGCGCCGACCGGTACGACGAAGACGACATCGATCGCGCCGGTCCTAAGGAAGAAGAGTGCGAGGAGGACGAGTACGTCGTCCTCCTCGGATGCCATTGAGGAGACGGCGGCGGTGACGACGGCATCTCCAACCTTGGAGCGCCGTTGCGGATGCCGCGGATGACGTTCTCGAGGGTGCGCCCCGGAACGCCCCGCAACGGGCGCGGCCGTCCTTGTTCCAGCTATTGGGGCCGCCGACGAGGTTGTCGGTGCTGTACATCTCGATGTCGTACTTCGCCTTGAAGTACGTCGTCCACCAGGCATCGTTGTTGTTGACCGCCCACGTCGGCGGTGAGTTGAGCCCGCCGGGCCTTGATGGCGTCACTCCATTGCTCCGTGCCCGGCTTCGGCGGCGGCGGGACGCCAATGCCGTTCACGGCCATCTTCCGGCCCGCCGCCGCTGGCGGCCGCATGTCCGGCGGGACCGGATACGGGCGTGGTACAGCGCCCACGCCCCCGGCACGGTGAGGCTGCCGCGGCCGAAGCCGTTCGCCGCGGCGATCTTGCGGGAGGACGAGCTCGACATTTTTGGAGCGGCGAGGAGAAGATCTGGGAGGGGGGAGGCGGCGACGACGAGAAGGTTTGTGAGCGGTAAGAACTGCAGGACGTCTTAAAACAGCGGTGGCAGCGGGTGGTTGCACGCAATAACGCCGGCGCGGACGGCCACGCGGCCATGCACGACGAGACGCGTCCCTGCGTCGCCTGGGAAAACAGGGACGCCATTAACGTCGCTTGACCAAAGGTAGGCGACGGGGTTTTAGCCTTCCGAGCCGCTGACGGGTCGGCCCCGCCACTCCCCGCCTCGCTTTTCGTTGTGTCCGGCGTGCCCGGAGCGTCCCCTGTCGGACGGGGACGGGCTCGGGGCGCCGGACACCGTATCGGGGCGCGCCGGACAAAAATGGGCTTTGGGGAACGCGGCTGAAACGCATTTTTGGTCCGGCGCGCCCCAAATCCCTTTGGGGGACGCTTTGGGGGACGCGGCTGGAGATGCTCTACCTTGGGGGATGTCTGACACTCAACCTCTCTAGTCTCACGCTCCAAAGGCCGCTTCGGTCCGGACATGCCCTAAATATTGTTCGGCGTCCCTAGTCCATCCCATGTGTATAGAGGCTTTGTCAGGGATGCCGGACACGATTTTTACACTTGCTTTTTGTTTAGAGGTCACGTTTGGGAGACATGGCTAGGAAAGAGACCTTCTCCAAACACGAATTTGGTCCGGACGTCCCCCGAACGATTAATCCGGCGCTTTTGCCAACATCGTTTGGGGATGCGACTGGAGATGCTCTAAGTACCATCGAGAGCATCACTGTGCTGAGAACGCATTCTTGAGACTTGAGAGCGATTTCAGTGGACAGAACTGCAACTCAGAGAGTCAGAGTCCATTTAAGAAGCAGCATCGCGTTTGCACACACAAGAGATAAAGATCCAGGGGAAGGATCAACGGCAACATTTGGTATCCAAGCGATTCAGACGACTGATTGAATGTGTTGCGACCCAGCAAAACAAATTGAACCCAAGCCAGCCCTAAAGCTGATCTAAAAACCAAAACAAACACTGCTAATAATATCATGTCGCGATGGAAGAAAAATAGCTGACCCTGTCATCTGCTCCTCAGTTTTTGAGGCAATGCCGAGCTAAATCAATAGAAAATTAGGCAAAAGGGCTGCACCTAAAGCATCGCATAGGCACACACGTCAAAGATCCATTAAAGGACCAACAGCAATATGGACATCGAAGCGATTCAGACGAATGATTGAACACACAAAGTGCAGACTGAAAGGATAAATCGATTCAGTTATCAGCTTCAATGAACTAAAGAACAAAAACAAACAGGTATTGTATAGTGACCCCGAAATACATAACAGACCTTCAGATCTAACCGCTAAGCATCGCATAGGCAACCAGATCCAGAGACAAGATTTGGCACAAGGAATTCGATTCAATTTTCAGATTTCCATTGGGAAGAACACACACGGGCGCTGTCTTGTGACCCAGCAATACATCACACAAGAACTTCAGATCTAACAACTAAACAACATGAGTAAGGCAACACGACACGTTGGCTTCCTCCATCACTACGCGGTGCAGGCTAGGCCTTCTTGGGGGCGGCCTTCTTCTTGGGTGACTTGGGCGACTTCTCGGCGGAGGCGGCCTTCTCGGCGGCCTTCTTGGGGAGCAGGACGGAGTTGATGTTGGGTAGCACGCCGCCGTGTGCGATGGTGACGCCGGCGAGCAGCTTGCCGAGCTCCTGGTCGTTGCGGACGGCGAGCAGCAGGTGGCGGGGCACGATGCGGGACTTCTTGTTGTCCTTGGCCGCGTTGCCGGCCAGCTCCAGGACCTGGGAATCAGGGGAGAAGAATGAACAAACCGTCAGAACACCACCAAATCCGAGAATCGAGGTAGAGGAACAAGAACCACAGCGGGAGGGAGGGAGGGCTGGGTTGCTGGTTACCTCGGCGGCGAGGTACTCGAGGACGGCGGCGAGGTAGACGGGGGCGCCGGAGCCGACGCGCTGCGCGTAGCGGCCCTTCTTGAGGAAGCGGCCGATGCGGCCGACGGGGAACTGGAGCCCGGCCTTGACGGACCGCGTCACCGCCTTCTTCCTGTCGCCGCCCTTCCTTCCGGCCATCTCCGGCGAACTGCTTGCTGCTCGATCTGGATGTGGAGTTTGCCGAAATGGAGCGAGCGCGCGCTGCCTGATGATGATTTGAATTGTGAATTTGATCTGCGGCGAGGGCGCGGGTTTTATGGGGACCGGGAAGCTTCGCCGGAGAGGGGCTCGATCCGTGGGAGGGCCGCTTGGACCAATCAGGACGGTTGGTTTTCGTTCGAGGGGGGCTCGATCCGTGGGAGCGTCGGATCGACCAATCACGGCGCAGGAGCTGCAGGCGCATGAAACGAAATTCCAAAATTTGCGTCGCTAATGCGTCTGCGCAGACGCGCGCGGTTAGCTCGTGTGTCCACCTAGCTGGTATTCCGCGCATCGAGAAGTGACTCGGTTAAGCAAAGAGTTTTTCATTGATATTGGTTGGACAAAAATACCATCTTTACAGAGATGGTCAGGATTACTCACAATCGCGTGGCCTGCTGGACCTCTCTGACGGCTCGATGCCATCGGAGAGGGCCATGTAGGGGCGAATGGCGGCGAACGCATCCTCCTGCCGACAGCGTGCATGCCCCTCTGCCAGACCGTCGTCCCAGTGGCCTCTACACGACGTTGCCTCCGCCATTCTCACCACGTCGATGTCGGCCTGGTAGAGGGCCATGTCCATCGCCACCATGGACTCCGCCTCGAATGCAGCCAAGGCGGGATCCTCCAGCTCCCGGTTCACCTAGTCCACCCGCGACTGCTCCTGTCGCCTTGCCGCCACCACCTCCTCTCGGGCTACGCGGTGGACCGCCGCCAGGACCGACATCTCGTATGCCTGCCTCATGGCGATCTCTTCGGAGCGTGCTTGCTCCTCCGTCGCTAGGGCCTGATGATGATCGGTGTCCCGCGGGAGGGCCTCAAACGATGCGAGTAGCGCTCGCTGCTCGTCTGTCACGCTGATGGCCTCGTCGTCGCCGAAGTCATCAAGGTTTTCATCGTCATGGATTCCAATTGTTTAGTCCCATACCGCTAAGGTGAAGAGATTTGTAGCAATTTATAAGGGAAGCTGTTGTAGACATATAAAATGCTAGAAAAACACATAGGAATGTACTACACGTATCGCGTGCGCTCACGTGAATATTCACGGATCCATGTATTTTTATATTTCGAGGCTTTAGTCTATCCGCACGTCGTAAGACTATATTGACGTTTTTATTAGATTAAAAGATCTGGAGCAAAATAACACATATGTATGCGACTTCGGATATACGTCTAGTAACTAGTGTAAGTTATCTAGCATCTTACGAGACATATAAAAACTCCAGGCGACCATCGTTGCAAAACCCGTCGCCTGTATCAACTTGTGTGCTTGACTTGTGCTGTTTGAGCCGAATTCCTACACGAACGTGATGAGATGAGAATAAGGAGATCATCACTACAATAAAAGTTGCCATCTCTGTTGAGATGAGAACACCTGGATCAGCCATTGACTGTCAGCCAACTGTTGCATTTCATATTGCTGTACAGGCAGAGTCCAACCATTACCCGCGTGAAGCAAGGTCGCTGCTACAAAGGATCGTACATTCGTACGGGTATCAGTCTTTTGGCACGGCGAGCGTGACGGGGAACTTGTTCCTTCATTAATTCCTTGCTGAAAAAGAAAAGGGGAGAAAAAGGGTGCACGCGCGATATCCTAAAGACACAACATTACACCCGCACTACCAGGAGTAGCTAGGCGACGTACCATCCAAGGAAATTAGAGCTAGATCGGCAAATGGCGGCGGCGTTCCGACACGCGGCGAGGAGGCTGTATGGTAGCGTCGCGCCGCGGCAGACGCAGGAGGCCGTCTCTCGGCTCTCTCCGGCGGCCGAGCAGCTCGCGCATCGCCGGCTCTCGCCGCCTTACATTAGCTGCGGGAAGCCGGAGCAGGACGGCACGCTGAAGCTGATCGAGAAGAAGAAGGATGAGCTGTACAATCTGATGGCCGAGGCGCACAAGACGTACGGGACGGACCAGAACTCCAGGGCATCCCTGATGAACCAGCAGCTGCTGCAGTATCTCTCCGGACACGTCGAGCCCAGACCCTACGACCGCACTTGGTAATTTTCATATGCATATGCACTCCCTAGCTCCCTTTTTACGTGATGCTGACGGCCGGAACCCCTTAATTTCCTCTTCCTGCCAGGAGGTGGTATCGAGAGTCGAAAGCAATAGGCGACTACGTAGAGAAGATTGGTGTGGTGACATTATGCGCTGTGTGGATGGATATCATGTGGATGGCGTTGGTCCGGCCTCTAGTGTAGCTACAAAGATCCAAGTTTCTTAATTATTTGGCTGCTGCCACGTACGCACGCACGCACGTACGGACTGAACCAAGCAACCAAGAATTGGTGCGACGCGCGCATTCCTTGCTGGCGAATCGATTGGCGCGCGCGCGAGGGATGGAAACGTGCCCCTCCTCTGTTTTCCTCGCAGACGCAGAGCGACGCGTCGACCGCGGCCCCTCCTTTGTTTTGGTCGCAGAAACTGAGAGCGACGCGAGGCCATCTCCACGTACACGCGCGATCCTCCGCGGCCATCTCCAGCTGGACCCGACGAGCCTCCTCGCCGCGGACCCGCGGATCGGTTCCTCAGCAGCTGGGACCCACGCGCGCGGCCCGCCCGCATGTATCTGAAGACGCGTGCGTGACCAAGACGGATCTAGCTCTTGTTCAAAAAAAAAAAAGACGGATCTAGCTTGCTGCAGCCCCTTCCGGTCCGATCGTTTGGAAATTAATTTGCGTTTCATTTGTTGATGCTCACGATCCGGCCTCTCTACCCTTTTTTACGCGAATTCATTTTTCCTTTTTTTTTCTTGCGACTGATGCGCATTCATTCATGCTCGATCAGCTCCAACTTTATTATCGGCAGCACTACGTGTCAGAGTCTCCATAATTACCTTAACGAAGTAGTGCATCCGTATATATAGTCGACTAGACTAAATCAAATCAAAATCCTGCTAACTGCTTCCCAAATCTCTACTACTTAAAAAGACTCAATTGGTTCCTTATTCTGCCAATACGTTTGGTCGACCAAGATCGTCGTCGTCCTTCGATGCCCACCCGCCTGGGCCAGGCGTTAACATGGGCCGACCACATCCCATCGCCTCGCCAGGTATGTAATCTCGCATGGAATCTCGCATGGAATCAGGAAATAAATCAAGAACGAATCAGGAAATAAATCACGCATGAATCAGGAACGACCCATGTAATCTCGCCATGAATCAGGAAATAAATCACGCATGTAATCTCGCCATGAATCAGGAACGACCCATGAATCAGGTATGTAATCTCGCCAGGTATGTAATCTCAAGAACGACCCATGAATCACGCATGGATGGAATCTAATCAAGAACGACCCATGAATCAGGAAATCTCGCATGGAAATAAATCAAGAACGACCCATGAATTATGGTATGTAATCTCCCCAGTAATCCTTCCCAGTAATCACGCATGAATCCTTCCCAGTAATCGTGCGCCTGTAATGACGAAATCTCATTAAAGGACGCAGGTTAAAAGCAGGACCTGCCTGGGCAACTTAGCCTCGACCAGAATCCTGGGCAACTTAGCCTCGACCAATTACATTAAAATCTGGACCGACAAAGGAATGAACCATCTTACCATAGCTCCAGGCTAAGGTCATCTTCATCTCAGTCGAGTTCATCCATCTTCATCTCGGTCCGGCTGATCCATCTTCGGTCGCCATGCTGAGTCAATACCTTCTCGGTCGCCACGCCTCCAAGAGGGTAATGGCACCAAGGTAAGTTCCAGCATCACGTTTTACTCATGTTCTTAGCATCACGTTTTACTCATGTTTCTCCGTTTATAATGCAATCATGTTACATTCTGCAATGTGGAACAATTGCATACCTACAACAGATCCTGGGAGGCAACTGCGAAACTTATTTCTGGTCGAATAAAAAACAATAGAGGAGGTGATCTAATCTACCATGCTATCCTCGTCGACGAAAATGTAAGTATTCCAACAATTATGATATGTGTAAGAGGTGAATAATGAGTTGGCACCAAATTTAGGGAACTACCCGTCAACTCCAAATACCTAGCCCTTTATTTCCATTGAATTATTTCAACAGAGGGCACTCGGTTCACCTATAACTCCATGGATACCTTAATGTCTCATGTCTCCGGTAGCTTTAGGTGAACTTGAGCATCACAGTGAATTAATTAATCTAGAGCAGCTCAAGTCCATCTCTCGATTCAGGGGCAGCTTAGCTTAGCATGTGATATATAATTCGATTAAAGTGTTATAGTGCAAAACAAAATTCAGTTAAGCTTCTGTGTTATGACTACTTCCAAGTGTTATGACTACAAATAGCTAATCCTTGCCACGACAAAACTTTTCTAGGCAAGCACACATCAGATGTGAGAAACATCAGAAAGTGCAAGCATGCCAAATGTAAAAAACAATAGAGGAGGTGATCTAATCTACCATGCTATCCTCGTCGACGAAAATGTAAGTATTCCAACAATTATGATATGTGTAAGAGGTGAATAATGAGTTGGCACCAAATTTAGGGAACTACCCATCAACTCCAAATACCTAGCCCTTTATTTCCATTGAATTATTTCAACAGAGGGCACTCAGTTCACCTATAACTCCATGGATACCTTAATGTCTCATGTCTCCAGTAGCTTTAGGTGAACTTGAGCATCACAGTGAATTAATTAATCTAGAGCAGCTCAAGTCCATCTCTGATTCAGGGGCAGCTTAGCTTAGCATGTGATATATAATTCAGTTAAAGTGTTATAGTGCAAAACAAAATTTAGTTAAGCTTCTGTGTTATGACTACTTCCAAGTGTTATGACTACAAATAGCTAATCCTTGCCACGACAAAACTTTTCTAGGCAAGCACACATCAGATGTGAGAAACATCAGAAAGTGCAAGCATGCCAAATGCAACCTGCTCAACATACTTAAACTGAAATTTCTACACAGCACCATGCTATTTGTCTTAGAGAACCCTTGAGCTGGTTATTAGTGCATATTCAGGAATTTTAAAAAATCTGCAAGCATGCCAAATGCAACCTGTTCAACATAATTAACCTGAAATTTCTACACAACACCATGCTATTTGTCTTAGAGAACCTGAAATTAAATACACCATTTGATGTTTCATGGTCCTGAACAAATAAATAGTTTGATGCAGACCATGGATTAACACACACATGAGAACTCAACACTACAGGATAGATAAATGCATACCTTAAAAAATGTGGTTCATACTAACCCTTCTACAGTGGAAGGTGAGGAAGACATCCTGCACACAAAGAGCCAATGTTTCAGATAGTCTCCTATAGCGGAGTGTATAGTTAAGTCACGATTTGGAGTGGTAAAATCAGAAACAATAGTAATCCGTAAACACACAATAACCCTCAAATATTTCAGAGATCTCTTAAAGGTAAGCCGATGTTCTCGGATGCCGATGCGAGTTCTCCTTAGCCTGACATAGAGTGCGGAAAAGTTCTAAAAAAACAGAAAATAAGATCAAGAAAATCCCACCCGAGTCTCTAACTCTGTATTACATGGGCATGCACATGTGCACACACACAGACTAGCATACAAAGGCTCAGAAGATTACCTTGTGAGCTTTCTGAAGTGCATTGCCACCTTTGATAAGAACACCTAGAGAAGCACCTTTTCCGGTGGCAACCATAATAGCAGTAGAATCCATTGCTGAGGGTAGAGGTGAAGTTGCCCATTTATGAACCAGCCAAGCCATGTAACAAATGCAGCCACCACAACCTTGAAATAAGATGAAACAATGTGAGGTGGAAAAGGTTTTTCCAAAGAGCTACCCTGACAGCAAGAACACACTGGAATATTTGCAGGTATCAGTAAGGAACAGTTTTACTGCTGGAAAACTAATAAGATCAGTAAGGAACAGTGTTAAATTTGATTCTCACAAGTTCATCAAACAGGAGTATACAGTAGAAGCTAGGTTAGACGGTAGTTCCGTACAAAGTTCCCAGCTGAATCCTGAATGCTGGCTGAGTCTGCGCTGACTACTCTTATTTCAAAAACACCTAGAGAAGCACCTTTTCCGGTGGCAACCATAACAATTAGAAACCCCTTGGGTAGGTAGGATCTAACAAAGTTCTGATTCTGATTATGCAAAGGCTGGTGCAGATATAAAATAGCAGGGGGAATTTGAATTATAAAGTAACAGATACTTACAGTTGGAACAGAAAAACCGTGAAATTTTGTCTGCCAACCTTTGCACTGGAGCTCTTGCAAGTTGAGCGGCTTCAACTAGCTGTACTATCTGTGACAGAGCTGTTTCTGATCCAACATGAGTGGCCTTAACAATTATGAAACCATTATCGTTTACAGTACCACCAATAACCTTTAAAACAGAGCAACTGAAGTGTCAGAACACTGGGTAAAAATAAAGACAATCATCACCATGGACTCCTCCTCGAATGCAGCCAAGGCGGGATCCTCCAGCTCCCGGTTCACCTAGTCCACCCGCGACTGCTCCTGTCGTCTTGCTGATGACCCACAAGTATAGGGGATCGCAGCAGTCTTCGCGGGTAGTAAAACCCAATTTATTGATTCGACACAAGGGGAGACAAAGAATACTTTAAAGCCTTAACAGCGGAGTTGTTAATTCAGCTGCACCTGGAAACAGACTTGCTCGCAAGAGTTTATCGATAGTAACAATTTTATAGCAGATAGCGGTAGTGAAATAACAACGAGCGAGTAACGAGACGAGCGGTAGTGATTATAGTAAACAGCGGGATTAAAATACCGTAGGCACGGGGACGGATAACGGGCGTTGCATGGATGAGAGAAACTCATGTAACAATCAAGCGAGGCATTTGCGGATAATAATAAAACGGTGTCTAAGTACAAAGCAATCAATAGGCATGTGTTCCAATTATAGTCGTACGTGCTCGCAATGAGAAACTTGCACAACATCTTTTGTCCTACCAGCCGGTGGCAGCCGGGCCTCAAGGGAATCTCTTGGATATTAAGGCACTCCTTTTAATAGAGTACCGGAGCAAAGCATTAACACTCCGTGAACACATGTGATCCTCACATCACTACCATCCCCTCCGGTTGTCCCGATTTCGTCACTTCGGGGTCATTGGTTCCGGACGGCGACATGTGTATACAACTTGCGGGTAAGACCATAAACAATGAAAATCATGATGAAATAATAACATGTTCGGATCTGAGATCATGGCACTCGGGCCCTAGTGACAAGCATTAAGCATAACAAGTTGCAACAATACCATCAAAGTACCAATTACGGACACTAGGCACTATGCCCTAACAATCTTACACTATTACATGACCAATCTCATCCAATCCCTACCATCCCCTTCGGCCTACGGCGGGGAATTACTCACACATGGATGGGGGAAACATGGCTGGTCGATGGAGAGGCGTCGGTGGTGATGATGGCGATGATCTCCTCCAATTCCCGTCCGGTGGAGTGCCAGAACGGAGACTTCTGGCTCCCGAGACGGAGTTTCGCGATGTGGCGGCGTTCTGGAGGGTTTCTGGCGACTTCGTCAATTGGTACTGCGTTTTTAGGTCGAAAGGGCTTAAATAGGCGAAGAGGCGGCGCAGGAGGGGCGACAGGGTGGCCCCACACCAGGCCGGCGCGGCCAGGGTGTGGCCCGCGCGGCCCACCTGTGTGGTGGCCCCCGGCTCTCCTCCGACTCTCCTTCGGTGTTCCGGATGCTTCCGGGAAAAATAGGATGTTTGGCGTTGATTTCGTCCAATTCCGAGAATATTGCCCGAACGACCTTTCCGGAACCAAAAACAGCGAGAAAACGAGAACTGCACTTGTGGTATCTTGTTAATAGGTTAGTTCCGGAAAACGCATAAAAACATTATAAAGTGAAATCAAAACATGTAAGTATTGTCATAAAACAAGCATGGAATATTAGAAATTATGGATACGTTGGAGACGTATCACTTGCCGCCGCCACCTCCTCTCGGGCTACGCGGTGGACCGCCGCCAGGACCGACATCTCGTATGCCCGCCTCATGGCGATCTCTTCAGAGCGTACTTGCTCCTCCGTCGCTAGGGCCTGATGATGATCCGTGTCCCGCGGGACGGCCTCGAACGATGCGACTGCCGAGCTTATCAAGCAGCGGTTGGAAGCCGATGCGCCGCGGATGGCGGAAACTGAGCGGCAGGCCCAGGTACCGACAAGGGACATCACCAAGTGCCTCCCCCAATGGAGAAGACTAAAAATAATGTATTGTACATCATGTTTTATTAACATATGTAGATTACGAAGAACCTTGACGATAAAGAACTTTGTTTTGGATAAGTGCACCGGAAATGTTATACTACTGGGTAAATCAATATTGTAGACAATATTGATAGAAGGATAAAATCATATCTCGGGGAGAGGAAAACGAAGCACGGCAGCTATTCCCGTCACCTGGTCGAGCTGATGGCCAGAGACATTCATGGAGGAAAAGACACGCACGGTGCCACCGAGCTTCTTGACGGATTCGGCGAGGTCGACATACTTGCGTCTAGCAGCAACGTCGGGGCTCCTGAACCAAGTATCCGTGAGCAGGAGAGTCTTGATGGCCAGCCGCTCATTTAAAACACAAGGCTATTCAAAAATCTATTTGGGCCAGCTATTGATGCTGGTGTCAGACTGAGAGATAATATATGGGACAGAGAGGAAAAATTAGAAGATGAAGACAGGACAAATCTTGATAGGAACTTTACTGAGGAAGAAATTCATGATATTATCTATCAGATGGAGAAAAATAAGGCTGCTCGCCCTGATGGAATCCCTGTGGAATTCTACCAACATAGTTGGGATATTATCAAACTAGATATGTTGCAAATGTTTAATGATTTCCATGAACACAAGTTTAATTTGGAGATAATAAATTATGGGATCATTACTCTCATTCCCAAGGGAGAAGATGCAAATATCATCCAGAAGTATAGGCCGATCTGCTTATTACAAGTCTTGTTCAAGATTTTCAATAAAACTATGACTGCTAGAGCTGAGCCAGTGATGGGAAAACTTATTCATCCTTTCCAAAATGCTCTTATCATAGGAATATATATTACAGATGGAGTGATGTTGCTACATGAAATCTTCAGAGAGTCCAAAGTCAAGAAATAACAAGGAGTTGTGCTGAAAATTGACTTTGAGAAAGCATATGACAAAGTGAATTGGAATTTTTTGTTTGATTGTTGCAAACAGAAAGGATTTAGTGACAAGTGGATAATATGGATTAAAGAAGCAGTTACAAAAGGGACCCTTAGTGTCAAAATTAATGACATGATGGGCCCATATTTTGGCAGTTTCAAAGGGGTAAGGCAAGGTGACCCTTTTGCTCCCTTTTTGTTCAATATGGCAGCTAATAGTTTGTCCAAAATGATTGAAAATGCACAAATGAATGGTCTGCTTAAAGGTTTGGCTGATAACTTGGTGGAAAATGGTGTTGCTATTCTACAGTATGCAGATGACACTATACTCCTGATTCAAGATGATTTTGAAGGAGCCAGAAATTTAAAGCTGCTGCTGCTGTATATATTTGAAGTGATGTATGGCTTGAAAATTAACTTTGAAAAAAGTGAAATCATGCTTGTACTTGATGAACCTGACAAATTGCAGGATTATGTAGACTTGTTCAATTGTCAGAAAGGTAAGTGGCCCATTAAATACTTGGGGACCCCAGTGTGTGCCAGAAGACTGTCAGTAGCTGACTTGCAGTTCATAGAAGACAAGGTGAAGAAAAGTATGGGTGGTTGGATGGGTAGTACTCTATCCATTGGAGGTAGATTGATCAAAATTGATGTTTGCCTCTCTAATATTGTTGTGTATCAGATGTCAATGAGACTTCTCCACAAAACTAACATAGAAAATATTTCAAGACCCATCAGGAGTTTCTTTTGGGCTGGAGCTGCTGACAAAAGAAATATCATTTTGTTAAATGGAGATGGATTTTTAAACCTAGAAGTAAAGGTGGCCTTGGTGTGAAAGATTTGCACAAATTCAATATTGCCCTGATGTGTAAGTGGTGGTGGAAACTGGAAAAGGATGAAGGGCCTTGGCAGAATTTTATGAGGAAAAAATACATGGGGAATGCTGGTATTTATTTTACCAGACACAAAAGTGGAGATTCTCCTCTTTGGTCAGATATGCTCCATATAAGGGATATATATCTGTGTGGGAGAAGGATGATTGTTGTAAATAGTTGCAGGACTAGTTTCTGGGGAGATGCTTGGTGTGGCCATTCCCCTCTGAAGGACAAATTTCCTGAGATTTTTGCCATTTGTAATGAACAGAACATCACAGTTGCTGCGGCAGCAAATATAGGCTGGAGGCTCTCCTTTAGAAGATGGTTGCCTGCTGGTTTAATGGAGTTGTGGTGTGGACTTGTTAATATCCTGGTTTAATGGAGTTGTGGTGTGGACTTGTTAATATCGTTCAGCAGATAACTTTGACTGATGCTACTGACATGCCAAGGTGGAAATGGACACAAAATGGACAGTTTTCTGTAAAGAGCCTGTATAAGCAATTATGCAGTAATGGCATTGACAAGTCTTTTAAGAATCTTTGGAAGAGCAAAATCCCTTTAAAAATCAAAGTCTGGATGTGGCTCATCTGGCATAATACCATAGCAACAAAAGACAACTTGCTGAAAAGAAACTGGGCAGGCAGCCCTACTTGCCTTTTTTGCTTTGCCCATGAATCTATTCTACACCTCTTCTTTTCTTGTACTACAGCAAAATTCCTGTGGAGCATGGTGGGTGTGACTGTGGGGGCCCATAATCGGCCTGGGTCCTTTGCACAATACTTTTGGTGGATACCAAATCACTCCACTACCAGTCGCAATGTCCAAATTGCTGGACTGACAACAATTTGCTGGGCCATTTGGAAAGCGCGTAATAAAGCTTGCTTTAAAAAAATCCCAAAAAATCATGTTGAACTAATATTTCATGTTGTGGTTTTTGTAAGGGTACATTGCCCCTATGTGTGGTTTTGGTAATTAATGACAACCCCTATGGACTAATTGAAGGAGATATGCCCTAGAGGCAATAATAAAGTGGTTATTATTTATATCTTTATGTTTATGATAAATGTTTATATATCATGCTAGAATTGTATTAACCGAAACATTAGTACATGTGTGATATGTAGACAACAAGAAGTCCCTAGTATGCCTCTTAAACTAGCTTGTTGATTAATGGATGATTAGTTTCATAATCATGAACATTGGATGTTATTAATAACAAGGTTATATCATTATATGAATGATGTAATGGACACACCCAATTAAGCGTAGCATAAGATCTCGTCATTAAGTTATTTGCTATAAGCTTTCGATACATAGTTACCTAGTCCTTATGACCATGAGATCATGTAAATCACTTATACCGGAAAGGTACTTTGATTACACCAAACACCACTTGCGTAAATGGGTGGCTATAAAGGTGGGATTAAGTATCCGGAAAGTATGAGTTGAGGCATATGGATCAATAGTGGGATTTGTCCATCCCGATGACGGATAGATATACTCTGGGCCCTCTCGGTGGAATGTCGTCTAATGTCTTGCAAGCATATGAATGAGTTCATAAGAGACCACATACCACGGTACGAGTAAAAGAGTACTTGTCGGGAGACGAGGTTGAACAAGGTATAGAGTGATACCGAAGATCAAACCTCGGACAAGTAAAATATCGCGAGACAAAGGGAATTGGTAATGTATGTGAATGGTTCATTCGATCACTAAAGTCATCGTTGAATATGTGGGAGCCATTATGGATCTCCGGATCCCGCTATTGGTTATTGGTCGGAGTGAGTACTCAACCATGTCCGCATAGTTCTCGAACCAGTAGGGTGACACACTTAAAGTTGGATGTTGAAATGGTAGTTCTTGTATATGGAATGAAGTTGGAATATTTGTTCGGAGTCCCGGATGTGATCCCGGACATCACGAGGAGTCCCGGAATGGTCCGGAGAATAAGATTCATATATAGGATGTCATTTTATGTGAATAAAATGTCGCGGAAGGTTCTATGGAAGGTTCTAGAAGGTTCTAGAAAAGTCCGGAAGAAACCACCAAGGAAGGTGGAGTCCACAAGGGACTCCACCCCCATGGCCGGCCAACCCTAGTGGGGGAGGAGTCCCAAGTGGACTCCACCTAGGGGCCGGCCACCCCCACATGGGAGGTGGGAATCCCACCTTTGGGTGGGAGTCCTAGTTGGGCTAGGATTGCCCCCTCCTATGGAAGGATTTGGTTCGGGTCTTATTCGAAGACTTGGACACCACCTCTTGGGGTTCCACCTATATAATGAGGGACAAGGGGAGGGGGCCGGCCACCTCAAACACCACCAAGGTGGCCGCACCCCTATAGTGGCCGGCGCCCCCTCTCCCCAAACCCTAGCCGCCTCGCTCCTCCACTTCCCGCACGCTTAGCGAAGCTCCGCCGGACTTCTCCACCACCACCGACACCACGCCGTCGTGTCTGTCGGATTCAAGAGGAGCTACTACTTCCGCTGCCCGCTGGAACGGGGAGGTGGACGTCGTCTTCATCAACAACCGAACGTGTGACCGAGTACGGAGGTGCTGCCCGTTCGTGGCGCCGGAACCGATCGTGATCAAGATCTTCTACGCGCTTTTGCAAGCGGCAAGTGAACGTCTACCGCAGCAACAAGAGCCTCATCTTGTAGGCTTTGGAATCTCTTCAAGGGTGAGACTCGATACCCCCTCGTTGCTACCGTCTTCTAGATTGCATCTTGGCTTGGATTGCGTGTTCGCGGTAGGAAAATTTTTGTTTTCTATGCTACGTTTTCCTACAGTGGTATCAGAGCCGTGTCTATGCATAGATGGTTGCACGAGTAGAACACAATGGTTTGTGGGCGTTGATGCTCTTGTTATCTTTAGTTGAGTACTTTGCATCTTTATGGCATAGTGGGATGAAGCGGCTCGGACTAACTTTACATGACCGCGTTCATGAGACTTGTTCCTCGTTCGACATGCAACTTGTATTGCATAAGAGGCTTTGCGGGTGTCTCGTCTCTCCTACTATAGTAAAGATTCAATTTACTCTTCTATTGACAACATTAGTATCAACGTTGTGGTTCATGTTCGTAGGTAGATTAGATCTATATCGAAAAACCCTAAACCACGTAAAATATGCAAACCAAATTAGAGAGCGTCTAACTTGTTTTTGCGGGGTTTGGTGATGTGATATGGCCATAATGTGATGATGAATATGTATGAGATGATCATTATTGTATTGTGGCAACCGGCGAGAGCCTTATGGTTGTCTTTAAATTTCATGTTGAGTAGTATTTCAAAGTAGTTGTAATAGTTGCTACATGGAGGACAATCATGAAGACGGCGCCATTGACCTTGGTGCTTCGCCGACGATGATGGAGATCATGCCCGAAGATGATGGAGATCATGTCCGGTGCTTTGGAGATGAAGATCAAAGGCGCAAAGACAAAAGGGCCATATCATATCACATATGAACTGCATGTGATGTTAATCCTTTTATGCATCTTATTTTGCTTAGATCGCGACGGTAGCATTATAAGATGATCCCTCACTAAAATCTCAAGATAATAAAGTGTTCATCCTTAGTAGCACCGTTATCAAGTCTTGTCGTTTCGAAGCATCTCGTGATGATCGGGTGTGATAGATTCAATAAGTACATACAAACGGGTGCAAGACAGGTTTTGCACATGCGGATACTAAGGTGGCCTTGACGAGCCTAGCATGTACGGACATGGTCTCGGAACACATGATACCGAAAGGTAGAGCATGAATCATATGGTTGATATGATGAACACTTTGAGTGTTCGCCAAAGAAATCACACCTTTTCTCGTGATGATCGGGTTTTGGTGCGGTGGATTTGGTTCGTGTGATCACTAAGACAATGCGAGGGATATTGTTTTGAGTGGGAGTTCATCTAGATTTTTAATTATGTAGAATTAAAATTTGAACTCAATTTGTCATAAACTTAGTCTAAACTATTGCAAATATATGTTGTAGAGATGGCGTCCCCAATCAATTTTAACCGGTTCCTAGAGAAAGAAAAGCTTAAGAGCAACGGTAGCAACTTCACCGGCTGGTTCCGTCATGTGAGGATCTTCCTCTCCGGCGGAAATACTGCAATATGTGCTTGATGCACCGCTAGGTGACCCTCCTGCGAAACTGAAACCGATGAAGTAAAAGCTGTTTACGCGACTCGGAAAACTCGGTACTCTCAAGTTCGAGTGTGCCATCTTATGCGATCTGGAATCCGATCTTCAAAAACGTTTTGAGCACCACGATCCTCATGAGTTGATGAAAGAGTTGAAGACTATTTTTGAGACTCATGCGGCCGTGGAATGCTATGAAGCATCGGAACAATTTTTCAGGTTGTATGATGGAAGAAGGCAGCTCCGTTAGTGAGCACATGCTCGCCATGACCGGGCATGCGAAGAAACTCGGTGACTTGGGAATAGTGATTCCTAACGGATCGGGGATTAATCGTGTCCTTCAATCACCGCCACCAAGTTACAAGAACTTTGTGATGAACTACAATATGCGAGAACATGAACAAGGAGTTACCTGAACTCTTTGGCATGCTAAAAGCTGCTTGAGATTGAGATCAAGAAAGAGCACCAAGTGTTGATGGTCAACAAGACCACCGGTTTCAAGAAACAGGGGCAAGTCTAAGGGAAAATTCAAGAAGGGTGGCAAGAAAGCTGCCACGCCTCTGTGAAACCTAAGAACGGCCCTAAGCACGATGCTTGAGTGCTATTACTGCAAGGAGAAGGGACACTGGAAGCGTAATTGCTCCAAGTATCTGGCTGATATGAAGAGCGGCCTTGTCAAGAAGAAGAAAGAAGGTATATATGATATACATGTTATAGATGTTCATTTCACTGGTTCTCGTTCTAGTACACGGGTATTTGATACTGGTTCGGTTGCTCATATTTGTAACTCGAAACAGGAACTAAAGAATAAACGACAAGCTGTCGAAGGATGAAGTGACGATGCGCGTTGGAAACGGATCCAAGGTCAATGTGATCGCAGTCGGCACATTTCCTCTACATCTACCTTCGGGATTAGTTTTAAGCCTAAATAATTGTTATTATGTACTGCGTTGAGCATGAACATTATATCTGGATCTTGTTTAATGCAAGACGGTTATTCATTCAAGTCTGAGAATAATGGTTGTTCTATTTTTATGAATAATATCTTTTATGGTCGAGCACCACAAAAGAATGGCTTATTTCTGTTAGATCTCGATAGTAGTGATACGCATATACATAACATTGATGCTAAGCGAATTAAATTGAATGATAATTCTACTTATATGTGGCACTTGTCGTCTTGGTCATATTGGAGTGAAACGCATGAAGAAACTCCATACCGATGGATTACTAGAATCACTTGACTTTGAGTCACTTGATAGATGCGAAGCATGTCCGATGGGAAAAATGACTAAGACTCCATTTTACGGTATGATGGAGCGAGCTACTGACTTATTGGAAATCATACATACCGATGTGTGCGGACCAATGAGCGTAGCATCGCGCGGTGGTTATCGTTATGTTCTAACCTTCACGAGATGATCCGAGTAGATATGGGTATATCTATTTCATGAAACATAAATCCGAAACTTTCGAGAAGTTTAAGGAGTTCCAAAGTGAAGTAGAAAATCAACGTAACAAGAAGATTAAATTTCTACGATCTGATCGTGGAGGTGAATATCTGAGTTATGAGTTTGGCATGCATTTAAAGAAATGCGGAATACTTTCACAATTGACACCGCCGGGAACACCACAACGAAACGGTGTGTCCGAACGTCGTAATCGAACTCTCTTAGATATGGTTCGTTCTATGATGTCTCTTACCGATTTGCCGTTATCTTTTTGGAGTTATGCATTAGAGACAGCCGCATTCACTTTAAATAGAGCACCATCAAAATCCGTAGAAACGACACCGTATGAATTATGGTTTAATAAGAAACCTAAGTCAGTCGTTCCTGAAAGTTTGGGGTTGCGAAGCCTATGTAAAAAGGTTACAACCGGACAAGCTAGAACCCAAAGCGGAGAAATGCGTCTTCATAGGATACCCTAAGGAAACTATAGGGTACACTTTCTATCACGAGATCCGAAGGCAAAATCTTTGTTGCTAAGAACGGAACCTTTCTTGAGAAAGAATTTCTCACTAAAGAAGTGATCTGGAAGAAAAGTAGAACTCGATGAGATTGATGAATCTATACTCGTTGATCGGAGTAGCGCGATGCCGGAAGTTGTACCTGTACCGCCTACACCGGCAACGAGAGGAAGCAAATGATAATGATCATGAAACTTCGAACGAGGAAACTGCGAACCTCGCGGATCGACAAGGGAACGTACCACTCCTGATTGGTTTGATCCTTGTCTAAATGTCATGATTGTGGATAACAATGATGAGGACCCTGCGACGTATGAAGAAGCGATGATGAGCCCAGATTCCAACAAATGGCAAGAAGCCATGAAATCCGAAATGGGATCCATGTATGATAACAAAGTATGGACTTTGGTAGACTTACCGAGAGCCGAAAGGCTGTCGAGAATAAATGGATCTTCAAGAGAAAAACGGATGCTGATGGTAATATTACTGTCTATAAAGCTCGACTTGTCGCAAAGGGTTTCCGACAAATTCAAGGAGTTGACTACGATGAGACTTTCTCACCGGTAGCGAAGCTAAAATCTGTGAGGATTTTGTTAGCAATAGCTGCATTTTTCGATTATGAGATTTGGCGAGATGGATGTCAAAACGGCGTTCCTTAATGGAGACATTGAGGAAGAGTTGTATATGGTACAACCCAAAGGTTTTGTCGATCCTAAAAATGCTGACAAAGTATGCAAACTTCGGCGTTCAATCTATGGACTGAAGCAAGCATCAAGAAGTTGGAACCGACGCTTTGATAAGGTGATCAAAGACTTCGGGTTTATACAGTGCCATGGATAGGCCTGTATTTACAAGAAAGTGAGTGGGAGCTACTGTAGCATTCCTGATATTATATGTAGATGACATATTATTGATCGGGAATGATATAGAACTATTAGCGAGTGTTAAGGGTTATTTGAATAATAGTTTTTCAATGAAAGACCTTGGTGAAGCATCATATATATTAGGCATCAAGATTTATAGAGATAGATCAAGACGCCTAATAGGGCTATCACAGAGTACATATCTGGACAAGATTCTAAAGAAATTTAGAATGGACGAAAGTAAGAAAGGGTTCTTACCTATGTTACCGAGGCAAGGTATTGAGTAAGACTCAAGGACCGGCTACGGCGAGAAGAAGAGAAAGGATGAATAATATCCCCTATGCCTCGGCGATAGGATCTATCATGTATGCCATGCTATGTACTAGACCGGATATAGCACATGCTGTTAGTTTGACTAGCGGATATCAAAGTGATCCAGGAATGGAACAACTGGACAGCGGTCAAGAATATCCTGAAGTACTTGAAAAGAACTAAGGATATGTTTCTTTGTTATGGAGGTGACCAAGAGCTCGTTGTAAACGGTTACACCGATGCAAGTTGGAACAATGATCCTGATGACTCTAAGTCACAGTCCGGGTACGTGTTTATATTGAATGGTGCTGCAGTAAGCTGGGCAAGCTCGAAGTAGTGCACGGTGGCGAAGTCTTCAACAGAATCAGAGTACATAGCGGCTTCAGAGGCTTCATCAGAAGCGGTATGGATGAAGAGGTTCATTGTAGAGCTCGGTGTGGTTCCTAGTGCATTGGACCCATTAATCATTTACTGTGATAACATGGGTGCCATCGCCAATGCACAAGAACCAAGGTCACACAAGAGGCTGAAGCATATCAAGGCTGCGTTACCACTCGATTCGCGAGTACATCGAAGATGGAGAAGTAAAGATTTGCAAAGTACACAACGATCTGAATGTAGCAGATCCGTTGACTAAAGCTCTCCCTAGGGCAAAGCATGACCAACACCGAATGCCATGGGTGTTAGGTATATTACTATGTAATCTAGATTATTGACTCTAGTGCAAGTGGGAGGCTGAAGGAGATATGCCCTAGAGGCAATAATAAAGTGGTTATTATTTATATCTTTATGTTTATGATAAATGTTTATATATCATGCTAGAATTGTATTAACCGAAACATTAGTACATGTGTGATATGTAGACAACAAGAAGTCCCTAGTATGCCTCTTAAACTAGCTTGTTGATTAATGGATGATTAGTTTCATAATCATGAACATTGGATGTTATTAATAACAAGGTTATATCATTATATGAATGATGTAATGGACACACCCAATTAAGCGTAGCATAAGATCTCGTCATTAAGTTATTTGCTATAAGCTTTCGATACATAGTTACCTAGTCCTTATGACCATGAGATCATGTAAATCACTTATACCGGAAAGGTACTTTGATTACACCAAACACCACTTGCGTAAATGGGTGGCTATAAAGGTGGGATTAAGTATCCGGAAAGTATGAGTTGAGGCATATGGATCAATAGTGGGATTTGTCCATCCCGATGACGGATAGATATACTCGGGCCCTCTCGGTGGAATGTCGTCTAATGTCTTGCAAGCATATGAATGAGTTCATAAGAGACCACATACCACGGTACGAGTAAAAGAGTACTTGTCAGGAGACGAGGTTGAACAAGGTATAGAGTGATACCGAAGATCAAACCTCGGACAAGTAAAATATCGCGAGACAAAGGGAATTGGTAATGTATGTGAATGGTTCATTCGATCACTAAAGTCATCGTTGAATATGTGGGAGCCATTATGGATCTCCGGATCCCGCTATTGGTTATTGGTCGGAGTGAGTACTCAACCATGTCCGCATAGTTCTCGAGCCAGTAGGGTGACACACTTAAAGTTGGATGTTGAAATGGTAGTTCTTGTATATGGAATGAAGTTGGAATATTTGTTCGGAGTCCCGGATGTGATCCCGGACATCACGAGGAGGTCCGGAATGGTCCGGAGAATAAGATTCATATATAGGATGTCATTTTATGTGAATAAAATGTCGCGGAAGGTTCTATGGAAGGTTCTAGAAGGTTCTAGAAAAGTCCGGAAGAAACCACCAAGGAAGGTGGAGTCCACAAGGGACTCCACCCCCCATGGCCGGCCAACCCTAGTGGGGGAGGAGTCCCAAGTGGACTCCCCCTAGGGGCCGGCCACCCCCACATGGGAGGTGGGAATCCCACCTTTGGGTGGGAGTCCTAGTTGGGCTAGGATTGCCCCCTCCTATGGAAGGATTTGGTTCGGGTCTTATTCGAAGACTTGGACACCACCTCTTGGGGTTCCACCTATATAATGAGGGACAAGGGGGAGGGGGCCGGCCACCTCAAACACCACCAAGGTGGCCGCACCCCTATAGTGGCCGGCGCCCCCTCTCCCCAAACCCTAGCCGCCTCGCTCCTCCACTTCCCGCACGCTTAGCGAAGCTCCGCCGGACTTCTCCACCACCACCGACACCACGCCGTCGTGCTGTCGGATTCAAGAAGGAGCTACTACTTCCGCTGCCCGCTGGAACGGGGAGGTGGACGTCGTCTTCATCAACAACCGAACGTGTGACAGAGTACGGAGGTGCTGCCCGTTCGTGGCGCCGGAACCGATCGTGATCAAGATCTTCTACGCGCTTTTGCAAGCGGCAAGTGAACGTCTACCGCAGCAACAAGAGCCTCATCTTGTAGGCTTTGGAATCTCTTCAAGGGTGAGACTCGATACCCCCTCGTTGCTACCGTCTTCTAGATTGCATCTTGGCTTGGATTGCGTGTTCGCGGTAGGAAAATTTTTGTTTTCTATGCTACGTTTTCCTACACTAATGTTTTCATTAAGTTTATATGAAGGAATATTCCATAGGTTCTACTTGTATTCCATGTGTTGGATTCAAGTATGGATGCCATGTAAATAAAGATACATCTTGTGTATTGGCATCAAGATCATTGGCTTGAAGATATATATGTGATATGATCAAGAAGAAGAAATGAAGATGGAGTTCTTATGTGGAACTCAATATTGGCCATGCTCTATCCTATGAGATAAGCAATGAATGATCAAGATCTTGAGAGCTTGATTCCAAGTGAAGAATTCTTTATACACCTCAAGATAGTATGATAGAGTATGAGAAGATACAAGGTTGAGTTGGGCAAGTTCAAGTTGAGCATCTTGAGTGGATCACATACTTGAAGCTTGCCGTCCATTTGGTGATGATGGACATGTGAAGATGTGCATCAATAGAGCTTTTCCATCATGGTGTATGGGGGAGCATTTGTGAGTCTTCACGAAGCGACGATGATCAAGTGAGGCATTCCGGCTTGAGTGGAGCTTGAAGAGCTATCATCAAGATCAAGCGGGATGCGCAAGGCAAAGGTATGGCCTTGCTAGGTTTTCCTTTTACCGGTCTCAAGGTGGTTGTTGGGAGACCGGATTATAGGATAGATAGCCGCACTATCAAGAGGGGCTTTCGGTTGGGTAACTTGATCGCATCGTCTTAGAGAGCTCAATCCTTTGCATACTTTGCATATCCCTATTGCTTCTTGGTGTTTCTCTGTGTGAGGTTCTTGAGCTTGTTGCTAGCTTTACAACAAGCCCAAGTTCATCGAAAACGGAATCCGCATGCATCTTCTATTGCGTTTTCGAGTTTGGACGTCTTCACCGTTTCTTAACGGTGGGAGACTCCCTCTCTAAAATCATCTAAAATGTTCTGTGAGGAGTCTCCATATTTCCAGTTCTTGTTGGGGTTCTATTCGTCGTTATCTTTCCAACAAAATTGGTTTCATGTCAATCGGGGTCCGGACACAAAAGTTATCACAGTTTTTGAATAACATGATTTCCTGCTGGCCTCGGTTTCTAGCCCGGCGTGACCGGCCGTTCGACCTGGATGGCCCGGTTCAAACCGGCCCCTGGACCGGTGCCATCCGGGCACTATCCAGTAAGCTTTTAATCTTGATCCGGTTTCGAGCCCGGCGTGACCGGCCGTCTGACCGGATGGCCCGGTTCAAACCGGCCCCTGGACCGGTGCCATCCGGGCACTATCCAGTAAGCTTTTCAGCTTGGTCCGGTCACTAGCCCGGTCGACCGGTCTGTGGACCGGATGGCCCGGTCAGTGGCCCGGTCCGACCGGGTCCTGAACCGGACGACCCGGTCCCAGGCCCGGTTGACCGGCCTCCTCGACGGCTGACTCAGCCCAACTTTTCCCCAACGGTTATATTTGCTCTTGGGCTATAAATAGCCCTTCTTCCACCTTGGGCTGAGTAGTTCTTCCCATTCTCTCTCCTCCATTGCTACTATTTGAAGAACTTGCTCTTCCCCTTGAATCCTCCAACCATACTTGCTCATATTTGAGGATTTGAGAGAGGGGATCTAGATCTACACTTCCACCAAACCGTTTCTTCTCTAAGTGAGGGAATCTCTTGGGATCTAGATCTTAGAGTCTTTGGTTGACTTTTCCCCTTGTTCTTCCTCTCCAATCTCATCCTAGCATTCGTTGCTTTGGTGGGATTTGAGTGTGAAGGACTTGAACACCTCCGGTGTTCTTGCTTTGCATCATTGCATAGTGTTGAGCTCTCCACCACGATTTGTTCGAGTGAGAGACCGTGAGCTTGTTACTCTTGGAGGGTGACCTCCTAGTTGGCTTGGTGATTGGTGCTCCGGTGATCTCTTCAAGAAGATTGTGAAGAGGCCCGGGCTTCTCCTTCGTGGAGCTTGTGAAGTGGTTGTGGAGCTTGCCATCTCCGGAGCGGAGGAAAAGCTAACCATAAGGAAAGGGCCATAATCCTTCGTGGGTGTGGTTCGGAGAATAGGGTGAGCCTTCGTGGCGCGGGAATCCTTCGTGGGACCTCCACTCCTCCAAACGTGACGTACCTTGTTGCAAAGCAAGGGAACACGGGAATACATCCTCGTCTCCGCGTGCCTCGGTTATTTCTATACCCGAGCTCTCTTTCCTTGTGATAGCCATCGTGCTTGAAGTACATATATCTTGCTATCACTTGTGCTACATATATCTTGTGCCTATCTTGCTTAGCTCTAGTTGCTATTGTTACACTTAGTTGAGCTTAGCATATTTAGGGTTTGTGCTTGTAAGCTAAACGATAGTTTAATTCCGCATTCTTACAAGACAAATCCGCAAGAGTTTGTAATTGCCTATTCACCCCCCCCTCTAGGCGACATCTCGATCTTTCAATTGGTATCGAGCAAGGTCTCTCCTTGTTTTAGGCTTCACCGCCTTGAGAGTAAAGATGTCGGCTAGTAATTTAGTGCACAATGACACAATTATCTTTGTTGGCACAAATTATCATTTGTGGCGAAATTGCTTGCTTTGTAAGCTTCGGACCTTGTGTCCACATATAGAGCAATTTCTAGATGTCGGTTTTCTCCTCCGATGGATTCTCAAAATCTATCTTTAGAGGATGAGAAAAACTTACATCTTGAAGCTCAAGTATCTAATGAGCTTTTATTCTCTTTGAGACCCGATTTTCGTAGGTTCTTGATATATATAAAGCGAAAATCGTCTCATGAGATGTGGATCAAGCTTAAGGAAATGTTTGGTGGATCCACTTCTCAATTGGTCGGTGGTGACTCCGAGGAGCTCTCTTCCCCTTCACATCATGAAGAGCTCCAAGTTGCTTCCACCTCCGGTCGTGATGAGTTATCATCTTCTTTCACTTCACCAACGTGTAGCAAGACACGAGGTAATGATATGGTGAGTGGTGAGGAAAATTGCAATGTTGATATTGTGCTCAATAGTGATGATTATTCATCTCTATCCCATTGTAATGCTTCCTCTTTGGACTTAAACACATCTAGCATTGAAAATGACCTACATGCTTGTGTTGATAGTCCTTGCATATCATGTGTAAATTGCTTACATAGATCTCATGAAGATATGCTTACCTTGTCTTGCCCCCATAATCAAAATGCTTATATTTCCTCTAGTTGTTTGTTGACTAACAATGTAGAGGAAACCGAACACTATATGGATCAAGACATGTTTTCAAATGAGGATTCAAGAATATCTTCATCTTCATTCTCCGGTATGCACATGTGCCTTATGGCAAATGGATCAAAGGTATCTCCTACTTTGACTCCTAACACTCCCTCTAATGATGAGAGTGATGATGATGATAATGATGAAGAATATAATACCTTGGTGCATAATATGGCAATGATATATGCTTCTCTTCATGGTAATAAAGAAGCTCGTGCTAATCTCGAACACTCTATGGATATCTTGAATAAATATAAGGAAACCATAGTGAAGTTGGAGTCCCATGTTGAAAATGAGGAAATGAGATTCACTCTCCTCAAGCATGAGCTAAAAGATGAGAAGCATGCTAATTTTATGCTTACACAAAAAATTGAATCCTATATGCATGAAAATGAGAAAACTATTGTTGATGCTTGTGCTACTAACTCTAATTCTTGTGAAGCATCTACCTTAGAGGAGAATGTTGAGCTAAGGGCTCAACTTGAGTTGCTAACTAGCAATTATAGGGAATTGGAAGAAAGTCATAAAAAGCTCTCAAGCTCTCATGATGATCTTCTAATTTCCTATGATGGGCTAAAGTTAGCTCATGAGGCAAGTATCACTAAGGTAACATCTTGTGAGCCTCATATGGATGTTAGCACAATCTCTACTACAAATGTTATATTGCCATGTGCTAGTCCTTGTAATCCACCTAGTCAAACTAGTGATACACCTTGTGTTGGATTACTCACTTTGCCTTGTTGCTCTAACAATGAAGCTTCTACTTCCTCTAGTACTTGCATTTCTACTAACCATGTAGAGGAAATCAAAGAGCTCGAGGCCCAAGTCCTTTCTTTAAAGAAAGACTTGGAAAAGCGTCATGAAGGGAAATCCGCACTTGACAAGATGCTAAGTGTGCAACAATCCCCCAATGACAAGAGTGGACTTGGATTCAACTCCAATAACAAGAACAAGTCCAAGAGCAAGAGCAACAAGAAGAAGGGCCAAGACAAAGTCAAGGATCCGGCCAAGTTGGTTTGTTTCAAGTGCAAGGTTGAAGGGCATCATGTTAGATCATGCCCATTGAAGAAGAAGAAGAAGCACTTGAGTGAGAAACAACAAGGGAAACGGCCACAAGGTAAAGGTCAAGCTCATGCTCGACCTCAAGTTGAAGATAGGCCACTTCCCAAGAAGAATCAAGATATTGTTCCCCAAGAGAAGAAATCAATAAAGAAGAGAAAGGGGAACACTTGCTACTTATGCCGTGAGAAGGGGCACTTTGCTTCTTCTTGCTTAGGTGGTACCTTATCTAACCCTATAATTGTTGATAATGATTATTCTCTAGGGAAGGATAAGGATGGCAATGTATTTGCCAAGTTCGTTGGAACTCAAAGTGGTTTCAAGAAAAGAACCATTTGGGTTGCCAAGCCTATTGTGACTAATCTCTTAGGACCCAACTTGTTTGGGGACCAACAATCTCAAACTTGATCAATAGGTGCATTTGGAGGTCTATGGAGACTTGGCTACTTCATGAAGAATTAAGGGATCTTCATATATTATATTGTTACCAAGCCAAGTCATATGGATTATCATCTATATCTTATATCCAATGTTCCTCTTTGCGGTAACTTATACTTCAACTCTTCATGTTTATTGTAAGTTACTTGCCCCTTTGCATGTTTGGTTTTGTACCAAATATTTGTATGTATGTGTTGTGTCTTACTTGCCTATATTGTGTATTCAAGTATGTTTGTTTGACTCATCATATACTTGTGTATTGCTTTGAGCCTAATGCATCTTGATGATATCTTATTTGGCTCTCTTTTAAGTGATTAATGGAACATCCCATTTTGGGGGAGTGATATGCTTTGTGCATCTCTCTTTCTTTAAAATGTGTGTATATGAGTACCACCACTTAGTATTGATATTGCAAGATTATCTAGTCACTATGTGGTGTGTCATACTCATGAGAAATTCAAATTCTAAATATCCATTAATCATCTCTAGTTGAATTTTAGTTGCCTCTTATTTAGAAGATATGTTTTATCACATTATGGGGGAGTAATATGTTTTGTACATATCACAAGCCTAGAAAATGTGAACATATGAGGTTATGCCACTTAGAGTTGATGCTCTTAATTATCTTGTTCCTAGGTGGCATGTTTGCTCAAACAAGCTCCATTCCTAATAAAAATATTTTATTACTCACCTTGTGGGCTTTTGTTTGAATATGAAATTCTTGGTGCGGTTTTTCCTCAAATACATATCTCTATATCTTATTTGGGACACCGTTTGCTTCAAGTTATTCTAATCATTGCCGTGCGTGATTGTGTGACTAGTTGAAGCTATCAAGAATCTTCATCCGTGCATAGTGCTCAATTCTATATACTTATCCTATGCCTTTTATTGTGAAGTTGATCCTTTCTAACATTGTCAATACTCCACCGGAAATTATTTCCAATATACTCATTGTCTTTGACAATTGATAACCTTGTATGTGGTTGAATTTTTGGATCATCTTCACCTTGGATTGTTTCTTATTGCCTTATTTTACTTCCAACAAATCTTTGTTGCTCCCATGTGTCTTCCTTGTCCCTTTGAAAAATGTTTTGATAAATTCTCTTGATTCATATCAAGTGTTTGTTTTGGAAGACAAACCTTTTCCTTACGGTACATTGTGCCATTGTGAAAAGTGTATAGGGTTTGGTTTATTTTGTTTGAACCTTGCTCTTTTGGGGAGTTTGCTATCTCATTCTTTCTTACATGACTTATTTGCTTGAATGAGATAGATCTTTGAGCATGTTTGCTTTATTTCATCATTTATGCTCAATGGTCTCTTCTTAGTTCATTTGTTGAACTTTGTTGAACAAATCTTTTGTGATTTGCTTCTTAGATATAACTTGGACAACAAATTTGTTTTGTGGCACCTCTATGCCTTATCTAATTCTTTTGGTGTTTTGTCCAAAGTATATCTTTCTTGGATCTTTAAAGGTTTTGGTGCATGCTTATATGTAATTTGTTTATACTTGTAGCATGCTTGCTTTCTTTCGATCCATTATGTAGGATATACTCCATCAAATCCTAAATGGCTAAGATGTGCATGAAATTCAAACTTCATCTAAATATGCACATGTTTATATGGAGTGTGTCCTATGTATTGTGGTTAGTCTAACCATTTTGGACCCAATAAGTTTGGGGACCAAGATGTACTTGAATGTTGTTTTAGGTACATTGGAGATGCAATGGATGCTTGTCTCATCTATAAGGAAGGTGTTTTCACCATATGAAAATTGGAGTCAAGCTAGGATGATCGATGAACTCTTATCTACTACATCATGCCATTGCTATCACGGTAACAAGTATCTTATTCATGCATACTCATATAGCATCCAACCTCTTGTAGGTTGCATCTTGGCATGAAATTCTTTATTTCGAAAATATTGCGATTCTTGAAAAATCCTTTTAAAGAAAACTTCTTATTGTACATTTGAGTAATTTGAGAAGATGCATATGATAGGAATATATATATATCATGTTTATGATTCACCTATCTCAAATATGCCCTCTAGCAATTTATTGCATATCAATTCCTCAAAGAGCTCTTATGTGCAATATTGATGAAATTGCGAAATAAATCCATATTTATGATACTTGTTGCCTTTCTCAAAACATTCCAACTAGCTTTACTTCCCTTATTGTTGGTTGTGATGTTTTTGAGATTTTCTTAGTTGAAGCTCATTCATATACCACTAGTGAAAATTGGAGCCATAGGCTATATATGCTTTTTAAGCAAATATCCTTTGGTATATTTTATGACTTCATCTTGGATATCGTATCTTATTTATTTTGTTAACCTCTTGTGTGTGCATGTTTCTTTATGGATCACTATGTCCACTTTAGAAACTTATATACATGAGAGCGTTAATCCATCACCTTGATATCTTTGCTCTTTGCCAACCATCTTTTACCCTCTTGTTTTTAGTGATGTTGGTAAAGAAGATTTATGAGTGCTTGGTTTATTTGTTTTTCTTCATGCACTCATATCTCGTAATTGTTGGACTCAAGTTGTTCTTGATAAGCATATTCTCTTTATCTTAGTTGTGTTCTAAATGATATATATAGGGAGTGAGGATTCCATGTTTGTGCATATTGTATTCAAATACCTTGGGGAGCTTTCTTATTTTTATTTAGAGCACTATCTCTCTTATCATGATATCCTTGTTTGTCCAATTGGATCTTTGATTGCTTGCTTTATTTGTTGAAGCTCACTTCACCATGTTATCTTTATGCAATCTTTGATCCTCAATATAGTTTGACTTCCTTCAAGTATTCATCATTGGATATGTGCACTTGATTCCACTCAAATTATGAGAAGTGCACACTTTGGGGAGGAACTCACTTTATATTGGCCTTCTAAATTTTTCACCCATTTTGACAATCGATGCCAATGGGGGAGAAGTTTAGAGGGTTTAAGGGAATGGTTTTATACTTAAGTTTGGTTTGTGCTTAAGTATTTTGCCTCTCATGCATTCCATATTTATATGTCTTGCATGGTTGTATATATATAGTGGAAACTATCCCAAAGGTTAATCTTGACAATGTATGCAATGAATTCATGTTCATCACACGTGCATACATTGTGGGGGAGTTTTCTCTATATATATTGGTTCTACTCACATCTCTTGCATTTGTTGTAGTTGTGTGAGTAAAGCCGGTTTTGATATGGGCTAGTAGCTTTGTGATACTTGACCATATCAAATACAACCTCTTGTATACAACTTATTCTAGGATAAGTTGCGTACTTGTTTCTAATATTCATTATATAAACCCTCTTATTGTGATTGTCATTAATTACCAAAATGGGGGAGATTGTAAGGGTACATTGCCCCTATGTGTGGTTTTGGTAATTAATGACAACCCCTATGGACTAATGTTTTCATTAAGTTTATATGAAGGAATATTCCATAGGTTCTACTTGTATTCCATGTGTTGGATTCAAGTATGGATGCCATGTAAATAAAGATACATCTTGTGTATTGGCATCAAGATCATTGGCTTGAAGATATATATGTGATATGATCAAGAAGAAGAAATGAAGATGGAGTTCTTATGTGGAACTCAATATTGGCCATGCTCTATCCTATGAGATAAGCAATGAATGATCAAGATCTTGAGAGCTTGATTCCAAGTGAAGAATTCTTTATACACCTCAAGATAGTATGATAGAGTATGAGAAGATACAAGGTTGAGTTGGGCAAGTTCAAGTTGAGCATCTTGAGTGGATCACATACTTGAAGCTTGCCGTCCATTTGGTGATGATGGACATGTGAAGATGTGCATCAATAGAGCTTTTCCATCATGGTGTATGGGGGAGCATTTGTGAGTCTTCACGAAGCGACGATGATCAAGTGAGGCATTCCGGCTTGAGTGGAGCTTGAAGAGCTATCATCAAGATCAAGCGGGATGCGCAAGGCAAAGGTATGGCCTTGCTAGGTTTTCCCTTTACCGGTCTCAAGGTGGTTGTTGGGAGACCGGATTATAGGATAGATAGCCGCACTATCAAGAGGGGCTTTCGGTTGGGTAACTTGATCGCATCGTCTTAGAGAGCTCAATCCTTTGCATACTTTGCATATCCCTATTGCTTCTTGGTGTTTCTCTCGTGTGAGGTTCTTGAGCTTGTTGCTAGCTTTACAACAAGCCCAAGTTCATCGAAAACGGAATCCGCATGCATCTTCTATTGCGTTTTCGAGTTTGGACGTCTTCACCGTTTCTTAACGGTGGGAGACTCCCTCTCTAAAATCATCTAAAATGTTCTGTGAGGAGTCTCCATATTTCCAGTTCTTGTTGGGGTTCTATTCGTCGTTATCTTTCCAACAAAATTGGTTTCATGTCAATCGGGGTCCGGACACAAAAGTTATCACAGTTTTTGAATAACATGATTTCCTGCTGGCCTGGTTTCTAGCCCGGCGTGACCGGCCGTCTGACCGGATGGCCCGGTTCAAACCGGCCCCTGGACCGGTGCCATCCGGGCACTATCCAGTAAGCTTTTAATCTTGATCCGGTTTCGAGCCCGGCGTGACCGGCCGTCTGACCGGATGGCCCGGTTCAAACCGGCCCCTGGACCGGTGCCATCCGGGCACTATCCAGTAAGCTTTTCAGCTTGGTCCGGTCACTAGCCCGGTCGACCGGTCTGTGGACCGGATGGCCCGGTCTGTGGCCCGGTCTGACCGGGTCCTGAACCGGACGGCCCGGTCCCAGGCCCGGTTGACCGGCCTCCTCGACGGCTGACTCAGCCCAACTTTTCCCCAACGGTTATATTTGCTCTTGGGCTATAAATAGCCCTTCTTCCACCTTGGGCTGAGTAGTTCTTCCCATTCTCTCTCCTCCATTGCTACTATTTGAAGAACTTGCTCTTCCCCTTGAATCCTCCAACCATACTTGCTCATATTTGAGGATTTAATGATACGGCGACCATCGAGATCTACACTTCCACCAAACCGTTTCTTCTCTAAGTGAGGGAATCTCTTGGGATCTAGATCTTAGAGTCTTTGGTTGACTTTTCCCCTTGTTCTTCCTCTCCAATCTCATCCTAGCATTCGTTGCTTTGGTGGGATTTGAGTGTGAAGGACTTGAACACCTCCGGTGTTCTTGCTTTGCATCATTGCATAGTGTTGAGCTCTCCACCACGATTTGTTCGAGTGAGAGACCGTGAGCTTGTTACTCTTGGAGGGTGACCTCCTAGTTGGCTTGGTGATTGGTGCTCCGGTGATCTCTTCAAGAAGATTGTGAAGAGGCCCGGGCTTCTCCTTCGTGGAGCTTGTGAAGTGGTTGTGGAGCTTGCCATCTCCGGAGCGGAGGAAAAGCTAACCATAAGGAAAGGGCCATAATCCTTCGTGGGTGTGGTTCGGAGAATAGGGTGAGCCTTCGTGGCGCGGGGAATCCTTCGTGGGACCTCCACTCCTCCAAACGTGACGTACCTTGTTGCAAAGCAAGGGAACACGGGAATACATCCTCGTCTCCGCGTGCCTCGGTTATTTCTATACCCGAGCTCTCTTTCCTTGTGATAGCCATCGTGCTTGAAGTACATATATCTTGCTATCACTTGTGCTACATATATCTTGTGCCTATCTTGCTTAGCTCTAGTTGCTATTGTTACACTTAGTTGAGCTTAGCATATTTAGGGTTTGTGCTTGTAAGCTAAACGATAGTTTAATTCCGCATTCTTACAAGACAAATCCGCAAGAGTTTGTAATTGCCTATTCACCCCCCCCCCCTCTAGGCGACATCTCGATCTTTCAGTTTTCATGAAATATTGGGCAGGATCTCATATTGCAGCTGAAGCCTCTCAATTGAACCAAGGTGCTGATGCACTCCTTGAGTTGGCCGCTGGAGCCTGTAAGAGAAGGATAGATCTACGGGCACAAGCAATGCTCCCCGCCTGATGAATCGACCGGATGACGGTATGGAGGTTGATGGAGAAGATGAGGAAGACGCTGATAATCTAGCTGAATGACGCTGAGAAGAAGCTGTTGCCTTCGTCGAAAACTGCAAAAATCTTGCGTTCTGCTGTTCTGCTGTCAGCTGTCGGCTTAAAGTCCTCCCCGGTGATACCGGAAGCTGCTACTTTCACTTCCTTTAAAAACTTCCCTTTTGGTAGCTGGTATGAAACTCCTAGTCTTGTTTGTTGTTTCCACCGAACACTAGCGAAGTAGTTCCTATGCGGTGATCCTCCCCCTTTTGTTGTTCTTTGCTACTTTGTGCCTTGTTGCCCTCCTGTGGCTGCGGTGGTGGTGTACATAGTTGGTAGGAGTGAAACTTTGATCTGTAAAACAGACTTGGCGGCTGTTTTCGTTATCCCCCATGATAATAAAAATCGATCCCCACTGGTGGGTCGCTTCGAAAAAAGCCGCTCATTCGCAAGTTCCACGTGCTTGGGCCCATAGCAAGCCCGGTGCGAGTCCTTCGTGATCATGTCGTAGAACTCCTGCATGGCGGGGACCTCCTGCACGACCTTGGTGTCCTTGATCTGTGCCATGACGCTCTTCTCGCCGAGGACGTCCTTGAGGCTGTGCGGGTACCCGGAGGGCGCGCGAGCACGATGCACGCCTTGTTCTCGGTGACGGCGCGCATGTCGCCCCGCCCACGCGTGGCCTGCAGGAGCATGTAGTCGCGGAAATGGTCCTTGGTGAAGCCCGGGCTGGCGATGACGCCGCACTGGACGAGGCCGAAGTCGACGTGGCTGAGGAAGGCGTCGAGGACGCGGGCGAAGAAGTCGCGGACCGCGTTGTCGTAGGCGGCCATGGCGCAGCCGTGCTTCCTGGGGATGGGAACCTCGACGCGCGCCCTGGTGGTCGTGACGCTCCGCCCCACGAGGAAGAGGTGGGCGAGCCCCTCCTGCATGAGGAGCACCGCCAGGTCAGCGTTGGCCGCCGTGTCGTCACACGACTTCTGGATCCTGTCGAGCGCCGGCCAGTCCCAGACCTCCGCGCGGAGGATGAAGGGCCGCTTGAGCTCCAGCTCCAGGGTGTGGTACTGCCCGATCTGAACATACTCGTTCTTGGTCTGGTTCTTATCGCGTGCGCACGCGCATCAGCAAGTCCTCCACATGTGGCGTACTCCACCGTCTACACCGCGATCTCCAGCGCCAGCTTCACGCGCTCCGCCGTGTCGCGGCCCCCGATCTTCCGCACCGTCACTGCCTCCACCGTGTCTCTGGTGGCGATCAGGTTGTACGCGTCCCACAGGTCGTCGTCAACCTGCAGCACGAGCTTCATGGAGCCGGGCCCGTTGGGGACGAGGATTCGTGTGACGAGCTTCATCGTCGTCCGGGATCAGAGTGCGCGCGGTCTCGTTCTCGAGATCGGCCGGAGACCTGTCTCCACTGCGGCTGCAGCGGCGGCGAGGGTTGGATGCGATTCAGAAAACGGAAGCATATACGAATCTATCCCAATCAAGATTCTTTTGACAAGGGTATAATAAAAAGAAAAAATATCGGTTAACTAAATGGAGTGTCGTTTGCCGTCCAAAAGATCAAGGTGGACTTGGAGTTCATGATCTTGAAGTTAAAAATAGGACCTTGCTAGGAAAATGGCTGGCCAGGTTGTTAACGGAGGATGGTCGATGGCAACAACTGTTACGAAAAAAGTATGTTGGCTCGAAAGCAATATCTCAGGTTATATGGAAACCCGGAGATTCTCACTTTTGGGCTGATATTATGGAAACTAAAAAGCACTTTTTCCCATTCGGTTCCTTCTCCATTCGAAATGGGTCTGAGATAAGGTTCTGGGAAGACAAATGGTTGGGTACAACCTCTCTTCGAGAATAATATCCAGCTTTGTATAATATTGTTCGACATAAGGGAGATACCTTACAGAAGGTAATGGAAACCTCTCCACCCTCTGTGTCGTTCAGGCGTAATCTCATTGGTCCCAGGCTAGCTTCTTGGAATGATTTGCTAACGAGATTATCTTCAGTCCAATTAGTTCAGGGGAGCGATAAATTTCGTTGGAATCTTACCAAGAATAGTAAATTCTCGGTCAATTCCATGTATAAAGCCTTATGCATACCTAGTCAACCGATTGTTAATAACAAATCCATCTGGAAGATGAAGATACCATTGAAAATAAAGATCTTTGCATGGTATCTTCGCCGGGGTGTGATTCTCACTAAAGATAACCTTGCCAAACGCAATTGGCTTGGCTGTACGAAATGTGTTTTTTATCATGAACAAGAGACAATAAAACGTCTTTTCTTCAGCTGTCGAGTTGCTAGGTCTATATGGTCAATCATTCAGATAGATTCTACCTTATATCCTCCCCGTAGCGTTGCAAACATTTTCGGCAATTAGCTAAATTGGGTAGACGCTAGGTATAAAACGCTTATCAGGATGGGCGCGATTGGTGTTGTATGGTCGCTTTAGCTATGCAGAAATGACAAGATTTTTAATGACAATTTTTTTTTCTCTTTTACAGGTTGTTAACCGCGCTACAGCTTTGTTCCGTTCATGGTCGCCACTCCAACATTTGGAGGATCGCGACCTCTCTACGGAGGTGTCTACACGATTGGAGAACACGGCGAAGGAGTTTATTTCCCAACATGAGTGGCAGCATAATAGGCGTCTTGAGGCTAATTAGGCTGTCCGGGGCTATTTAGTGATTTACTTTTTTCGACTTGAAACATTCTTTTATTTCTTTGAACAGCTGTGTGCATCTTAGTTATGCAGAGACTGGGTGTAATGCTTAAAATTCTTTGAGTAATAAAGCACCCTTTATCGAAAAAAATCTGGCCCTTGTGGTTGTTGTTGTGATGAGTTGCGAGCTGTATCGATGGACGGAGGGAGGGTGCTATTTAAGATGGACCGCACGTGAGGTTTTTGCTGGGAGATCGATCGGTGTTCGAGTCCGTACGGGTTACAAGTCGAAGAACTCCGACTCGATCGATGGGATCATCCCTGTGGACAAGAACTCATATATATGCCCGCGCTCCTGGATCGAAACGAAACCCAGACAACAACACAAGACTCGAACTCGATCGATTAGAAGAACCAAGAAGAAAATTAATCGATATCAACGTGAACGGCGCGCTATGGCGGCGGCAGTGCTGGGGCACGCGGCGAGGAGGCTGGGCGGCGGCGTGCTGCGGCAGGAGTCGGCGGCGTCGCGTCTCGTCTCGTCGGCCGTGGAACGGCGGCTCGCCCACACGGAGGTCCAGCATCCTTGCAGCTGCGGGAAATTCGACAAGGACGCCGTCCTGAACGGGATCCAGAAGCAGAAGGAGGAGCTGTACGACGCCATGGCCGCGGCGAGCAAGAAGTACGGCAAGGATACGGACCGCGCCATCCTGCAGAACGACTCGTTGCTCCGCGAACTCTCGAAGCAAGTCAAGCCTCGGTCCGGCGACCCCCAATGGTACGATCCTCGCTCGGCCGATCAAATTAACAAACAATCTCAGAGTTTTCCTTCTTTCTTATCCGTATTTATTTTTTAAGCTCTCTCACTCTCTACGATGTAGGGAACGGGCTGTCAAAGAAAAAACCAATCACGACGTGCTAAAACTGACTGGTGCTCTTTCGCTGTTCACCGGCGGGATTTATCTACAAGTTAAAGCGGGTTTATGGGTGTTAGATCGGCTCAATTAAGGAAGCCAATATCACTATAGCTAGGAAACCCATGTGATCTCGTATCAATGTCTCACATTCTCAAATGGCTGCTGGAGAAACCACGGATATACTACAGATTATGGTCTGTGGACAATGGGTAAAGTACAAGTCAACATGGCTTTCCCTTTATATATAGCAACGTTTTGTAATTTATTCTACTTATTATACTAGCAAAACTGCCCCTGCATCGGGAGAAACAAAATCTCGAAATTCCGGTGAATTATACGTGATGACACTGCTCCTCGGGTCCATCATCGACATCGATAATCACATTTTCTCCTATTTATAAATTGCATTATTAACTCCTAATATAAACTTTGTGGGCAACTCAAACATCGTCGACATACTATGATAAGTAACATTATTAGGGACAGGGTGTTTCTGCACCCAGGTGCATCTGCACCCTTTATTTAAAATGCATATTAAACATATTTACAAATGTTAAGAAAATACAAATAAAAATTCTTTGTGTATACCTTGACATGTTACATGCTCATAAAGTTGTTTCAGCAAAAACCGATATATTTTGTGCCTTGTGCAAAAAAAACAAATTTTTTGTGCTAAAATAGTCTATTTCTCAAATCATTGTTTGTCTTTTTTACACAGGATACAAAAATTGTCAGTTTCATGTGAAACTTTACGCGCAGACATAGAACATATCTCTCTACATGGTAATTTTTTTCCTAAACTTTTTTGGTTTTTGAAATATGTTTTATACATATAGGGTGCATATGCACCCAAGATCAGTTTTGGTTTTCCGCATTATTAGTCCATATAATATGAGATTGTGAGGCTATCACTGCACCGACTTATACGGTAGACTTGTAATGATTGTTGTTGCCAACCTTATGTAACGATGACAAAACAAAGGCTAACAAGGTGTGCAGCTATCCTGCACCACATCGATAGAAAAAAAAACCTGTACCAACCTCTCTTTCTTTGCATGCTGCATTACGTATACAAAATTAACCCCCATTGTAGAAAAAAGAACACAAAAAAGGACGCACACCATTCCGTCAAACACGAAACCGGCGCGGGTAAGGTTCAAGGGGGGAAGGGACCAATACTCGCAACACGAGTTGTTAGCTAGCTACTTTTTAAACTGAAGGCACGAAGCCCTGCTTTAAATTAATAAAGCCGTGCGGCCGATAGATACAAGAATGCTGAGACAGCTTACAACACAACACCCAACTCAAACACACAAAGATGAACTAGAAACGCAGCTTGAGCCGGCGATGACCTCCTCGCATGAGCGCCGAGGACAGCAGCGAAGCAGCACCAGGTAGGCAATGGCATTGAGGGTAGCACACGGTGATCACCACCGTTGTCAACGAAGGAGCAACTTCCTCCTCCATCACCGAAGAGAGTCCCTACCCTCTCGTCCTGGATCGCAGGACGCCGTACCGTCGGCAGATGGAGATGTTCACCCTAGAAACAAGGAGAGTTACCTTCCAGGAGACCAACCGGAGACAACACAGACCACCTCGCGTCCAGGCACACCGGTGCGACGACGAACTTCCGCGAGGACACCCAGGAGAAGGGAAAGCTTGGTAAACAGCCAACGAACTCGAAGACACAACGGAGCCAAGCTACAGCCCCGCCGCCAACAGGACCACACCAACCATAGCAGCGCTCGCCACTACACCACCGGTCCCCAGACGGCACCTCCAAGGAGGGAACGACGCCAATGCGCCGCCGCCGACCAATCCAACGGATTTTGGGCTTTCACCCGGAGCGGGGGTAGGAGGTGTGGGGGGGGGGGGAATGGGACCTCAGTGGCGCCTCACCAGGTCACGGCGCCCCAAAGGCGTCGCCGCCACTGCGTTCAAAGACCGAGGATTTCTCCTGGCCCCAGCCCGCCACACCTACTCCCCAGCCATCAGACACCGACATGAAGCCGACATCGCAGATCTGCGGGGAGGGAGAGAGGCCAGGGGGAAGGAGCAGATCTGACCTTCGGGCTCCGGCGAGCAGACAGCGTCGCCCACCCTTGAGCTGCACCCGTCGTCGCCCCGCCGTCCACACGGACCAGGGCGCCGGTCACCAGCATCCACGAACGCCGCCGGCCGCGCGGACAGCGCCGTCTCACCAACCGAGGCCGCCGCCACGATTCCGGAGCCCCCACCGAGGAAGCCGCCGGGAGGACACCCTCGCCTACGGCCCAGCCGGGGGCGGGCCATCGGAGGAAGGGGCCCGTCGAGCAGCCGCCAAGATCAAGGCGATCCCGGCGCGGAGATCCTCCATCTAGAACCGCGCGGGGGCCAAGGGCTCGGATCCCCGCCGCCCCTTCACCGGCGTCGCGGGCTTAGCCCGCCGGCGTCTCTGGGGGCGACGAGGAGGGCAGGAGGGGGAGGAGGAGACGGAGGCGGCGCGGCTAGGGTTTCGCCCCCTCGGTCGCCTGGAGGGGGCGACCCGAGGAGAGCGAAGCGGTTCCAGGATCCTAGCTGTTAGCTAGCTACTCATATTCACACTGCACAAAATTAAGCTGTTGAAAACAGCAGCGCCATTGAAATCGCCTTATTTACAGTGAAACAGATAGGCGCTCCGGGAGACTCGATCTGTCACAAAGAAGTCATTCCAAGGCGGACAGGGTGTTTCTGCACCCGGGTGCATATGCACCCTTTATTTGAAATACATATTAAATATATTTACAAATGTCAAAAAAATATTAAAAAAAATGCCGCATGTATACCTTGACATGTTACATGCTCACAAAGTTGTCTCAGCAAAAATCAAGATGTTTTGTACCCTGTGCAAAAAAGACAAATTTTTGGTGCTAAAATAGTCTATTTCTCGAGGCATTATTTGTCTTTTTTACACAGGGTATAAAAATTGTCGGTTTTATGTGAAACTTTACGTGCACACATAGAACATGTCCCTCTACATGCTAAATTTTTTTCCTAAATTTTTTATGTTTTTAAAATATGTTTTATACATACCGGGTGCATATGCACCCGGGATCAGTTTTGGTTTTCTGTTCCAAGGCGGCAAACTCATGTTTGTCTTCGTGCCACTTCCTCACGGTGTCGTCCAGCTCCGGAAATCGCTTTATTTATAGTGAAACAGATAGACGCTCTAGGAGACTCACATCTGGTTTGCATTCATAGCCCCTAGGCACTGACATGCGCACTATACTATGCACTAGGACCGGGCTATAGTTTCAAAGAGTCAGCGTACAGAATTATGTTTGAACACATAGATGCATGCATGAGGAGACTTTGGGCCCATCAGCACAGACAACAAGCTAAGGCCCAACCAAAAGCATACCTAGCTAGCTGGAGATAATACTAGTACATCGGTAGCCAGGAAGACCAACTCTTTAGTCCCACCCCCCTAAGTTGAAGAAGTTTTGAGCAATTTATAAGGGGAGCTGTTGTACACATGTAAAATGTTAGTACAATATTCATGACCTAAGACTTAATTTGGCGACGACGCTGATAGCATACTAGCAAATAAAATGCATAATTTTTTATTTATTTTGACAGTTGTGGTCCGTTCGCCTCAGTCTATCCGCGCATCATCAGACTATATTGACGTTTTTATTAGATCTGGAGCAAATAACACATATGTATGCGACTTCAGATATACGTCTAGCAAATAAGTTTACAACCACAAACACTATAGTACCAAACAAGGCCTTACGGGGTGCGATCTGCGAGCCCGTTTTTTGAGCTGCAAAACGTGTTTTTCGTGACCTGCATTCGCGTATACGCAGCGGAGTAGTGATGCTCTTATACAAGTATGTATTGATGACACTTTACTCTTTGCGGATCATTATCTACAAAGGGCCGCAAATCTCAGACTAGTGATTTGCGCTTTTGAGCAATTGATCGGTTTGTTGAATCTTAACCACAAACACTATAGTACCAAACAAGGCTTTATTGTAAAATATAGAACCAAGTCCCTAACCTAGCCGCCGCCTCCTCCTCTCCCGCCTCCCTCCCGGGCGGCGGCGGAGGATCTACCCCGCTCCGAGCAGCCTCCCCCGGACCGCCGCACCTCAGCCGCCGCTGCTGCCGGCCTCGGCCTCGGCCTCGGCCCCGGCCCTGGCCATGGCCCCGGCTCCGGCCCCGGACCGGCCACAGCCCCGACCCCCGCCTCGGCCACGGCGGCGGTGGCGGCGCCCCTTCCGTCGAACGGCGAGGGGGAGGAGAGGGTTTCCACGGTGGCGTCCCATGGGAGGCGATGAGGCGCCGGTGGAGGAAGCCGGGCGGCACGGCTACTTGGCTGGGGCCTGATGCTCTCCGTCGGTAGCCATGGAGAATTCGGTGGAGCGGTGGCGGCCTCCGCCCCCGGTGACGGTTCAACGGTGGTACGCATGATCCACGTCGTCGTCTTCTTCCCTGGTGATCCGGCAGGAGGGACTTGCGTCGTGGGGGCTGCTGGTCTTGCTTTGTTTTTGGTGGCGGTCCTCGGATTTCTCGCAAGCGAAGATGAAGATCTACCGGAGGTCAGTTTGCTTTGATCTGGCTGGAGAGATGAGTTCCGGAAAGCTCTGCTGGCGAATGGAACAGTGCATATTTTGCCTGCAGTTTGCTGGATCGGGTGGTATTCGGTCGCGCGCACCCATGTTTTTATTCCGACCGTTTGGTTCTGGAGGGAGCGCCGCGAAGCTATATTCTGTGTTGACACCAGGTGACTTTTTGGTCCATGGTGAAGTCAGAAGAAGGAATATCATGAATGCCAGATTGGTGGACTGGCTAAAGGAGGTTTGAGTCAACGTGATACTGAGGGATCTGCTTGGCGTTCCGGGCTTGCAGCAGTGGTATGCATGTGGGGGCGGCAGCACAGGAGAAGTTCAGAGTCTTACCTCTCAGGGTGAAAACCCAAGGTCTGGCCTTAACTGGCCTGGCAATGTTCTTGTTGGAGGCATTGTTTTGAGAGTGGGGACTATCTTCAGGGGGAAATCTTAAGACCTATGGTCGGGCAACGACGGCGCTGGTGCACTGTTTCCTTCTTGGAGGCGTCGCTTTTGGAGAGTCTGTACTTCAGGTGTTGTCACGGTGGTGGTTGTATTGCTGTTGCTAGGTCTAGAAGGCTGTAGCGGGACTTTTATTTCTTAGTTTTCTTTACTCTTTTTTGGCTGTGTGCATCCGTATTGCTATTAGGGTGGGGCACTGTTGCAGAGGCTGGATGTAATTGGTATGTTTGTTTTTGTGAGTTGTTGTGCTTTGAGGAAGCTAGCAAACAGAAGCACAATAGTGCTCAGCATGGCTAACGCTGAACCAAACACCAACGGCAGCCAATCTTTCATCTGCACTGTACGCGTCCGTGGCCACAGGGAAATACCAGTCGATGTCGGACGCAGAGTTCTTGGGCGACTCCGTCGATCAAGTTGCCAGGCCAGGGGTACATGGAGATACGGAAAGGGGTTCTTGGACTCGTAACCCATACGGACTCGAACACGATCTCCCAGCAAAAAACTGACGTGCGCGCGGTTCATGTTAAATAGTAGCACCCTCCGTGCAGTCCGTCCATCGATACAGCTCGCAACCCATCACAACGACAACAACCACAAGCGCAGATTCGTATATGCTTCTGTTTCCTGAATCGCAGCCAACCCTCGCCGCCGCTGCAGCCGCCGTCCAGACAGGTCTCCTCCGGCCGATCTCGAGAACGAGACCGCGGCGCACTCTGATCCCGGACGACGATGAAGCTCGTCACGCGAAACCTCGTCCCCAACGGGCCCGGCTCCGTCAAGCTGCTGCCGCAGATTGAGGACGACCTGTGGGACGCGTACAACCTGATCGCCGTCGGCGACACCGTGGAGGCCGTCACGGTTCGGAAGATCGGGGGCCGCGACACGGAGCGCGTGAAGCTAACGCTGGAGATCGCGGTGCAGTCGGTGGAGTACGCCACGGAGGACTCGCTGATGCGCGTGCGCGGCAAGAACCAGACCAAGAACGAGTACGTCCAGATCGGGCAGTACCACACGCTGGAGCTGGAGATCAAGCGGCCCTTCATCCTGCGCAAGGAGGTCTGGGACTGGCCGGCGCTCGACAGGATCCAGCAGTCGTGCGACGAGACGGCCACCAACGCCGACCTGGCGGTGCTCCTCATGCAGGAGGGGCTCGCCCACCTCTTCCTCGTGGGGCGGAGCGTGACGGCCACCAGAGCCCGCATCGAGGTGCCCATCCCCAGGAAGCACGGCTGCGCCATGGCCGCCTACGCCACGGCGCTCAACGACTTCTTCGGCCGCGTCCTCGACGCCTTCCTCAACCACGTCGACTTCGGCCTCGTCCAGTGTGTCGTCATCGCCAGCCCCGGATTCACCAGGGACCAGTTCCGCGACTACATGCTCCTGCAGGCCACACGGCGGGGCGACATGCGCGCCGTCACCGAGAACAAGGCGCGCATCGTGCTCGCCAGGGCGCCCTCCGGGTACCCGCACAGCCTCAAGGACGTTCTCGGCGAGAAGAGCGTCATGGCGCAGATCAAGGACACCAAGGCCGCGCAGGAGGTCCCGGCCATGCAGGAGTTCTACGACATGATCACCAAGGACTCGGACCGGGCCTGCTACGGCCCCAAGCACGTGGAGCTTGCGAATGAGCGCCTCGCCATCAAGACTCTGCTGCTCACGGATACTTGGTTCAGGAGCCCCGACGTTGCCGCCAGACGCAAGTATGTGGACCTCGCCGAGTCCGTCAAGAAGCTCGGCGGCACCGTGCGGGTCTTTTCATCCATGAATGTCTCCGGCCATCAGCTCGAGCAGGTCACGGGAATAGCTGCCGTACTTCGTTTTCCCCTTCCCGATTTGGACCACATCGAGATGTGATGTATTTTCTATTACCATTGTTGTAGGATTATCTATGTCGTCAGAGTGCTTACTTTTTTACACAAAGTTCGCTTACCCAATAAAGTTCTACATTGTCAGGATGCTTATTTTTCACATATCTATGCACATGTGTTCCAAGTATATCGAATCCAGATTTTATGTCTTGTATTATACTATGGGTGCGTCTATGTCTAAGTTGACTGAGATTTTCTTAAGTCTCAGTCACCTACAAAAAAGTGCTTGAGTTGTGTGGATCACTCCGCTTTTATAATCTAGACAATCGTGCACTCTAGAAGTCTCTATTATGGTATTTGTTTCGCAATCATGACAAAACCTCTTTACCAAGATACTCGAGGAAGGAGAAATGAACACCAGCACATAGAAATACACGAAGGCATTTGGTAGCATGCATATGTATGGATCGAAGATTGTGACCATATATTTGTGGATTTCCCTAGATTAAAGAATGATTCAATTGGATGAGATGTTTTCTTAGCAGTTTCTTCAACCAAATTTAAGATTATAAATTTATTATAAAATGTGGTTTTAATAATGCGATGTAAATAAATGTGTGAATTATAAATTTAAATTGCATCTCAGTATATCGCATAGAAAGTTTTATGTGGCTAGTTATGTAAATATAGTAGCCACATAATAGTAAGTTGAAGTAAGTAAAAAAATTTAGTATAAATGGGAACACATGGTTATGTTTACATTGGACAAGACCCAATAATATCCACCGAAGACTAGAGAGCTTTTCATAGAGAACAAGGGGCACATCGTGGTTGCGATCGTGCCTAAAGGTACCCGCATATAGCCGTAACACTACCTTGCGCGAGAAGAATGTGGTGGCAACATAAGGGCCATGCTGAAGACTCGGACCAACCTTGCTACGAAAGTGGTTAATGAGCGTCTTATCCATCAATACTTTGTTGCCGACAAATACTTGGTTCTGGTGCACCGACGTCGCTGCCAACCGAAGTGCATCAACTTGTCTGTATTAGTGAAGAAATGTGGCGGCACGGTGCGCATCTTCTCATCGATGAATGTTTGTGGCAGCCAGCAACTATCGTACTTCGTTTTCCCTACCTGTTTGGATGAAATTGAGTTGTGATCTCACTTTGCTCTTTTTGTTCCCTTTTCCCATTATATGTACTCTCGCAATTTTACTTCTGCTAGCCTTGATCGCTTTAGATTATAAACGATTCTTATCACATACTACAATTCCATCGCGTGATTTTGGCACATATATATGCACACTTACGGTTCACCTTTAATAGCACCTTGTCTGGCTTTGCATTCTTTATCGTATGTACTCTCTCTATTTTACTACTACCAATATAGATTAAGAAGCCTCGAGTACACAATTTGATCACCTATGTCTGTTGTGAAACCGTGTGTAGGAGGAACTACAATTCGTCACTGACAGGAATCGAACTCCGATTGTTAGGGTGCGCCACTGCGACCCCAACCACTGGGCTAAGCCCACGTCACCTATGTCTGTTATAACATGTTTCTTTATCCCAGCAAAGTGCTAGGAACGAGAGGCGTCCATTATAAAACCAATCTAGGGTTCTGTCTCCGTCGCCGGTGACACCATTGGTCCGCTCCTTTTCCGGTGGCGAAATTGTGTAAATTAAAACATGTTTGTTTAGCCAAAATTTTCAGGCTAGCGCGAAGACTTTGTCTTCATGTGATAGATGTGGGTGTGTCTTAACTCTTAATCGGTTTGAAGTTGGGTTGTAAATTAAAACAGGACAAAATTTTGGGAAATTACATATATGCAAATCGTCTCTAAATTGTAATCCCTCATGTGTTTTGCGCTAAATAATTCGGGCACAGCAAACACCATCTCTTGGCCACCCACAAACAAAATTATTCCAGACAAAACATGTCAACTATAGAATCCTAACTAAAAAGAACCTTAAGAAGAAAGGGTGGAAGAAAGTGGAACTGTGTGAGTTTTGTGATGATCACGAAACTGTGGAACACCTGTTCTTCTTGTGCCCTCTAGCGAAATATATTTGGAACGTGGTTAGTGTTTCTTTGGGGATTAGTAAGATACCTGAATGCTTTGTTGATCTATATAGAGATTGGTTCAACATGTATTCGGGCCGAGATAGGAAGGCTGTAATTGTAGGTTCCGTGGCGGTTGTATGGACTATTTGGACAACAAGAAGCAAATCTTGTTTTCAAAAAATTCGACCTAGAGACCCCACAAGTGTTATTACTCTTGTTTGTCATTTCATTAACACTTGGTCGAAATTGCGGAAAAACGGGCTGCAAAAGTTACTGCTACAGGGGGCTAGAAAGATGGCGCATGTGGCACAGGAAGTATTCAGGCAGAATCACGGATGGAATCCTGTGAGGAGGAGGATTACCACCTAGTCTTGGTTTACTTCCTGAAGCTGCAACATCATCGTCGTCTTTTTGTCTTAGCTATCTTTCTCTGTAGTGGTGTGTATCCTGAAAACCTGTAATTTGGTTCAAGTACCTAGCCTCTGGTTTTGTTGCTTGGATGGATAGGCTTCCATTCTAGCCTCTTTTTCGTTTCAGTTTGTTTGAATAGATAGCAGTTTTTTGTCCTAGTTTTTCTTTTTGAAGTTAGTTCCTTGAACCATGTAAAATGTTCTGAGTGACTCTCAGTTTCTATTGAAACTGGGGATCCCATGTGGGGTTCCTTTTCTCGAAAAAATAACATGTCAACAAAGAAAAAAGAGGCTAGTATATAACCGGGGCAAAACATTGCCATCATAATGTAGTAAGTAAAACAAGGGGAAAATCTATCTATGGCTACCATTACCACCGATGATCCTTGACTAATCTCGGGACCGCAGACTCACTCCCATGACGATCCACCCACCGGCGCAAAACACGACACCAAAAGCCTTGAGGACCTCGTCGAGTCGTTTTAAGTTTTGATTGGACTTCCAGGTGGGGTCGCCGGGCCTGGGCTCGATGTGTCCGGCGAGGCGCTGGAACAGCTTCTTGTCCCGGACCGTCCCGTACTTGCCGCGCGCCTCGGTCATCAGATCGTAGAGCTCCTCCTTGCTCTTGTCGATCCGCTTCATCAGGACGCTCTCGCTATCGGCGGTGGTGGTGGTGGGAGGGTGGTGAGCCTCGGTGTGGGCGAACCGTGGAAGGCCCCGGCGTTGCCCCAGCTGCTCGACCGCCGGCGAGTGCACCGCCTGCCGCAGCGCGCCGCCGCAGCCCAGCCTTCTCGCCGCGTGTCCGAGCGCCGCCGCAGCCATTGCTGACTCTGATTGTCGCCTCTCGTCTGCGCACTGCCTTGTGTTCTTTGTTGCTACGGTTTTGGAACGCGGGCTCGTACTTGCATATATGAGAGGCCACCGTGTTCTCCGAGTCGATCACGACGAGCCACTACCTACTTCGTTTCCGGCTCCAACTCTTTCGTCCTTTCACGCGAGTTAGAGCATCCCCACTTGTTTGGGCTCCCCACGTCCGAAATCCGGCGAAATTTTCGTCCGGATTGGAGGAAGATTTGGCGTGGGGAGGCCCATTTTCCCAGCCGCGAGCCCAGGATGGATGCAACGTAATCATGGAAAAAAATAGCGCGCTATTTCGACGCTAATAGCACGCTATAGCGTTTCTGGACATGCCATGCTACATCATTTCGGCGCTATAGCGTGCTATAACGCGCTATTAGCGCGCTATAGCACGCTAATAGCGTATTTTTCGGGCGACGCTATTTTGTTATAGCGCGCTATTTTTTTCCTTGTACGTAATACGACGAATTCAGACAAAATAGGCGAATTCGTTCAAACATAAGCGAAATTTAATGATATTTAACATATAGAGGCGAGTACGTACATAAATAGCCCGAATTCGTACATATATTTGAATTCGGCGATTGGCAAACTAATACTAAAACTAAAAGAGGCCTCCTACATGCCGAAATGGCGGTAGAAGGTCGTGTAGTCGCCGCCGTCGTCGTCGTCGCTGGAGCCGGCGTCGTCCTCGGGCGGCGGCGCCTCGTACCAGCGGCTCGTGCCCTGGCCAGCATCGCCGGCGCGTGGAGGCGACGGCCGGTAGATGTCGTCGTCCGCGAGGACGGCGGTGCGGCGGCGTTCCGCGATGTTGATCACCTCCCTGGGCGCGGCGTTCCGCGAGGACGGCGGTGCGGCGGCGCGGGCGGCGAGTTGTCGCGCGGCGGCCAGATCCAACATCCGCCGCTGTTGCTCCGCCTCCTGCGCTCCCGGGCCGCGCCCGGACCACTCCGAGCGCGGCGTCGATGGGGAGGTTGTTGTCGGCGGGCACCAGGTCCTTCAGCGACATGGCGATCGCCTCCGCCACCGCGGCGTCCTCCGCGCGCTTCGCCTCCTCCTCGGCGAGCTGGTTGGCGGCGGCCGCGGCGGCCTCATTCTTCGCCGTCTTCCTCTTCCGCCGCGTTGCGGCGAGGAGGGCTGGTCGCGGATGACGAGCGCGCCGCTGCTGCGCCCTCTGGTCGGCGGTGGAGACGTCGGCTCCTTCTTCACGGTGGCCGGAGACGGCCACTCCTTCTTGACGGTGGCCGGCGTCGACCCGCCGGACCTAGACGCCGATCTCGAGCCCGACGACAAAGAGGACGGCGCCATCCTCCTCGGTATCCAGGAACTACCGTGCCGGCGCGACACGGTAGCCGCCACCGGCGGCGGCATCCCTGGGACAGGGAGTTCCTGTCCTCGATGTGCGCGAGCACATTCTCGAGGTGCGGTTGGGCGCGCTCCACCATCGGCGGCGGCCGGCGGCGTTGTTCCTTGCCGGAGGAGGAGGAGGGCCGTCGTAAGCGGCGAGTTCGCGTTCGTACCTTCGCCGGAAGAACGCGATCCACGCTTCGTGGTTGTCGGGGAAGAAGCGCGGATCCGCGCGCTGCTCGTCACTGAGAGTGACGAGCACCTCCTCGATCGCCGCTTCGAGTGCGCCGCCACCCGTTGGCGGCGGCGGGATCGGCACGCCGCCTGCGCTCAGCCTCCAGCCTCCCGGCGCGCGGAAGTCCGGCGGCGCAGGGTAGCCCGCCGCGTGCAGGAGTCGCCCCTCCCATTGGTGGAGAGAGCGGCGGCCGAAGCCATTGTTGGCCGCACCGTCGTTCGCCATTGCTGGTTCCTTCGAGTTCGGGGATGATTTGGGGGAAGACGAGCGAGGAGGTGAATGCGGGGCAGCCGGGGTAGTTCAGCGATAAATAGCGGTAGGCGCGCATGAAACCGAGGCGACGGCATTAACTCGCCGCGTGGAAGCTACGCGCCCGGCGAATGCTGACCGGCGGCAGGCTTTTACAGCGCGCGGAAGACGATGCGATGAGGACGACGATCGGTGTCTCTCGCCGACAAGTTGGGGCCACCGGACGCGCGGTAACGTTTCGCGCGCTTGCGTTTCGTCCGGAGTCCCCGAGCGCCCCGGGGGGCCGGGGGTGGCGTGGGCTCGCCGGATGGATGAAGGGCCAAATCCGGACGAAAACGAGGAACTGGGGGCGCGACTGGGACGAATTACGCCGTCCGGATGGAAAAAACGCTCGCCGGGAGCCTCGACGGGGGCACGAGTGGAGATGCTCTTAGGCAACAAGCGCCAAGCAAGCAAGCCAGGAGTATTCAGTTCAGCAGCGACGAACGCAACGATTTTACCGGCAACGGTACCTACCGGTGCTGCCGCCAACTCCCTGCTTTAAGATTGGTGAGTCTTTTAATATTTATCTAATATAAAACTAATAATTGAAACACAAGTGAAACTTTTACGAAACTAAAGTGATACATAAAAACATTGTTACAAAAAGTGAAACTAATGTCATCACTGCTGATGTTACTTTGGTTTGTTTCTAAAAAAAGTATTCGTGTTTCAGTTTTATTTCAATTATGTTTCAGATTTATTTCATAATTTTGTGAAAGAATTGGTCGCCACACAGGTGATATCACTAATGTCACTTCCGTAGGCTAGGTGAAGTTCCCTTAAAAATGAAATTTTCGCGACATATACGCAGTTGTTGCCCTCAGTTAGAGGCTGTTTGGTTTGTGTCCTGCTCGCCACGCCAAATCAGGGCACGGCAAATATTGACAAAGGATTCACCCGCCCCAGTTTCGCCGAATCGGGGCACGCCAAAAAATTAGGGAAGGATTTGCCGGCCTCAGTTTCACCCGCGTGGGCGCACAAACAAGAGTAGGGACCAGAATTTTTGACGTGGCTGAGATAGGATGACTTCAAACCAAATACTAGCTCATGATACTAATCAACTCCGAAATTTTGGTATGGCAACCGATAGCCACAATCCAAATAGCCCCTTACTACTCTAGCAACCAGGAACTCCAAAAGTGCCTTTGGCTCCCGAGCTGAGTGACCCCTTCATTCTAAAGAATACAAAAGATCATACTCCTATATAGAAGTTCCAAAAAATCTTTAAAAAATGGACATAGTCAGTGGTGTATTCTACAAGCATGCAAAGTACCAATACGAAACTCTTTATATGGGCACAGATCAACAGTTTTATCATTTTTATGTAGCTCAAAATATGGAGTATTTGAAATTGATATTTTGCACCCGTTGGCTAATCCAGATTTTTTTCATTTTTTTTTTGAAACTCGTAAATATTATATTTGATATTGTTTTAACCGGATCAGTAGAGCTGGGGAGCCAAAAATCTCCACTCCGAGGAACTGATGAACTCCTCCATGCATGAAGTGACAACTCTTATCTTCATTCATCATCGTAGATGTGTATAAGTTGGATGTAACCAAAATGGAATATTACAAAGGCTAACGAAGTGTGCAGCTATCCTGCGCCACAGCGACAGAAAAACCTGTACCAACCTCTCTTTCTTTGCATGCTGCATTACGTATACAAAAACCCCATTCCAGGAAAAAGAACACGAAAAAGGACGCACACCATTCCGTCAAACACGAAACCGGCGTGGGTAAGGTCCAAGGGGGGAAGGGACCAATCCTCGCAACGCGAGTTGTTAGCTAGCTACTCGTATTCACACTGCACAAAACTAAGCTATCGATAACAGCAGCGCTATTGATATCGCCTTATTTACAGTGAAACATATCGGCGCTCCAGGAGACTCGATCTGTCGCAAAGAAATCATTCCAGGGTGGCGAACTCATGTTTGTCTTCGTGCCACTTCCTCACGGTGTCGTCCAGCTCCGGAAATGCAGCGAGGACAAGGAGCTCTAGGAGTTCAAATGTTAGCTGCTTCAGACAAACTTGGGACTGCAGGGAAAAACCAAATTGTATATATCAGTTAACGATCATACAGTTGCTCATTCTAATGTTTCATCTATCTTCATGTTTCTTTCCTACAGTAGAATTTACAGCATATAAGCATATGACTATGAACATGGATGTTTTAGGACTGTATGACTACAAACTTAAATCTACTGGTCTTAAACAGGTCAACACTGGTTAAGTTGATTGATCAAGGGCCGTATGAGTTTGTGTCAAACATGCTGATATGCTGACTTCATAAAATAACAATACTGAGAATTATGAGGACGATGAATGGGAAAATGAGATGGCTTATACGTCAGCTGCATACGCAATGACTGATAAAAGGGGAAACGCTAGGAACTTTCATGCTAATAGAACTGACAATGTGCAGTGTTGAATAAAATGGTAAATCTGCATTCTGTATGCACTGAATCCCCAAAGATTTTTTTACCTGAAGAAAGAAGTAGATATCCTGAGCACATCTTTCGTACTCCTTTCGACCAACCAGACTCACTAGCGCAGATGGTGCTTTATCTGTGCAGATAAAAACAGTGAACAATCAGTGCTAACAGAAGAACTCTAAAGAACATAGCAACTACAAATCACAGAGGTGACGAGTCTGATAGCCAAGGTTCGGGAATGCGAAAAAAAGCGGTCGCTTAAGCGCGATGAAGCATGAAGCGGAGGGGTACCGCATCGATTAGGGCCAAAGCGGCTAATTAAGCGCTAGGCGCGATTAATCATTACGCTTTTTTAAAAATCATGATTAGGCACGCAAGAGCATTGAAAAAGCAATCCCAAAGCGTTATGTGCGGTAACTTTTGGGCCCATGGGAAATTGTCGGGACACGGTAACTTTTGGCGCGAGCGCGGAGTTTAGCGCGCCCAATCTTGTGATATTCCTTTTTCCTAGTATGATTTCTGAATTCTGATCGGTGATACACCTACTTCTGAATTTATGTTGTGAACTTGTTGTGTATTGATCTGATTTCCGAATTCTGAATTCTTTGATATACCTAATATGATATGATTCCTGAATTCTGAATTGTTATGCTGGACTAAAAGTCTAAAACTGAAAGTACGAACAATTGATCTCTGATTGTATGATACGATCTACTGTGTACTGATCTGATTCGGTAAGCTATCTTTATTCCACTGTTCTGTTCAAATAATACTTGTTCTTTGGCCTGAAGTTCCTGATTTTCGCTAGTTTTTGGTCCTGCCGTTGACTAAGTCAAGAACGCTTTAGCACCGCTTAAGCACGCACTAAATGCATAAGCTCTAAGTGGAAGGCCACCGCACCGATTACGCTTTCCGCTTTCCTGAACCTTGCTGATAGCATTATATCATTATGTCTCTAGAGACATTGAGAAATATAAGAGGATAGCAGGTAGCAAAAAGAGCCAGGGGCGCGCCCCTGTTTCTCTAATTAGCAACGATAGCATGTACCAAGTTTACCTATTATCAGTTCACGGACAAAATCTGCACGATGTGCAGCTTCTAATCGTTGTTCTTCAGTCAGATAGTTTGTTTTCCCATCATTCTGGGCACCAGGAGAAGGTTCAGCTGGTTTTCTGCTGGGATGCTTTGTCATGAAAATTCCATCTGGCCAGAGTATCTGCAGAGTTAAAACAGGGAAGCATACAGCCTAAATTAGGGGCAGAATCAAGAGACGATGAGAAGAATTTGTCTAATTGGCTAACTGAATTAAACAACTCCTTCTACATTGTTGGATGTTGACACCTGCTTTTTCTAGGTCTGCAACCATAGACTTACCTGTTCAACACGCTTGACTGCAAAAGCAATTATCCTCCCCTTTCTCAGTAATTGAATTTTCTCAACAAGCCAGTCATCAAATGTGTCTCCCATTCCTAATTGCAGTATTTGCTTTGCTACCCAAAATGCTTGTCGTCTACAAAAACAAAAACAAATAGGTTACTGGAGATCATTCATACCTGGGTTCATTATACAGAAGTGCAAAAACCAAGGTTACAGATACAGATGCTAAATATTAGTCGTAATCAAGGGTCTAGAATTAACTCACCTGATCCAGCCTCCATCTTGGAGCTGAAAAATCACATCAACCAGGTGAAATATGGGGGCACTAACATTTGGAGCCATCCACTGCATTAAAGTACGAACAAAATTGTCAGCCATGCAGCTGCTGCACAACATACAATTAAAGTAAAAGAAGACCAAATCGAAAAAATGGTTTCAAAAACACGAAATATAGATTGAGCAGTGATGAATTGATGGTAAGAGTTGTAGAAACAATCAGAACGTACTTCATTAGGAGTCACTGAGTATCCATCAGATTCCAAAGTTTGAGATGTATAATCAGTTTGACTTGCCAGCATTTTCTTATGATCTCCTGAATTTATCGAAAACGAGTAATCGTTTTGTTCAGGATCACTTCCAGAGTGGTCTTGATACATATCTGCACTTGCGTTGCTAACACTAGTTTCTAAATTCTGATCTGTACTTCCTTTCCTCAGTCTCAAACCATCAAAAGCAGCAAAATCCTTATCCTTTTGCAAGTTATCATTTTGATATCCACTTACAGATTGTCTTGTAGAGGACAAATTTCCATTCAAAGCTTTGGGAGAATTCAATGGTTTTGCACCCTTCTCATTAGATCTTACATCTAAATTGACTGCATGAAATCAGGATGTGGGTATTAACCTGTGCACAAAGAATTTAGAAAGAGAAACTAGCTAAATCAATGAAAGGAGATTGCTCACCTGACAGTGCCTGGATAACAGAGAGAGAATCTGAGAATATGTATGTCTGCAACATGGATATTTTTTTCTCTGTTATACACAGCACTTTGAAAAAGGTTGGTCATGGTATGGTTTAGAAGACACTAACCTGTGAATCAACACTTAGAAAATCCCAGACTTCAATACAGCTTGAAACAGTGGGGATCTGAAGAAGATTCTGTAGAATTAACAGGCAGAGTTACTATATATTCAGAATTTAACAGAACTTCAGGAGCAGATAACAGAGCACTATGTAAATCTAACATGACAAAAGATAAGATGTCGATTTCAAGGTTACAGACCACATAGAAATTACAGAGAAAAAAAAAAAGCTGACTGATGTTATAAGACCAGAAAGGAGCATAGCTCAATGTATCAATGAGGCAGTGCATGTATTCAACATTCATGCTTGCAGACATGATTTGCACTGTTTTAGTCTGATACTTAACTAAGACTCAAACTAAGTACATTCCAAGAGATTGTTTCTTGATTAGACATCTCAATGCCAATACTCAAACTTACGGGAAAGTGATAACTAAAGAAAGTATCTTCAAATAGCACAAAGAAATAAACCTTTAGATATATGTCAAGCAACTTGCATCTCTCTCGAACAACAGGAACCTCTAACCCTGATGAGAGGAAATGCTTCGGAGGCAAGTGAAGACTGTACTGAGGATATTCTTTCAGACGCCGATGCAGCTCTTCAAAATGACGAAACCTGATTAAAGTACACAGCAAACCAGAGGAAGAATTAGAAAGCAATAACACAGTTGAATAATCATTCATATGCATATCATCTGTTTTTCTTTTCTTTCGAGGTATAGGCATCATAGCTGCTTTGAGCTTGTGGCTGAAATAATCAAGTGAAGAAATATAGCATAATCACCTCCTCTTGATGGACCAACTATTACCGTTGGCATCAGTTACTGAAACAGAATATACAGCAAACATGCCAGACCCACTTTTGACAATGCTGGCTCCTACCACCTGAATAAGGAAATCTAATAAAGATATGTACCACCAGTAGTTACAAGGATCAAAGAATGTTTAACAGATAATGTGTTACCTCACATCTTAACTTTAAATATGAGTCTTCCAACACGTTGGTGCTAGAATAATTAGATGAAAAAGAAGAGCCACTTGATGGCAATGACAAAGATGAAGCATTGGCACCACTAAGCATCCTAGTGATACTTTCCACCTCAGTATCATCATACGGTCCATCCACCCTTGAATCATTTGCTGATGTATTTAGTATGCCAAAATCACCAGCAGCCAAGAAAGATCTATCAGCCTCTTGCCATAAGGGAGTCTTTTGAGCAACTGTCCTCGACCTTTTCCTTCCTGATGAAGTTCTCGCCATTTTCAACTTTCCCACATGACTTCGATTTGTTCTTGCTTTATGGAAATTAGACAATTCAAGTGGATGATGTATATGAGACGAGGTCCCATTTCCTTTACTCTTGCTATCCCAAACTCTGGTTACAGGAGAGTCTAAGCCAGTCACATTGTTATTTTCGTCCTCCTCGGTGCCATATGAACTCTCACTGTCCACAGCAAAATCTTCTTGGCTGGCATGCTCTGCCATTTCTGCTGATAAACTTTTTGGCAGGTGATTTGTGCCATTTGAATATGCAGGAGTAGCTGAGGTTTTTATGGGATGATGCTCCTCAGAAGACGATGTTGTTTGCCTTTGTGGAACGGTAGGATGATGACGAATAGACGACCCCTGCATTGAAGAAGTGCTCACCAAAGAAGATCTAACAGGTGCTCTGGTAACATGGTTTGCATTTTCTAATTTGTAATTCTTCCCTTTAGTCCACATATTCTCAAGGTGCTCAGGTGCTACAGCTCGATTTTTTCGGTGGGAGCTGAAATCCAATGTTTGCGCTGACTGTCCTTCGTAACTCTCTGCAGTTATCCTGCCACGAGTTTGGGGATGTACAGAAATGCCAGTATCTGGATAGATGTGGGAACTGGAAGGTAAACTGCCTGACTCAAGCGGATGTGAATCATTGATTATACAAGAATTAGGGGATTTTGGTTTGACACTCGATGTACTTTTAGTTTTACTGAGTTGCATATCTGAAGCTGTCTTGGACTGACCCTGACTAAATCTCACAAGTTCTACCCCAGGACTCGAGTGATCTGCCAGTGCAGACAGTTCATCCACAGATGGCATAGGAGGTTCCCTTTGCTTTAGCGTCCCAACATTCTCCAATCCAGCAACTCCTTTATCAGCCTTATTAGCACGAGAAAGAACCAAAGCCTCAATCCTTTCATTTATAAACCTGCAAATTTTACATCTCAATATGATGGCACTAGAAAATACTAATGCGCTAGTCCAGGTGTATGTTACTACCTTGGATTTGCTAAGTTAATGACAGGCCTCAAAACTGCGCATGCAAGAAGTTCTCGTGCAGTACAGTGGAAGAACGAGCACTGTAGATTCTCAGGATTTACTGTGATTGAGATCAAACCATCAGCAAGACTTTGTAAGACCTGGGAATGAAAATAAACATATTGTATGCATCAGATGATCAGATAAACTTTGATGCTTAAGCAGATACAAAGTCATGAAATCAACATGATTACCAAGATGCTCAACTCACGAACAATCATACGAAATGTTAAATTGACACATGAAGTATGAGGCAGTGTGTGTTGTCAAACTTATGGATAGGAACAAAAGGTAAGTGATATGCCATGTCTCACAGACAGTTTATGCAGGAAAACATTACAACTTATTGCGCTAGAAAACAAAAGGTATCGTTCGAATATGCATGCTTAAATATGTGTTGACCTAACACTACAACTAGAAGCACCCAATTCATCCCAAGGATAGATCCAACATGGTACAAATACAATACAGGTGCATATGTAGCACATGAACCTTATGATGCACTGAAAAGTAAGAAGAGGAGGAGAGAGGGAGGGAATAATCCTAATTCCAGACACAACTTTTCATCAAGGGATTGACCTAATTTTGGATGTTTGGCGACTGAACATCTTACTATAAGCAATAAACGAAAACCCCGACATCAATAAAGTCTTACCTTGTATTCAGCACTGGCTGAAAATAAAGCCGGATGCAACTTGCTTTGAGCTATAAGGGCAAGTTTCAGTTCAGCGTCACGACGCTCTGTCGGGAGGTTAACAAACTTCTCTTTTCCAATCTTAGCTTCACAGGATTGATAAAGCTCCAAATTATGGCATATGAGATCGACCAGATCCCTGCATAAGGTACAGAAGGTCTTGCTAAGGCACCCAATGTTCTAAGAAGATACATTGTTCAGTTATTTCATCAGATAGAAAAAGCTTTCTAACCTGGTTAGCAGAGTGATAAGGTTAATGTTTCTTGCCCGACTAGAAATCTCTCCGAGGACAGAATTAACTATACTGATGAGTTCCTCCGGTCCGTTCTTATCAGGTGTTACACGGGAGTACCAAAGATCTGTTACCCACTCTGTGATAAGATGCCTTGTGAACTGATCAAATGCTGCTTCAACTGGAGGCGAATTCACCTTGCTCCTCCAAACTGAATTTCCACTCTTCTGAGCAAGGGAAGGTTTGCTTAACTCGGTACTTTTCGTTTTGGCAAGCGGTCGACTGGCATCATGATCTGTAGTAGCCGTGCTCTTTCTACGGAAGTCGTAGTCAAGTGACATGTAGCGAAATAAAACTATCAAAGCTATGGAAAATGGGAAGTTGATCCAGACTGAAGAGCTTGTCACTGCAATGGAGAAAACCAGTCATTTAGCACAACCATAAGCAAGCAACAGTGTTTTAATAGAATTCAAACAAGTACGGATGTTGCCTGCGATTACAATCTAAATATGACTCGGCGTATAGCCATTTTCGGCAATTTTAACCAAAGCAATATGAAATTGCTGGCCATACGTACGCGAATTCACCATCGAACTTACACGTGTAGCTCGTACAGTCCTTCTCTTTAGACACTCTACCGTAAGATTCAGCTATAGCAGTTCGACCAACAACTGATATGACCCGTGTCTACAATTTCGCTACGAATCCCATTCACCATGAGATAGCAGTAAAATTTCAGATGCCCTGAGGAATTCACCAATCGTCTAAACTGGAAACAACCTGCCTGCCCAGAGCTAAGTCGAGTCTACAACTGCCCAATGCAAAAAAAATTACAGCACCAACGTAACAAACTAGCATCGCTACTCTACAGATGCGCATAAAACGATGCCCAGATCAGCGTCCCGTATCAGGATTCAGCAGTAACCACCAGCTAGCATAAAACCTAGTCACGGCACTAACGACGACCAAAACCGACGCGTGGACCGAAATTAGCTGCAATTACCGGCCCGGAGATCGAGCCTGCGGGCGGGCGGGCGGGCGAGTATCATCCTAGGGTTTGGGAGAGCGACTCACGGGACATGAGGAAGGCGAGGCCGAAGGCGAAGACGAGGAGCAGCACGGCCCGCTTCTTCCCCTCCTCCACGAGGTCGCGGGCCGTGAGCGCCCTCCTGGGCGGAGCGGCGGCCGGCGTCGGCATCCTCCTCCGCCGAGGCGCGGGCGAGGGAGACGGGGGCGGTGGCGCGCCGGCGGCCGGAGTTTCTGTGTTTGGGAAGGGGGGACGGCCGGTCTAGTGGGTGGTGGCCTTTTCTGGGCGACTGAATTTGTTTTTTTTGTGTTTTGTTTTTTTGTTGAGGTGTTTTTGTTTGAGCCAGGTCACTGCACGGTGGGACCCGTTTGGGGTGAGCTGGGCCAGCTGGCTATTTTCTGCCTTGTGTAAATTGACCAGGCTGTACCAGTTATTAAAAAATCTAAAATTAAGGAAAAATTGGTAATGCTATGCAGAAATCTGAATAAATTCGCCACGGGTTTATTTCTCATATTCATGCATAGTTTAAGGCTTGTTTGAGTATATTTTGATCGGACTCGAATAAATCTCTTTCGAATCTCTGAATTTGAATCGGAACCTCTCGTGATCTCGAACACAGCTAACGGCGCGGGCATGTCTCCCCGCATGCTTAGTGTGGTGGTACGCATTTTTTTAAATTCTAAAAAGCAATGCACAGCATAGATAATTTCCTTTTGCCATTCGTCTTAAAAATACAATATATGTATCATTGACAATTAGTGAATTTCATTCCTATGGATGCTATATGCCTATCATTGGTAGTTGTCGCCTATTAGCACCATAAATTCTTGCATCCGCCACCGACGAGAACCGCTCCGAAAGCGAGGGTGGAAGTGAACAGGTCTTGAAAAAAGACGTTTGGAGGGGTTTTGTCAGTGGAAGACAACAGAATGCAATATGTTCACGGGTTGTTGTTATGTGGAATTTCTCTATTGAATTTGTTTTTCTTTTAAACTATCGGAAACAATGTTGGAGCAAACATCCATGTGCACCATACAGTCCGGCTTTGGTCCATCTTTGTTTGTGAAAGCGACACGTGTAGGGTAGATTCGGCCCCAACTAGATTAAATGGCTCTTGAATGGGTCAGAAAGAGACTAGGAACGAACACAGACATGAGAGCAACGGGTGACATCGGAACCGCTAGTAACAAACTTTTTGTGTATGAAACGATCGACAGAGAAAACTGAACATTTTTGTTTCAGGTAGAGCAGAAGCTAAACCCTGTCTTCGGCGGCCGACGGTGGTGCCGACCCCGGCACGATCGAACCCCTGCACACCGGGCAGGTGCCGCTGCTCTTCATCCACGGCGCAATGCACTCTTGGTGGAACAGGTGCCGGCACGCCGGAACCTCGCCGCACGACGCGCCGTGCGCGAACGCCTCCAGGCATATCGGGCACTCCAGCTGCCTCTCCCCCGGCGACACGGCGCCGGAGTACGGGAAGTACCCAAGCTCCTTCCCCGCGACCGGCAGCGGCGCCGCCGTGTTCCGTTCTTCCTCTTGGCGCGACCAGCATAACCAGCACAAGTATACGAGGGGTAGCAGAGAAACCACCCCTACGGCCACCAAGCAAACGGCGAGTAGGTATACGAGTACTTCCGTCGGGTCCATCGTCGTCCCCCGGAGCTCTCTGCTTCCGTCTCGATCGGCTGTAGCTCGTGCGTTCAATGGGATTGCAGTACGTAGATTCAGCCGGGAGGACATATATGGAGATGCGAGTACGTACGCGTCGTCTCAAGTCTGATTGAACAAAAATGGAAGGCATATATGTGCTTGCCAAAGGCGACACAGACAGCTCGTCTATTTCAGGAATCTCACACGATACAGCCAGCCCGTGTACTTCTTGGGGTTCTCGGTCGACCGGGAAACCATCGCATCAACGGCGCACTCGGCCAAAACACAAAAATAAATCTTAGCTGAACTGATTAGGGAAGCAACAAAAATACCACCACCAATGATCACGTCCAAACTTGTAAAAAATATTCTCCAAGAACGACACCTTCAAAAAATTGAGTAGTGCATATCTAAGCATGGGTTTTTACCTAGAATTAGGTCGGAATGAACTTCAAACAATGCCAACGAGAAGGAAACGAATAGAGATCCATCATTGCCATGTACAACCAGTGAGGTTAAACCAGGGTTTTCCACCACGGGAATCGAGACTTAGCGTCCCAAGAACACCATCGTGAACGAATTCCCCCGTGTGGCCGCCCCCGCTTGCCAAGCCTGTAGCAAAACACCGATCATCCGAATTACAGTCTCCCCCACATCCAAAACCTCATCTCCCTCGTCACTTGAAATCTCAAACTCGAGAGGAGCCATCAAGATCTACTGGGCGCATCCATCTAGCTGCCCCATCAATGTAAGCAATCAGCACCATAGTAAACGCAGCTAAAAATGCACGATTATCAAATGTTCGTGCCAGGTACAACTAAGAAAGATGAACATAAATATATATTTCTGTTTAATAAAACTATAACATTATCAAGTTGACGTGTAATGTTTGTACATGCACATATATAATACTTCTATGTTAAAGTAATTATTTGCGGTTTTGTTAGTTCTCGGTCGAGAATTAGCTTAGTTCTTAGTCAATTTCTAAATCATAGGATTGCATGTGCCACCATGAGTTGCAACTGAGAGTTTTTCTAATTGGATAGTTCGTTTTAGTCATGACATGCAACATGGGTTGCAACTACACTTAACCTTTGGATTACTGCGTGATTCATACTACTATCGAGTTGCAATTGAGATTCCACTAATAGATTTGGAGTTGTATATCACGACCTACATGAGCCACTGCAGATCCAAAACTAAACCATGTCTTCCGCAGCTGACAGTGCTTCTTCCGACCCCGACGAGATATGAGATCTGCACAGCGGGCAGCTGACGGTGTTCTTGCTCCTCAACCACGTCTCGATGCACTCTTGATGGAACAAGTGCCGGCACGCCGGAACCTCGCTGCACGTCGCGCCGCGCACGAACGCCTCCAGGCAGATCGCGCACTCCGGCTGCCTCTCCCCCGCCGCCCTCGTGCCACCCTCCACGGCGGCGTAGTAGGGGAAGTGCCCCAGCTTCTTCTTCTTCACGACCGGCGCCACCGCCGCCGCTGTCAGCACCAAAACCTGCTCCCCCGGCATCCACTGTGCCGCGGCCGCAGCCGCCCAGATCCGAGCCCGCCGCAGCGCAACCCGCTCCCGTTGCGCGAATTCAGCCGTGTTCCGTTCTTCTGTTTTTCGGAGTAATTCTATGCAGCAGGATAGCATGCAGCAGGCGATGGACAGACCAAATACGAACAACGGAAGAAAACAAACGTATAGGAAAGCTTCCCACTCTTCCATCGTCGTCGCCGTCGTTCGTTAAGACGCAGCGGGATCGATCAGGGGAGATTTGGTTCTCGCGAGAAGATATCAGCTCCAACACAGCCGGCCGGTGCTCTGCTTCTGTATTCGGCTATAGCGCGTACGTACTGTATTATGAAACACAACAATGGTAGCAGACTCCGCATATTACCCCAATCCATATCTTAAGTAGCAGTCTTAACAATAATGATGCTATGCAACTTTGATGTCTTATAATTTTATAAAGACAAAATATTTTTTCAGTGGGAGGCAATATTTACATCGATAGCGAGACACATGTGATGACTTTCTAATCTAAGACCCATTGGATCATCAGTTTCTTGCACTTGGTATCTTGGAAGTGTTCATAAAGTTATGTGTGTATACGTAAATGTCTACCTCTATATTGTCTTTCGCAAAAAAAAAAAACCCTACTCATTCATATCCAATACAACACCTTATAGCTAGTATGCCCAAATAAAATTGAAGACAATGTGATTATAAAAAGGATATTAGAGTGGATCCATTTCAAAATAAGTGTCGCAACTTTGCCTAGTGGATGCATCTAGACGACTTTTAATATGTTGATATGACATTTATTTTTAGAAAGAGCAAATAATTTTTTTTTAAGGGATTTGCTAGAAATCAGGCGTCTGGTACTTAATAAGTTTAAGTTGAGCATTTGGAGATTCGCATTTTGTGCTTGTAGATTCGTGCTCTGACTTTTGGGCTGTTTATGTGTGTTTGTGTTGTTGTTGACCCGACGCATAAGCGGGGTGACTTGTTTTTTGCGGGCCTCGCGGAGTGGGATTGTGGAGTGGGCTGGTGGTGACGTTTCCTATCAAAGGTGTGTTTCTCTCTTCCATGAAACCGCTTACATCGCGCATTCTAATTGCGCGTGTGTTGCAAACGACATATTTTCAGTGGCATATGGGTTGCAACTGAGATTTTTTCGGTTACATGTGGGTTGCTGATATTTTTTTCCAATTGCATGAGCGTTGCAACTGAGATTTTTCCAGTTGGGCATATGTTGTAACTAAGAATTTTCACATACATGTGGGTTGCACCTGAGATTTTTCCAGTTACGTCTGCGTCGCAACTAAGAATTTACACTTACATGTGGGTTGCAGCTGATTTTTTTTTCCAATTGCATGAGCGTTGCAACTAAGATTTTCCAGTTGGGCATATGTTGCAACTAAGAATTTCCACATACATGTGGGTTGCAACTGAGATTTTATCCAGTTACGCATACATCGCAACTAAGAATTTCCACTTACATGTAGGTTGCAACTGAGTCTTTTCTAGTTACACGTAAATTGCTACTAAGATTTTTCTTATGTCTTAAATGGTTGCACAGATTATTTTTCTAGTAAAAAATGTGAACGCACAAAACTGAACGCCAAAACTAAAGTAGTACACGGCTTAATAAGCTACTTATGTCAAGTCTCAGGCGAATGATCTTTAGGCTCTCCCTTTTTAAAAGAGGCGTGCTTCGGTATCCCACTTCCCTGCCACTACTACCAAAGTTGAAAGGATAAGTTAGTCTACGAAAGGGTATTGAAAGATCCTAGCTATGCACATAGGACCAAAGTTTGCAAAGGAAAAGACACTAAAGCAAGAGTCTTTTAGAAATTCTTTTTAGGAGTACTTTTGGACACATTTTTGAAAGCCCACGTCTAAGGCCTTCGAAACAAGAACTAAATATTATGTGTGTTTGCCTGTCATGGTCGGCACGGCTTACACCCATTGTAGCAAACAAATAAGTAGGTCAACTAGAACAATAATGTAATACGCTTGTTACGATGAAGCTAAGAGCATCTCCAACAGATGTTGGAAAACAAATCAATAACAACTTCTTATATGGGACACACGAGGAAATAAGAAGTGGCTCCACCAGATACCTAAATAAGAAAAGAGAAAATTTGCATCAAAGAGGTGCGGTATCGCATAAAACCGCGCTGCCGCAGATGCCCGCCGTCCTAGCCACCGCCGCGCCGATTCGTGTCTTCGGCAGCTGAGAGTGGTACCGACCCCCGCATAATATAAACCCTGCACACAGGGCAGGTGCTGTTGGTATTCATCCACGGGTCAATGCACTCTCGATGGAACAGGTGCCGGCACGCCGGAACCTCGCCGCACGCCGCCCCGTGCACGAACGGCTCCAGACATATCGGGCACTCCAGCTGCCTCTCCCCCGACGCCTCCACGGCGCCGGAGTACGCGAAGTACCCCAGCTCCCCCTTCATTAGCCTCATCATGAGCTCCTCCAAATTCATGATCACCCGTTCCAGCAAGGCCGCGCTCCATTCTTCTCTTTCTCGGGCCTCTCGGCGTGCTTCTGTGCCGCAGCAGGATATGCACTGGGATATGAAATTGTACATCGTCCTCGTCGTCCTCCGTTGAGACACGCGCGGTCGAGCGGGATCGAGGGAGGGGGGGTTCCTTCTCCCGACAAGATATCAGCTCTTCTTCTAGCCCGTACGTTCGTTATGAAACCATGGGATCGATGAAGCAGGTTATATATGCATGCGTATCTTTAAAAAATGGAAGGTATAATATCCTTGCCAAAGGGACGCGCACAGTTCTTCTATTTTTGGAATCTCATACCATACTGCGGAACTGTACTACTTCTCGGTTTCTATAGGCCAACCTGTAAATTAATAACCTTCCGAACAAGGCTCAAGTTTCCATGGCACCGATCGACGTCGTGGTTGACTGGTTATGCTTATGCATTTTCCTTCAGCGGTTTCTAAATATAGCACCAAACCCCTTATTCATGTTTTCTCTCTCTTTTGTTATGGATGGATCAGTCGTGCGATTTTGAAAACTGAGTGTACAGATTCCACATAAATTCTGGAGGATTCTATTCCTTAAGAAAAAAAATCCCTAGAACTTGTTTTTTTAGGGAATGCATGATGGTGCTTTAATTTATTGAATAGAGAGTATACTTACGTCATTCAACACAAACGGTTTGATGAATCCCGGAGGATCACCGTCCCAAACGAAATGTTGTTGTGACATATAAGCATTCCTAGCTAATTGATGCGCTACTTGATTTGCATTCCTCTTTTTTTTTGAAACACTTGATTTGCATTCCTCAGACAATGTCGACTAACTTTGGTAAAACACTCTTCCATGATTGCGGAATATGGTTCGAACCTCGGCATACTGTTGCATGCTTGGATCAAATCCAAAGAATCAGACTCGATACACATGTTTGTCCTTCCCAGTTGCTCAAGGAACTCTACACCTCGTAGAAGAGCTAGAGCTTTAGTAGTCGTAGCACTAAGAATATTATCAAGGACACATGCCATGCCAGCGATTGCTTCTCCTCTATGGTTCCGCAGGAGTGCTCCTCTTGTATGATCTCAGTGTTGGTTTTGCCCATGTAACTTCTTTCTATTTAGACTTGGACTTCGCCATATTAAAATTTGTTGCAAGTGCATGGATTACGAAGGTTACACGGAGATGCCACATTTTCTCCTTTAACTAGTGAGTTGCAATGTGGAGCTGCAATTGAGATTCGATGACATCACCTAACTGATAACTCGGTTATCAGTCAACTGAGAACTAGTTAAACCCATTAATTTGTGTGTCTCTATTTATTTAGTTTTTAGTTAACTAGCTAATAGATTTGGAATGATATATTTGTTGTGATCAAACACTAATATCATATAAAGGTTTTGTACTAAATGCCGGTTTTAAAGAATCTACACTACTTAAAAAGGAGGAATATGTTCCTTATTCTGCCAATACGTCTCAAACCGTTCGTTGTCGCGCTTCGTCGCACGTTGTTGCGGACGAATGGGCCAAGCCCAAGGAATCCATTTCCTTGACTACATCGCCGGTTGCAGCGGTGCCAGACCCAGAGCTTCGCATCGTCGGGTGCAGTGACGTGGTTGAGGCCCGCGCAACAACGGCATCGATCCCCTCCACCGCGACCACAACAAATCCGGCATGGCGGAGGCCTGCGCAACCACGGTCTCGATCCCCTCAACCGCGACCGCAACAAATCCGGCATGGGGAGGAAGGGGTGCGCGCTGTAGTCGCTGGATTTGGGAAACCTCTCGACAACGCAACCCCGGCCTTCCCCCACACCCCTGAACCGATCCCTCGACTTGGCGTTGACTCGCATTTCGTCCGCCGCCGTCAGTCATCGCTCGCTCGCCCCAGCGGCCGGAGCTGGAGGTCCGCTACGTGTGCAAATCCACAACTTGGAGTGGCGCCGCTGGTCTTCCTGGCTCCGCTGCTCTCCCACCAACGGCTGCCCTCCCGGCAACTCTCCCATCCTGGCATGGCTCGACTTTCCCAGGTGCTAGCACTTACCTCATATCTCTAATCCCGTGGATGGCAGCAGCGGCGATGAACGAACAGGGGGCCTGCGAACTGATTGATTTCTGTAAGGCTGTTTTGTGTCCTTCATCTAGGAAAGATGCCAAAGAAATCATTTTTTGGCACCTTACAGTATGGAATTTTTCATGTTTGATTTGGTTGTGGTTGCACTTTTCCTTCCTGAATCACATGTCCTGGTTCAGATTATATGCAAACGGATTATACAGAGAGGTGTCGGGGAGTAGTTCCTGGTAATGTCCTACCCCAAATGATATATATAGTTTCTTGTTCAATTCAGACCATATTTTATTGCAAACCCTAATGCTATTGAAACTTTTGTCGATGTAGTCAGGACATGTTGCTTGATTGCTTAGAGCAATAATGACATTTATCAGTTAGGCTTGCACCTTGCTTACCTATGATACAATCCGTTCAACCAAAGTGCTATGTGACCCTGTTCTCAAATTTGGCATATTCTTTCCTCTGTTTCTTGGCAAAACTAATGGTGTCATGTGGCCATTGAAATGCAGGAAGCGCTGGTGATGTGCTGGACGATGACCCTGTTGGGGAGCTCAAGGTGTTTATCTACGATCTCCCCGGAAAGTACAACAAGAAGCTGCTGAAGAAAGACCCTAGGTGCCTGAACCACATGTTCGCCACGGAGATCTTCATGCACCGGTTCCTGCTGTCGAGCGCGGTGCGAACTTCCATCCTAGAGGAGGCTGATAGGTTCTACACGCCTGTGTACCCGACCTGTGATCTGACACCATCGGGTCTCCCGTTGCCATTCAAGTCTCTGTGAATGATGCGCAGCGCCAGCGAGCTGATCGCGATGAAATGGCGGGAGGGGCAGATCATTTCTTTGTCACACCACATGACTTTGGCGCTTGCTTCCATTATCAGGTACAGACACACACTGCAAATCCCTGTTGTTGCACACATTCTCTTATTCATTTAACTTAATAGTACTAGATGTAAAGCAATTGTTTAGTACTGAGCTTGAATAACTGGGGCATATCTGATTGCAGCAAAGAACATGGGGACAATGGGGCAGGAAGATGCTTCTCTCATTATTTATGCTTATGAATGGGCACCTCTGACTTAAGTACTTCAGTTTGCACATTTCCATCCTTCTGAATATTTGTTCCATGCTTATGAATGAACAAAAAATGACTGCCTCAAGTGTTCATGCACCTTTAGCTGTTATAAAAAAATGTTTCACCTTCATTGCGATGAGGGATAAATATTTTTTGTTACTTTAAAGTGCATTGAGAAGATAGAAGTACACTCTTATATACTCTCTCCATTCCTTTCTATAATGCCTATAGATTTTTGGCATTTATTTCAGAATATAAGGTTATAGTTTGACTCTTTTTCAATTACCTTCTCTACCGGTCAGCTCCCACACGACATGCGTGAAAAAAATCCATACAAAAAGGAAACAATTAATTGAGATTCCTAATGCATTATCCCAACGATTCCTTAGATTTAGGAAGCAATATTTTTATTTCCTTACACTAGTGGAAAAGAGGCCTTTCGTCCCAAGCAAATGTCCCCGTTTGAACCAAACCGGGACCAATGGGGGGCAGTGGTCCCGGTTCATCATGAAACCCCTTTAGTCCCGGTTCGTTTGGACCCTTTAGTCTCCCTTCGTATTACGAACCGGGACTAAAGGGTGGTCTATGGGGCAACCTTTAGTCCCGGTTCGTAATACGAAGGGGGACTAAAGGGTTTTTTTTGCCTCCCCATGCACCTCCACACACACACACACACACACACACACACACACACCCCCCCCGTGGATCGCCTTTTTTAACACTGTAAAATATAAAAGAAATTGATAGAAAATTCAAAAAATAAAAAAATTTCAGATTCTTGTATGTTATGCAACCTACTATTAGGGAAAATTAACAAATTTGAGTTTTCATTTTTTTGCAAAAAAGGTTTCAAAAATGGTAAAACCGCATTAACTTTTGCATACGACGTCGAAAAAAACGTATAATATATCAAAATCATAGTGGGAAAAAGTTTTGCATACGACGTCGAAAAAAACGTGTAATATATCAAAGTCATGAAACACAGCCATAATATCATCTTTGATGATATCCCAACAGGATTGATAAAATTCAATGGGGAAACCATCAGGACCTGCTGCCTTGTTCTTCTCCATCTGATCTATTACATCTTTAACTTCTTTTTCAGTAAATCTTCTGGATAAGTTCTCTCTATCAGTGTCATCAAGCTTTTCTGCATTATCCCAAATGTCGAGATTCAGTCCGACCCCTCTGTCTTCACGAGGACCAAAGAGATTTTTATAAAATTGAGTGGCATGATTCAACAAATCTTCATCACCTTGAATAACAGAATCTCCATTTTTCAAAGAAAAAATCTTAGATTTTCTTTTACAGCCATTAGCCATTCTATGAAAGAAGGCTGTGTTACTATCCCCTTTTAGCAGCCAGTTATCTCTAGCCCTTTGTCTCCAGAAGCATTCCTCCTTATCTAAAATGTTAAGCATTTCCTGTTGTAGAGCAGCCTTCTGTTGAACTTCAGTAGCAGACAAAGGAGCTATTTCTTCTCTCAGTTCCAGCTCAGCAAGCAGGAGGGAAATGTCATTTTTCCTTTTTTTATAACTCCCCTTTAAATTGTGACCCCATCCCTTCAAACTTTTCTTAACAGCTTTCAATTTTTTCTGGACTTTATCCAAACTGTTCCTTGCTCTGATGTTTTGCTGCCAAATCCTATCAACTCTGGCCAGAAAATCATCCTCCTGTAACCAGTTTTTTTCAAACCTGAAAGGGAATTTCTTCTTTGGTTTATCCTCCATGGTATCCAGAATTAGGGGATTGTGATCAGAGACATCTCTATTCAACTTATGAACTGTTGTCAGAGGAAATAAATCTTCCCAATCACTGCTCATCAAGAATCTATCCAATTTTTCCAAAGTGGGATCCTTCTGATTATTGGACCAAGTATATTGACCTCCAGACAAGTGAATTTCTCTCAAAGAATATGTGTTGATAATGGAATTGAACATATCTGTCCATTTATTGGTCCTCATACATTTATTTTTCTCAGAAGAGAATCTGATGATATTAAAATCTCCTCCAATGAGGACAGGATGTCTTTGATCACTGCACACCATGCCAAGCTCAGTCAGGAAATCTTCTTTGTCATTTATCTGAGCAGCACCATAGACAATAACCAAGCACCATGTCACCTTGAGTTTAAGATCCATAAAAGTAACTTTGATGAAGAATCTACCAACCATAGTAACAGTGATAGAGAATCTGGATAGCCTAAAACCACCCAGAATTCCACCACTTCTACCAGTTGAGCCAATCCACTTCCAGTCAAACAAATTCTGTGGATCTATAGTCCTGAAAAAAGCAGGAGAGTAATCCTTCTTGATTGTTTCTTGCAGACCAATGAAGTCCACCTCTTGATCTCTGATGAAATCAACCAAAAAACGGCTCATACCTTTTTTCCCCACACCCCTGCAATTGAGAGTTGCACCTATCATAAATACTTAGGGTTTCTTTTTCTGTATCTGGTTCCAGTGACAATGCCACTCAAAGGGTGATCATTGTTCACCTTCCCCAAGGCAGCACTTGATTTTGACTATGCCCCTTCAAGAGAATCACCTGATTTTGATGGTGACTCTCTCCTTCTCCCAGAATTGATCAGACTTCTCCTTTTCTTTCTTTTCTTCCTGGATAGGACAGGTGTAAAACCATCTTCATCTTCACAGCCCTGATCTCTATCAAAACCCAGAAGCAAAATTCTTTCTGTATCTGTTATCACCGGAATTTGACCGGATCAGAGGTGGGCCGCGATTGAAGAATATACATAGAAGAAATACATGAATCGGCCTTCTATACTAAGTTGGGCTAGTTTGCCCATGTATCTGTAATATAGTAGATCGCATCTTAGATTAACAGATAGAGTTTAGCCCGTGCACGGTTAGGTGCACGCCGCAATTAGAAAGTCCCTTGGACTATAAATATGTATCTAGGGTTTATGGAATAAACAACAACCAACGTTCAACACAACCAAATCTCGGCGCATCGCCAACTCCTTCGTCTCGAGGGTTTCTTCGGTAAGCACCATGCTGCCTAGATCGCATCTTGCGATCTAGGCAGCACAAGCCTACCTACGTTGTTCATGCGTTGCTCGTGCTTGAAGCCTTTTTGATGGCGAGCAACGTAGTTATCTTAGATGTGTTAGGGTTAGCATTGTTCTTAATATCATATGCTGTCGTAGTGCAACCCCTATGCATCTAGCCGCCCTTACACCTATCTTAGGTGTAGGGGCGCACCCGCTTGATCCTTATTCAGTAGATCCGATCCGTTACGGTTGCTCCTTGTTCTTCAAGGATTAGTTTAATATCCGCAATAGTTAGGCCTTACAAAGGGTTGGAGGATCCGGCGGCGTGTAGGGTGTAGTTCGCTGGCCCTAGACAGGATGTTCCGAGGATCAACCTCGTGTTGGTTTTTAGGCCTCGTCTAGGATCGGCTTACGATCACCGTGCGCGAGCGCGAGGCCCAATCGTGAGTAGGATGATCCGATTATGCGGTGAAAACCCTAAATCGTCGTAGATCGCTTTAGCTTTATCTTGATCAAGCGGGACCACCATATATTCGGACACCTTGTACGAATCATGGGTGGATCGGCTCTTTGAGCCGATTCACGGGATAACTCGAGAGCCGATCGAGGCTCGTATTTAATGTTTACGTGTATGTCACGCAGGAAACTAAGCGAGGCATCATCCAACACCTTCCCGACCAGGTATAGGTCGGGTGGCACGCCCTGCATCGGCATCGGACGTGCGTGCCCGGAGAGGCTTTGCGGGCCGTCGCTTCAGAGGGACCAGGGCCAGCCGCAACCCTGAGTTGTTCCCGGCTCTACGGTATTTCCCGTCGCTGCCCGCCGGTGGGTTTTTGACCGCAACACATTCTGGCACGCCCGGTGGGACAATCTTCGACATCAACCGCATCGCCATCTACATCTGAGATGGCGGAAGGCACTCCGGTCAAGTACGAGGATCCGGCCGACGAGCTCAAGAAGAAGCATGACGAGATCAAGGCGGTCCTCGAAGCCGACCTCGTCGGCTCTTTCCACAGAACCCGCTCCCATGGCATCGGGTGGAAGGGGTTCTCACCGAAGGCGCGCTCGATGGAGTGGACCTGTCCGCCCCGTCGGAAGAACGCACCAGGTCGCTGCGACGAGGAGATCAACTTCATGGTGGCTCATTCGCTGCACCGCCACTCTGAGAGCCTGGTGAACACTTTGGAGCGTGTCGCTCTGCGCGTGATCCAGGAAATCATGAGCCACCAGTACTCTCCGTCAGGACCAGCTCTGGGGACGTACCAAGGAGGGATGCCACTCCAGTCCCGTCCGCCGCTGCCATTCGCGTTGGCAGCACCAGGAGTGCCGAACTCATCGGCATCCGCCGTTAACATGGTGGAGCGCACTTTCCCTGGAGGGTGCCAGCCAAGATTCTCGTTCAACATCAACATGATAGGGCTCGGGCACCACCCTGGTAAGGGCAGAGACGAGGGCAGCTGCTCTCACAGCGAAGACACGGAGGAAGCTGTTCCACACGATCGGCCCCGACACCTCCAAAAAGTCCTGGTTACAATCAAGGTGAAGGCCGATTCTAGCGATCGGCCCACAGTAGCCGTACCACACGCTCCCCCTGTGTTTGGTGTCGACCTCACAGGTGACGGAAAGCTAGGATATGGGTTTACATCGGCTGATGAGCTAGAAGAAGTCGACATCGGTCCCGGGGATAAGCCGCGACCAACTTTTATCAGCAAGAAGTTAGATCCACATCTTAGGGGTCAGATGATAGCTCTGCTAAAAGAATACCCGGATCGCTTTGCATGGGATTACACAGAGATGCTCGGGTTGGACAGGAGCATCATTGAACATCGGCTTCCCCTTAAGAAAGGATTTCGGCCGTTCCAACAACGAGCACGTCGGATGAAGGCCGAAATCTCGGAAGAAGTCAAGAAAGAGATCGAGAAGATGTTGGCCGCCGGGTTCATCGGGCCATGCGGGTATGCTTGAATGGATCTCCGGTATCGTTCCTGTAGAAAAGAAAGACGGCCGGTGGCGTGTGGCCATCGATTTCCGAGACCTCAACGAGCCACCCCAAAAGATGAGTACCCGATGCCCGTGGCGAAACATTGATCAATGCGACTGCTGGCCACAAGGTGTTAAGCTTCATGGATGGCAACGCCGGCTATAACCAGATCTTCATGGCTCCAGGAAGATATACACAAGACCGCATTCGAGTGCCGAGGGCGTGAGGCTTGTTTGAATATGTGGTCATGACCTTTGGGTTGAAGAATGCGGGTGCAACGTATCAAAGAGCCATGAATTATATATATCACGATCTGATCGGCAAGTTGGTGGAAATCTACATCGATGACGTGGTAGTCAAGTCTGCCTCCATGGAGGGACACTTGGATGATTTGCGACGCATCCTAGACCGAACTCGGAAGTTCGGACTGAGAATGAATCCAAAGAAGTGCGCCTTTGGTGTGACGGCCGGTCAGTTCCTAGGATTCCTGGTTCATGAACGGGGGATTGAGATCGGCCTGAAAAGTCAGGAGGCAGTGCGCACCATGTAGCCGCCCACCACGAAGAAAGAGCTCCAGCGTCTTATTGGCAAGATCAACTTCGTCCGACGATTCATCTCTAACCTGTCAGGACGAATCGAGCCATTCATGGCGTTGGTGAAGATTAAATCTGATGACGAGTTTCACTGGGGGGCAGAACAGCAGCAGGCGTTTGACGAGATTAAGCGGTACCTGACAACGCCACCTGTGCTAGTCCCACCCCAACAAGACAGGCCGTTCTATATCTACCTGTCAGTAGCTGACACGTCCATCGCGTCGGTAGTGGTGCAGCTTTATGAGGGTGTTGAAAAGGTCGTCTTCTACCTCAGCAGAAGGATGTTAGACGCGGAGACAAGGTATCCTGAGGTCGAGAAGCTTTGCCTTTGCCTGTTCTTCACCTGCACCAAGCTCCACCACATCCTGTTGACGACCGAGATCATCGTCATCTGCAAGTCGGACGTTGTCAAGCACATGCTGTCGGCCCCTGTTTTGAAGGGCCGGCTTGGTAAGTGGATGTTCGCGCTGACGGAGTTCGACCTTCGGTATCAGCCTGCGAAAGCAGTCAAGGGACAAGCGTTGGCCGATCTTATAGCTGAGCGGATTAATACTAATATAGCGGCACTATCCGTACGTGCGTGGGCTATGTTCTTCGATGGATCGGCTTGTGACGATGGATGTGGCATCGGCATTCTGCTCGTGTCGCCTCGGGGGGCAACATATTCTTTCGCCATCAGGCTAGCTGCACCTTGCACCAACAATGTTGCTGAGTATGAGGCAGTGCGCAAAGGGATGGAGTTGCTGTTGGAAGCCGGGGCTGAGGCAGTGGAGCTTTTTGGAGACTCAAAGTTGGTGATCTCCCAGCTCACGGAAGAATACAAGTGCGAGAGTGAATCACTTTTTCCATATTGGATGGAGTGTCGTGAGCTGATGACACATTTTCGGTACATCAATTTCAATTGGGTCCCAAGGTCTCAGAATACCGACGCCAATGATCTCGCACAGATGGCGTCAGGGTACAAGGACATACCAGACGGGTCAGAAGTTCAGGTGCAGTTCCTGGAACAAGATGATTGGAGAACCGATATCTTCAATTACTTGAAGGATTCGGCTCGGGGGGCACCCAAGAGGATAAGATACAAGGCCATGAAATATGTCCTCATAGGAGATGACATGTTCTACAGGACGTTGGAAGGGTTACTACTTAAGTGCCTAGGACCAACCGAGTCTAATCGGCTCTTACATGAGGTGCATGAAGGCGCCTGTGGAACTCACCAATCGGCCCATAAGATGAAGTGGTTAATTAGACGATCAGGGTTTTATTGGCCCACCATGCTGGAAGACTGCTTCAACTACTACAAGGGATGCCAAGCGTGTCAGATGTTCGGGAAAATCCAGATGGTACCCGCTTCAGCGATGAACCCCATCATCAAACCTTGGCCATTTCGAGGTTGGGGCATGGATATGATCGGCAAGATACATCCTCCGTCAAGCAAAAACCACGAGTGGATTCTGGCCATTACAGATTATTTCACCAAATGGGTGGAGGCCGTACCCATGAAGAAAGTAAAATCGGAAGATGTTATCCAATTTGTCAAAGAGCATGTCATTCATAGGTTCGGGATTCCCCAAACCATCACGACCGATGGAGGTTCGGTCTTTGTCTCTAAAGAATTCAGAGAGTTCTGCGATGACATGGGGATTAAGCTGATCCGGTCATCTCCATACTACGCTCAAGCCAACGGGCAAGCTGAGGCATCCAATCAAAGCCTGATCAAGCTGATTAAGAGAAAGATCGAGGAGAACCCCAGGGTGTGGCACGAGACGTTATCAGAAGCTTTGTGGGCTTACCGCATGTCATGCCATGGAGCTATAAAGACTTCGCCGTACCAGCTTGTTTATGGGCAGGAGGCCGTATTACCTTGGGAGATTACGGCTGGGTCAAGACGTGTCACGTTCCAGAATGACCTGACACCTGAGGAATATGCAACCCTGATGAGTGACACTATTGAAGATGCAACAGAACTTAGACTTTGGTCGTTAGAGAAGATTAAAGAGAACAAAGCCAGAGTAGCTCGAGCATACAATAAGAAGGTAAGACCAAAGGAGTTCCAGGTTGGTGATCTAGTATGGGAAGCCGTATTGCCACTAGGAACCAGGGATAAAGCGTACGACAAATGGTCTCCTAATTGGCACGGTCCTTACAACCCCAATCGTGAGTAGGATTAAAGATGCAACAGAACTTAGACTTTGGTCGTTAGAGAAGATTAAAGAGAACAAAGCCAGAGTAGCTCGAGCATACAATAAGAAGGTAAGACCAAAGGAGTTCCAGGTTGGTGATCTAGTATGGGAAGCCGTATTGCCACTAGGAACCAGGGATAAAGCGTACGGCAAATGGTCTCCTAATTGGCACGGTCCTTACAAAGTCATCCAGGTTCTGAAGGGCAATGCCTACATGCTTGAACAGCTGGATGGTGTGAAGTTCCCGGTGGCCGTCAACGGCCAACATCTCAAGAAGTATTTCCCAAGCATGTGGGAGGATGGGCAGTGAGATATGGAGGCCGATTTTTAGATCGGCCAGTAAAAAAAAAATCACAGCCGATGTACAGACATCGACTTGAGAAAACATGTGGAGACAACAGTATGCTAACAGCCGATGCACGGGCATCGACTTCAGAATAATAAAAGCCGATGCATGGCCATCGACTCTAGCGGAACAAGCTCAATTCAGATCATAATATTTGGGATAAATCTCCTAGTGGTTTGTTGAGAGTTCAATCTACACGTTTATGATGGTTTGGACGGGAGCTAGACCTACTGGACTGTGTGAATAGGCAACGGTTTTGCCTCAAATTGCTTTTGTAGTGCAAGCCGATGCCTTGTTATCGGCTCTTGGTATAACGACTTCGTTCGACGATCGGCAAAGTTGACAAGAAAGCGAGACTCATTGGGGAGTATTCTCTTCATTAATAATGGGGATTTCTTACAAGGAAAGAGCCGATTGCTTGGGGAAGGAAGAACAAAAGCCGACTGCTACTACTGATCCCTAATCTAGGGGCCATTGCTGCCCTCGTCGTCGCTGCCTCCGGCGCAGCTGCTGATAGGCTCCTCATCGGAGCTTCCGTAGCCTTCTACGGGAGCCTCATCTTCTTCATCATCGTCATCGCTGTCGTCATCCCACCAGGTGCGGAGGCGCTTCGCTGGTGGGTAACCTTCAAGGGAGTCGTCGTCATCCTCCTCCGCTGATTCCTCGGAGGAGGTGAAATCGTCCCAGGAGAAGCGGTCGTCCTCACTCTCCGCCTCCTCTTCCCCTTCGACGAGGAATTGAAGGTCGCCCTCTCCATCGGTCAGGGATTTGTCATCCTCAGACCAGATGGAGGAATCATGTTCCTCTTTGTCCCACGTCGTCGGGGCGAGAATGTCGTGCGCCGCCAACGAGCCCCACTCCGGCGTCGGCTCGCGAGAGGAGGAAGAGTCGGAGAAGACCGACGAGGTGGAGGAGGAAGAAGAGGAAGACATGGCTATGGGAGATTGGGGGTTTTTGGGGTGCCGATGGCCGGAACAGAGCAAAGGGATGAAGTGGCAAACTGCTCAGGGCGGTTAAATAAAGGGGCTATAGTAGAAATTCAATGCCACAGCAGTTTCCGAGGAGGCGGTGCCCAAAGACAGCGGTCAAATCACGCGGAATAGTTGAGAAGGCAAGACGTCATGATGAAGAATACTGCGACGGTTCCGCTCTGCCACGACATGACCCCTCGAGGAAAAACAGAATGGTTTTGAAATTATCATTTCCAAAACCAGGGGGGCATGTGTTATCACCGGAATTTGACCGGATCAGAGGTGGGCCGCGATTGAAGAATATACATGGAAGAAATACATGAATCGGCCTTCTATACTAAGTTGGACTAGTTTGCCCATGTATCTGTAATATAGTAGATCGCATCTTAGATTAACAGATAGAGTTTAGCCCGTGCACGGTTAGGTGCACGCCGCAATTAGAAAGTCCCTTGGACTATAAATATGTATCTAGGGTTTATGGAATAAACAACAACCAACGTTCAACACAACCAAATCTCGGCGCATCGCCAACTCCTTCGTCTCGAGGGTTTCTCCGGTAAGCACCATGCTGCCTAGATCGCATCTTGCGATCTAGGCAGCACAAGCCTACCTACGTTGTTCATGCGTTGCTCGTGCTGAAGCCTTTTTGATGGCGAGCAACGTAGTTATCTTAGATGTGTTAGGGTTAGCATTGTTCTTAGTATCATATGCTGTCGTAGTGCAACCCCTATGCATCTAGCCGCCCTTACACCTATCTTAGGTGTAGGGGCGGCACCCCACTTGATCCTTATTCAGTAGATCCGATCCGTTACGGTTGCTCCTTGTTCTTCAAGGATTAGTTTAATATCTGCAATAGTTAGGCCTTACAAAGGGTTGGAGGATCCAGCGGCGTGTAGGGTGTAGTTCGCTGGCCCTAGACAGGATGTTCCGAGGATCAACCTCGTGTTGGTTTTTAGGCCCTGTCTAGGATCGGCTTACGATCACCGTCGCGCGAGCGCGAGGCCCAATCGTGAGTAGGATGATCCGATTATGCGGTGAAAACCCTAAATCGTCGTAGATCGCTTTAGCTTTATCTTGATCAAGCAGGACCACCATATATTCGGACACCTTGTACGAATCATGGGTGGATCGGCTCTTTGAGCCGATTCACGGGATAACCTGAGAGCCGATCGAGGCTCGTATTTAATGTTTACGTGTATGTCACGCAGGAAACTAAGCGAGGCATCATCCAACACCTTCCTGACCAGGTATAGGTCAGGTGGCACGCCCTTGCATCAGCATCGGACGTGCGTGCCCAGAAGGCTTTGCGGGCCGTCGCTTCAGAGGGACCAGGGCCAGCCGCAACCCTGAGTTGTTCCCGGCTCTACGGTGTTGCCCGTCGCTGCCCGCCGGTGGGTTTTTGACCGCAACAGTATCTGACTCCTCTTCTGGCTCATTACCTGAATGAGCTATAGCAATGGCATGTCTAGCCTGTTCTAGATCTTTCAGATAATTTATATTTTCCAAAGTAAAAGTTTCAGGATTGATCCCCATTTCCAAGGCCCTTTCATGTATAGCATCATCATCAAGTAAAGCAAATGAATTATGAGAAGTTAAATTTGTACCTGATACATCTCTTGCAGCAGCATGTTTGATTGCCTTATCAGGAATCTTAGTGGAGTGTGAGTCCTGAGCCATAATCCTGGAGCTCATGCGCAAAGGTTGAGTACCACCACCTGCTTGAGATAAAGAAGCATCAAATCTTGGTTCATTAGTTCCCCCACCTACAGGATTATCTACTTGAGATAAAGGATCCTCTTGAGTGCCATCTACTTCAGACTGATCACCCTCATCAGGCACCATTGCAGCATTTCCAGCCTGCTGAAGAGTGGGAACAGCTAAAGCAAGAATCCCCTAGCCAGGATTGATGTATTGAATAGAGGTGGCAGCATCCTCAGAGTCAGAGCCTTCATAGTCCACTTTTTCCTCAGAAACATCACCTTCATTAGTTGTCTCAATGATGGGGCCCAGTTCCTTCCTGTACTGTGTCTGAAACATGTAGGTTTTATCACTGCCAGAATTCACCAAGGAATGAAGAAAACGAGCATAAGAAGGTGAAACAGATGCACTGGATGAGGCCTGTCCAGGAGATACAGATCTTGGGGCAGTAGAGTTATAGAGATGTGCATAATCCTTATTTTTCTCACTGAGTGGCATGGAACCAGCAGCACCAGTGTTTGTGTCATCCTCATCACAGTCCATAGGATCCTTCTCAGTATACTCCTGGGTGATTGTTTCAAAGAGCTTCCTCTTGCCAGCACTCTTCTCAGAAGTCACCACAACGGATGCAGCAGTTTGCCTATGAGAGGTATTTTTTCTATCATTATTCCCATGGACTTTAGGAGGATCAGATTGAGATCCAGCTTCAGAGTCCAACCTGCCAGTCCTTTGCCTTTTTGAAGACCCATTACCAGTACCATCTCCCTGATTTGCATCAGCAACCACAATCCTAGTGCCAGGGACAGGAGTGGGATCACACAACTCTCAGGTGTATTGTAATTCATAAAAGCCACCCTTGATCTCAGCAATTCTGGTATTAGGAACCAGGGAAAAATCCTGGCTTCCAATCTTCACTCTCACATAGGAAAAGTTTCTCAGAATTTTTTTATCCATAGTCAATGGTTTTCCAACAAGACTAGCAGCATAGAACACTGTAGATCTCTTTCTGTAATCCATTGGAATCCCTTTCACCCTGAACCAAGCTTCCTGCATCACAGCTATTGGTTGAATGTCACCAACCCATTTCTCCAAAGAAATGATAGCTCCTGGAACAGTCTTCATGAACAGCTTCCCAAAGTGAGCCAATTCATCTATGGCCTTAGCAGAGGGGAATCTAGTTCTAAACTCTGTGGGAGAAACCTCTTTGGCAAAGAATCGCCAGTTTATCTTCATAGACTCAGCCCAGACATTGAATTCATGTTCAATGTTCCTGCAATTAACATCACCTTTTTCCACAGTAATGTGAGCATAATTTAATTGCTCAACTGGATGAGAATCTGCTTCAGGAACAGGAATGGAGTAAAATCTAGATCCAAATTCCTCACTGCCATAAAAAGGAGCCTTGTAATCCCCTGGTTCTCTGGTTTGGCAGACATCAAAGTGGTGCTCGCCGCAACAGTGCATACAAGATCCATTGAATTTAGAGAACCTAGTGTCAGTGGTTTTGGCAGCAGATTGATTCAAACCTAGACCAGATGGAGGTACAGAGGACCCCATCGGATCTGGCACAACATTTGCTAAGGGAGCAACATTGAGGCTGGACTCAGACTGAGGTTGATTCATACTGGCGTCCCCCTATCAGATCCTATCGCAACAATCGTAGGCAGAATAGAAGGAGAGTTGTTCAAACTTACTTCATTCGATCTGTTCAGATCCTCCAGATGAGACGAGGCACCAGGCAGCATCTCAGATCGGTGCGCCCAGCGGTCACGCGTGCGGAGTTCTTCCTCTTTGCGCTGCTTGTCTTCCAGGGCCCGTTCACGAGCCACCCTCTCAGAAATGCGTGAGGCTACACGGCGGCGGTCTTCATCCAGTCGACGGTGTTCCTCAAACCGACGGCGCTCCTCTTGACGGAGGCACTCTTGATCTGCTTGGCGTCTATCATCTTCACGGCGCCGCTCTTCATCAGCTCTCCAATTAGCATCACGGCGCCTCTCATCTTCCCACCGCCGTTGCTCATCACGGCGGTCAGCTTCAGATCCAGGACGAGGGCGATTACCAAAATAGTTTCGCGGAGGCGATCTCCTCGGAGGGGAGCGCCTCGGCCCTCCGTATCTTCGATCCATCGGAGGTGGCGATTGGAGAACTTGAGGAACGATCTCTGATCGCTGGCGAGGATTCTAGGGCAGTACGGCGGTGGATTCGTGGATGTGATCTGGGGGCGTGGTGCGGCAAGAGACGGGACGAACACAACTGCCCCAGTGCGACTGGATCTAGGGTTGAAACACGGCGACGTGGACGAGGATATGGGCGATAGTTGCACAGTATTGGGTTGCAGCCCAGCTCCAGGTTGTAAGCAGGCCGCCATGGATCGAGCCGCACCGAGCCGGATCACCTCGCAAGCACGCGCAGAGGGCGGCTCACGAAGCAAATCGCGACGAGAACAGGCCTCCGTAGGAATTATCGGGCCAATTTTCACCCAGGCGCCATTAATCCACCTGCAAGCTCCGTTGGATATCGAAACCGAGTCCACCTCCGGCCCAATCTGCAGAAAATCAAAACGATGAATCGTGGCGCGAAAACCCACCGATCTGATGAATCCCTGAACTCGTTGGAGAATCCCGTTGGCAGGGATACTGATGGTGGCCTTCCATGTCTTAATCGGAGGTGAAGGGTGGGAGGGGGCGGCGCCGGGAGCGGAGCCGGTGGTGGCGGCGGCGGGATCGCCAGGATCGGTGTCAGAGGCGGTCGCGGTCGCCATCATCGTCCTCCAGTTGTTGATCCGGGTTTGGTGCTTGTTGATTTAAACCGCAAAAGGTTAACCATATATAAGGACCGGATGGAAGTGGAAAAGGCCAGAATCCAACAAAAACGACGCCACACTGAATAAGGAAAATCCCATGTAGGCCCTCTCCTCTCCCTAGCCAGCACAGCCACGACGTTTTGCCATGGAAACTTGACCCATGAACGGAAGGTTTACAGGTTGACCATGAAAACCAACAAGTAATACAATTTCGCTCTATGGCATGAGCTAAAATGCACGAGCTGCGTGCGTCTCCTTTGGTAAGCATGTTGCACCTTCCAGTTAATTACAAGGTCTTTTTCTTCTTCTTCTATGACACCACGCGGCATCTCCATATATGTTCGACTGAATCCACTCCAATACTCCAATCCCGTTGTTGAATTGTTGTGCTTCATCAAGTACGTACGCGCTATAGCCGATACAGACAGGGTTCCGTCGCTCAGATACGCGACCACGAACGATCGCCCAGCCGATGGAAGTAGTCCTAGACTTTCTTCTTCCGTCGCTCGTAATGGGTCCGCTCATCGTCATTGCCGTATGCGTCTGCATAGTCGGGTGCATATCCTGCTGCTGCCGAGAACCACGCTCAGAAACGGAAGATTGGGACGCGGCCGTGGTACTGGCGGCGCAGCAGGCTAGGAGGGCGTTGGCAGCGGCGCCTGTCGTGGCGGTGGAGCAGCTCGGGTACTTCCCGTATGCAGGCGGCGTGGAGGCGGCGGGGCAGAGGCTGGTGTGCGGGATATGCCTGGAGGAGTTGGTGCGCGGGGCGGCGTGCAGCGAGGTGCCGGCGTGCCGGCACGTTTTCCACCGGGACTGCATTGGGGCCTGGATGAAGAACGTCAAGAGCACCTGCCCGCTGTGTAGAGCTCTCATCGTGCCGGGATCGGAACGGTTGTCGGCTGCGGAAGACATGGTTTAGCTTTATCAGCGGTGAAGTAGCTTCTGTCGTGACCTGTGAGTCAACTAAGAAAATGTCTGTGGTTTAGCTTTATTTAGTGGCTCTACTTAACTTTTGGTTGTTTCGTCCCTATTTGGTTGTGTTCTTGACCCTATCAAGCAATACGAAGGTCCATCCTCGTTCTAAACCGGACATGGCAGTGCCTCCAGTGCTTGCAAGTTGCAACACTTCTAGCACACTTTCATAGCCCAAACCATAAACCTTTGGCCTAAAGGGCATCTCCAGCAACCCTGCGCGAATGGATTATGGCCGTCCGTTTCTGTTCACATGAACAAAATAATTTAGACCAGCGATCCAACTCAAATGGACCGCGGTTTCGGCGACAACCCATTTACAAACCAATTTGGTCTTAGAACGGGTCTAAGCGAACACGGTCTGTCCATATATTCTCCTCATGTTCAGCCTGGCCTAGTTGATAGCCAAACCAAGCCCCTTGACGCTCACCGTGGCCGTGGCCGTCAGTCACATGAACGGATGGAAGAGCATGCCAGCAGTTGGGTGCTCTCCATGAAATTTACTACATTTTTATTTTACTAGATTTTTATGTGTTTTACTACATATTCCATACAACTTCCTTCATGCTTTAGTAGTTTTACTACATTTTTCATGACCTTTGTTACATTATGCATAACATTTACTACATTCTCCATTAGTTTTATTACATGTTCCATGGTATTTACTTCATTTTCCGTTACATTTACCACATTTTCTATTAATTTTACTATATATGACATTTACTACATTTTCCATTAATTTTACTATAATTTATGTGATATTACTAGTTTTTCATGAACTTTACTAGATTTCCCTTAGTTTTTTACTTGATATATTGATTTAAAGGATGATAATTTTTAGAGCCTATGAAATGTGGGTCAAATTTATCATTGACTACCAAAAATGCTTCGGGCCGCTGGGTTGCCACCGACCCAAACAAAAAATGCTGCAACACAGCTAAATTTGTGGGCCCGATCCCAACAAATTAAAAACACACACAATTTATGTTCGAAATAGGCCGGACCACTGAAGTTGGAGACAATTATTAAAAGAGCTTCCGAAGACAAAGAAACCGACATGAATACTTTCATGTACATCTGGGCAAAGTTCAGGCCGGGCCGGGTTTCGGGCCGGGCTTTAAAAGCCCGCGGGTAAAAAGTCAAGCCCGAGCCCGGCCCGGCCCGACCATCGGGCCTGTAAATTAAGCCCGAACCCGGCCCGAACGAGCAAAAAGCCCGGCCGGACCAGGCTAAAATGCACAAAAATGAAGGCCCGAACCCGGCCCGGCCCGACGTTCGGGCTCAGATTTCAGTCCCGAACCCGGCCCGAAGTGCAAGCCCGAACCCGGCCCGGATCCAACGTTCGGGCTCAGATTACAAAGTTTAGATGTTATATTTTCTAATGACATAATTTTTGCATTATATAATTTAAATTACATAGGTTAAATTGACGACCTAGCGATACGGGAAAGACTAGTAAACTGAGACGGAGGGAGTACCATACTTGTGAAGGCAGTACTGCTTTTAAAGGGCTGCCCTAGCTAGGGCTCACCCGTCAGGGAGAGAAGGAGATGTCAGTTTCCGACCAATTTTTCTTTTCATTTTAGGCAAATTTTGGACTATAGTGCAGGCTATTGAGGGTAAGTTCTGCATGCATGCAGAAACAGACGAATTTGCTGATGTCACCGAGAATCTTTCCCTATTTCGTATATTCAAAATGATTTATCTTCTAAATGATAATTTAAATTTAAGATCCGTTTTCACCAATAAATCGGTTTCGACGAGATCTACAAAACTAGCACACATGTTTATATGTTTCGAGAAACTTTTTTTCGGGCTAAAAGTTATCAACCCTCTCTATTTGAATAATCAACCCTCCGTAGTTGAGCGATCAACGATAAATGTATAAAATTATCAACCCCAAAGTTAATTTTATTTGAAACATTTTGACGGATTTTTTATCTCACATGTTATTAGCCGATATTTCCTTGTCTAGCAATTGTTTGACGAAAATTTGCTATTTATGAAAAATGTTGCATGCATTCGCTACGAGACGAAAAAGAATGATGTCAGCGAGAATCTATCTTAATTATAAAATTCAAAATATTTTATATTTCAAATGATAACTTCAATTTAGGATACGTTTTCACTAATGAACTCGTCTCGACGAGATCTTCAAAACTAGCACTCATGTTAATATGTTTTGACAACTTTTTTTCAGACTAAAACTTATCAACCCTGAAATACATCATTTATCAACCGTAAATTTAAAATATTACCAACCCCAAAAAACTAATTTCATTTCGAATATTTCAGCGACTATTTTTTTTGTTTACAAGCTATCAACCGGATGCCTCGTTATTTATCAACGGTAAATATAAATAACTACCAACCCTAAAAAGCTTATTTCATTTAGAATATTTTAGCGAATATTTTTTAGTTTACAAGCTATCAACCGGGTTACTCATTATTTATGTAAAATATAAATAACTGTCAACTCTAAAAAACTAATTTCATTTACAATATTTTTTATCGACTCTTTTTAGTTTACAAGCTATCAACCCACTGCCCCGTTATTTATCAACAGTTGAAATAAATACCTAGCAAACCTAAAAAATCTAATTTCATTTTGAATAATTTAGGAAATCTTTTTTAGTTTACAAATTATCAACCTGACGCCTCATTATTTATCAACGGTAATTATAAATAACTATCAATCCTAAAATTTATTTTGACTTAGAATATTTTATCTACCATTTTCTTAGTTTACAAAGCTATCAACCCGGTGTCCCGTTATTTATCAACGGTAAAAATAGACTAGCAATCCTAAAAATTATTTCATTTAGAATATTTTAGCGACCCCTTTTTAGTTTACAAGCTATCAACCCGGTGACCTATTATTTATCAGTGGTAAATATAAATAACCATCAACTCTAAAAAGTTAATTTCATTTAAAATATTTTAGCGACTTTGTTTTCTTTACAAGTTATCAACCCGGTGCTCCGGTATTTATCAACAGTAAATACAAATACTAGCAACTTTAAAAATTTAATTTCATTTAGAATATTTTAGCAACTTTTTTATCTTACAACTTAAAATGGTACTTAATTTGACTAGCAAGTGGTAGTTTATTTGAGTTGCAAGTGTATCTTCCACCCGTTATTTCCCCCCTAAAAGGCACTAGCCCGAAAAAGGGAATTATAAAAGTAATTTACAAAACATGAATTAGCATAATAAATAACAACCAAAAGGGAGTTGTTAAAAGAGAATTGTAAAAATGGAATTGAGAAAAGGGAATTGATAAAAAAAACGAAAATAATGCAAATGCCATTCTAGGCTGTGTTGCACACAAGAGAGAAAAAAACAGCCAACGGTGAAAAAGAAGTTGTGCGTGAGAAGCAAACAGTGGAGCAGCGCATGTCGCGAGTGAAAAAGAAAGCCAAGCCAGCCTGCCTGGAGCTCATGTCGCGACAAAAAAGGGAAAGGCTCAGCTAGATGGATTAGTGGAAATGTGCTGCGTGGACGTCGCGCCGAAAATCAGACAACTCGCGCGGTCGATCGCGTATAAGGGAATCTGGGTTTTAAAGATCTTGAGGGAAAAAAAGCTACTCGTTCCGTTCTTAAATAAGTGGACATCTAGCCTAAATTTTTTTTCCATGAAAGAGTGTAATTCTAAGTTTCCAATGCACTTTAAACTAGCAAAAGTTGTTTCTTTTTCATTGCACAGAAATCAAACCCAATAATATTCAGCACATGTTGTACATGCACTTAGCCTATTGGAGGTGAAATAATTAAAGAGCAGAGAGATGTTGGTTGCATCTTCTTAATGTAATTTTTCACTCCTTTTACTAATTTACCTTGAAAATTTCGCACGTCCATTTATTTGTGGACGGAGGGAGTAGCTCTAATAGGTCCTCTAAGACAAATACAATAAGGTACAGTCAGCAAGCTATAAGACTTAAAGTATAGTTTACTGAGTTGGATGTGAGAGAAGAGGAGAGAGAAGGAAGCAGACTAGTACAAGATAAACGCGTGCTCCTAGGCACTTTGTGACATTACTAGATGGGTCATATGCATTAAAGTAGTCCATACTTATATCTAACTATTGTATGGGCTGACTAAAGTAGACTATAGATGAAATAGGAACGACCCTAAATTCCACCAGTGAGCCCCTTCTCCCGCCGGTGGAGCGGGGGGGCATTTTGCACCGTTGGCTAACGTGGCGATTGCTATTCCATTCCGTGGCGAATATATTCAGTTAGCATTTACTTAACTCAAATTCAGCTAACATCAAACTATATACAAATTCAGCTTGAATTCAGTTGACAGACAACAACACCAATCTACAAATTCAGCTACCTCTCTGTATTGTCCGCCTTCTCCGCACGCACGAGCAGCGCAGCCTCGCCTCAGATGAGGCCTCAACGCGATCAGTCAGTGACGGCTGAAGAGAGTACAAATTTGTGAAACGATAGCAGCAGGGTGTTTCCAAGGCCAATCATGGGCAACGACACAAGCTAGCTAATAAAGCTAAACCATGTCTTCCGCAGCTAGGGATGACAGCCGTTCTGATCCCGGCACGATGAGAGCCCTACACAGCGGGCAGGTGCGCCTGCCCTTCTTCATCCACGCCCCAATGCAGTTCAGGTGGAACAAGTGCCGGCATGCCGGAACCTCGCTGCACGCCGCCCCGCGCACGAACGCCTCCAGGCATATCGCGCACGCGAGCCTCTGCCCCGACGCCTCCACGGCGCCTGCGTACGGGAAGTTCCCCAGCTCCTTCTTCACGACCGGCGCCGCTGCCAACGCGGCCGCGTTCGGTTCTTCTGTTTCTCGGCGTAATTCTCCGCAGCGGGATATGCACTGTATGCAGCAGCATACTATGGAGCAGGCGATGGACATACCAAATACGAACAACGGAAGAAAACAAACGTACAGGAAAACTTCCCACTCTTCCATCCACAACGTCGTCGTCGTCGTCGTCGTTCGTTAAGAGACGCGCGCGGTCGAGCGGGATCGATGAGGGGAGATTTGATTCTCGCGAGAAGATATGTTACTTTTTGAAACACAACAATGGGATTGGAGTAGATTCAGTCGGATGCTCGGATATATATGGAGACGCGAGTACGTGGTGTCATAGACGAAGAAGGCCCTTGTAAATGGAAGGCGTTAATATGCTTGCCAAGGCGACGCAGACAGCCGGTGTATTTTAGGAATCTCATACCATACTGACAAACTGTAGTACTGCTGGGGTTTGTCGGTCAACCTGCAACCCTTCCGAAAGGTCAAGCTTCCATGGCAACGATGCCGCGGACTCGTGAGCTAGCACCCACGTGGTCAACCTGATGAACTTTCTAAAGTTGTTTTGTTGCCTGACTTTTAGATATGATTGCTTCAGAGCGAACAAATCGACATCTGCCTGGGTCTTGAGGCTCGTGTTCCATTCCTTACAAAAACTTCATCAATGCAGCAATGAACATGGATCCTGAATGTAAGATGGTACATAGTTTCTCTGTGTCAAAACTGTTGCAGTTGATAATGCAGTAAGATTGATGGACCTAAGGACATTGCTAATGAACATCTATACCATCTTCTCTGTGTCAAAACTCTTCATAAGTTCACAGTTGTTTATTTATTTCATGACTCATAATGGTATTGTATCACTTTACCCAGCGACGGAGCTAAAACTCGATTTGGGTTGTAATTTCGAATCTGAGATGTCAAATGCATGTCTTTACTTATTTCAATTTTTTTTGCATAATTTATACCGACATATAGAGGATTTGCCAAATGCCTATGTGGTCAACTGACCACACATGTCTCAATGTGGCTTCGCCACTTACATTGTCCCCATCAAAATTGACAATTCTGTTCATTTTCAGGTATCAAGCAGATTCCATGATGATGAATGCTTGCTTTGTTTACGCTGAAAACACACCCACAACAGAAGAGCCTACTATTACAGGACAATATTCGATAAGTTCTATCTGTAGGACGGGAAGCTACGACGCGCATTTACTCTCATCTTCAATATTCTGAGCTATTTTATTTACTCCTAGTTCAATTCTAGTTTTCCGTGCATGTGCGGAAATGGCTTTGTTTCATTCGTGCTTGGCGCCATGTTTTGATTCCATGTGTGCTAAAATTTGTTTGTCTATGTACTGAGCTGAGCATCCCATTGTAAAGATGTAAAATTTGCCTAGTTGCAGATGAAAATTTGATGCATGCACTGGTGAAGTGCTCGCATGCAAAGAAGTTATAGGAGGAGGCCAAAGTATGGCTCAAACTCACACTTGACTTGGTCGAAGGATATTCTATGTGACCCTATATGTTCCCGGAGTCTGGTCGCGCCAAACTCATCACCGTAATGTGGGTGATCTCGTCATCGAGAAACAGCTGGACCCATGATCACGGGCCATGGGATCCAGGCCAAGCTCTGAAGATGGCAAAGGAAGCTCTTGCGGTGCTAGAAATACCAAAGAAGGTCACAACAATTCTTCCAGGCCATGGGTGGCGAACCACCAGAAGGAGATCTGATCAAGATTAACACTGATGTTGGCCTATCCTTGGAGGGTCGCAAGGGTGGAGCTGGTGGTGTTTCTCGCACGACAACTGCTTTCTTGGGAGCATGGAGTAAACGCCCTATGAGGGTGTCACTGATCCTCTTACTGCTGAAGCGCTAACTTTGCGAGATGGAGTTATCTTCGCTCGTCTTCAAGGCTTCACGAGAGTGATCATGGAGGTTGACTGCCTAGAGATTGTAAATCTCTGGAATACTGGTCATGGTGCTCGTTCGGCCGTGGCACCGATCCTTTCAGAAATTGGAGACCTAGCTAGTTATTTTATTTCTTTCGTTGTTCAACCTGTCCCTAGAACTGCCACTCTATCGGCTCATCTGTGTATGAAGCATGCTTGCACTCTGATGGTGACAAGTAGGTGTCATCAGTCTTATGGCTGATCATGTAGGATCTTGTGTGTTAAGGAATAAAAGCTCTCTATTTTCCCGCAAAAAAAAATCCTTGAGTTGCTCGATGTTCGGTTTGCAAGCTGCGGAGGTTCATTTTTTTTTATTCCAATATATGTTGCTTTCGGGATTAGGTGATATGTTCCAGATTACACATACATGTTACTAGAAAATTAGTGCATCTATATTTATACATCACACATAACTCAATAAATTGTGTTATCTTAGGACAACAAGATCGTGCGAGTTTGCGTTGTGTGCCACTACCCAAGGCTTCTTGTACAGTAACATATAGGGTCTACTAATTTTATGTACACAGTTTGTTGTAGCTATCTTCACTATCCATTAGTCGAACAACACAGGTGCCTTGTCTTCTCTTCGAACATTGTTTCAATCCTTGCAACATGTTGTTTCCCACATGGACCCAGAAACCATTCGGCAGCCGCTCCCCCAAGAAAGCCTCCCAACTGTGAATCCAGGGGATGGAGTAAGCAAAACATTTTATGTACTTTTTGGCTGAATGAGCTAAGTCAAAGTTTAGGAGACTTACATGAGCCCAGTTGTCCAGACGGTACTTGGTGAATCTTCTTAAAGCGAAGCTAACTACCTGTCAATCGAAACACATGAGATTTGCACGTGGAATGCAGCAAAATAGCGAAAACAAATGCAAATATTAAATTAAAATGAGACATAATGTGTACCAGGCTTAATAAAAATATATCTCTAATTTCCTTGAAAGTATCCCTTGACGATGTCAAAGACTCTCGGCGCCTCCATGTGTAAACACCTTGTGCACCAATCTGATCATGAAGGTAAATGCTGGTGAAACAGTGTGCTGTAACAAATAAATATCATAGATATGCATGGCTTACTTCCTCTTTTTCTAACAAAACATAATGAAAATATTTAACTATAAATATGAAATATTTAAATGCGCACATGAAACCACCCACAATACTCGCCGGTTTGTCAACATGTCAAATGCATCATATACATATGCATGGGCCACACAATCTTCTTGACATCGTATAAGTTGGTAGTTTCATAATAATGACATATATTCCTAGCGAATTATAAAGAACTATAGGGTTAAGTACACATCACTTTTGCATGGCTCAAAAAACAAAATATTTATAATACTGTACTTAGCAATAGATGGGCATACCAATCCAAAGAGAGCATCAGATGCACCAACAGAAGGTGCATGGCCAAACCGGTAGTTCATTAGTGAACCTGTTACAAGTCATCCAATTAGAATGAATACTAAGTATTTTAAAAAAAATGGGAAAGGATTTATAAAAAAAAAATAGACACAAAAATCATGTAAATTGCATGTGAAGGAGAAAGAAACACCTGCTATTGCCGAAGTGGCATAGATAGCTAGAAGTCTTCCTGGGCCGGTAACCTCTTCCATCAAAGACCCGATATCATCCAAAGCTAGCATATTCAACTACAATGCACATAGGATGTTAGCACTCGTGTTTCAGTAGAGTACTCATGATTAACTGTGATATCAGCTATAATGAACAGAGGAAACATACCGTGATGTGAATAATACCAGTGTGAAAAAGAGATGGCGTGGGCAGACGCCAAATATGACCTTTTCTAATCATGTCGTTGGTCTTCAGTATGATTCATGGCAAATATACAGTTTGTTGCATTCATCGTTAGACGAGGACAATCAATCACCAGAATATATACTGGAATCCTTATCAAAAAATAAATATATACACTGGAATGGAATTTCAAACCAACCGACAGAACATATACCTTGTGTGCCCACATAACAAGCTTTCTGTTTGTTAGGACGTTAACGCCATGAAGCCTTCGACCGGCGGACGTTAACAGAAAAACAAAACAAAAAATCAGCAAATATAATGCATAATTGAAGATTTTATTGAAGTAGATAGACGCTAGCAAGGAATTCTGCTTAAATTTTAGCACGCACAGGAGATGAAGAGCGATCAGAGCATCAGTCATGCGCCTCTTCTCTCGTTCGACATGCGGCCGCGTGGGCGGCACTTTCTCGCGGCCGTCATCCCAGAGGAGAAGGGTGGCGGCACCGGAATGCGGTGTCGTGGGCGGCGATTTCATGTCCTCCAAGTCGACAAGGGCTGCGGAACCGGCAGTGGAGAGGAAGAATGCGTAGAGCATGTCCCCGAGGATGCGGCGGCGGGGTGGCGCCGCAGTGGACGACGAATACTGCCATCTTCCTCGGAACCACCGGATGTTTGGCAGTAGTGCTCTCGGCAAGGTATGGCCTTGTGTGTGCGATATTGGTGGTGGTGGTAGCGGCGAGCGGTGGAGGAGGCCGGCTGGCGACGGGGAGGCCAGCGGCGGACGCAGTGGTGGAGGAGTCCGCCTGAAGGAGCGGAGCAGCAGCCGCGTCGAAGTGGCCATGGCCATGGTGACCAGCGGTAATCGATCGTAGATCGGTCTATACGTACGTACGTGCAGCTAGCTAGCCTGTCGTTTGGATCGAAATCGTATGTCTGGCTTTAATTTGCATATATAGGGAGCACTCAGACCGGAAATACTACTCTAGTTCGTAACGAATATAATCTCTCGATTAATAAGAAGGAGGTTCGGAGTCCGGTCAAAACCTAGCTACTGCAATTATGTTTCTATACTGTTTCACCGGTAAAAAACCTAGTAGGCTTGCCCTCGAGTCGGTTCGGACTTCGTGCAGAACAATTTGCAACAGACATCGTTGTAGAAAACTGTGTATAGGGAAAAAAATACCGCAATAAAAGGAGAATAAAGTCGGTTTACAGAGAGAGGAAATAGCTAATGGCATCGAGACATGACATCACTTGTTGGGACAATTTTTTGCACATAACCACTTGTTGGGAAATGCCACTATTTGGGGTAATGATTTGCTTGTGTATGGTGGGTGAGTGGTGATGGATGTATGACTAGAAGGACCTAATGCACTTTGCCGCGCCGAGAGATCACTGCAATGATCCAACATCTATCACAGAAACTCAATCCGGGTGCAAATGCACACTCTATCAGAAAAACATATTTTGAAGTGTTAATTTTTCTTTAAAAAAGTTCTACATGTACATCTCTATAATATATGTGTGCTTATCACGTTTTGTGAAAAACCGATAATTTTTGTGGTCTATGTGAAAAAGAGAAATTTTACCTTGTGAAAAACCTTATTTTTGTGACCTAACTTTGCTATTTTTACACACGCCACACAACAAGTCATTTTTTCATGAAACGACTTTGTGAGCGCGCAACATGTGAAGATGTACATGCGAAATTTTTGGTTCAAATTTGTAACATTTCAAAAATGTGTCTAAGATGCATTTCAAAATAAAGGGAGTCTATGCTCCCATGTGCCAAAACATCACTCCACATCTTTCACTACTTTGCACGAGACCATATAGCTTCAATAGAGGTAAGAGTTTAATAGTTTAAAAGCAAGATCAGCGTGGCAGGAGTTAATGATGAACTCAACCATGAGAACTTGCTGCAACTCTAAACAATAAATAACGGGAAAGGTGTCTAAAAAAAGGACCACACTGATAGCTTGCGCAATCGAAATTTAGGAATAAACATGTCAAAAAGAATTAGGAATAAAGACTTGAGCAGCGGGTAAACAAGTTGAAAGCTCTATGGAAGAGTACGTTTGTCCCTGTTCCAGGTACAAAAGGTTTATAAGTGCAATACATATTCTTGAAGAGAACTATACATGCACACATTTAACATTTGCAGGTATAAATAGACATTATAGTAACTTGCTGATGACTTCAATATAAGAATGAGCGTGTTTCCTTAAGTAAAATTTTGGAAGTTGAAGCAAGTAAGAATTGGTCCATGATTCCAACATAACCAGTTGATATGCTACTCTTTCCGCATAGACACACGAAGTGAAATTTTCTGAACACTATCAAGTGTACGTACGACGGTGGCGTCCTTTCTGAAACCGTTATAGGCGCGGTGTCGCGCAACCACACCTCCGCGTTGATCTGGGGCTCCGGCGCGCTGGAAGGACCAAAGAGGAGATGGTTCCGTTGGCACCGACATGTCCTGCACATGGGGCCGGCGACAGCGATGGGCGGATCGCCCAGATAGCTTAGTGCTCTTTACAGATATGACTGCCATCAGTAATTGGTATACTCCGTACTAGATATCAACATCCGGGTCTCATTCATTCAGCAAAATGAAAGCTGGTCAATGAATATTCTTTGCTGAAGTTATGAGATTGGACCTACCATCTGCCATACATAAATTACACGAAAATTGGTGAAAATCTTCCAAGTATCATAAGCTGTCTAGTAAAAGATACAGATTTTGTGAAAGGGACTGTCTAACTATCATCTAGCTGATTTTGCAATTCGCCATAAGTCAGATTTTTCTATACTAGAATGACTAAATGACTTGTTCGCTAGCTTCCCTTCATTCCGACCAGTTAAAGAAACATATAAACTATTCAGTCTGGGTTTTATCTTCCGTTTTTTTCTATCTTCCTCACAAAAAACTTCAACTCAGTTCCCGCGCACTGGAAAAGAAATCAAAACGTGGCCTACGTCACAAACATATGTCTACACCCCACCTCTTTTTTGGGCCTTACAACAACAGGAGGGAAAAATAGACAAAAGCAAAAAGGACACAGCAAGCCTACTGAATACTACATAATTTAGTTGCAGTACGAAGCTCCGGTACGGAACTCATTCATTCGCTGTTAAAACTTCAGTGAGAGAATGAGCGTGTGAATTAGTAGGAACTAGCACATAGATGAACGTATCTGAGATGCAAGTACATGCAGCTCTAAACCGTCGAACCTGGAAGTACTTAACCCAAGGGATAACAAATACTGAAGGTCTGTGAAGAACATCGACAAATAAGCTCGGGTACGGAACTCATTCACTCATTGTAAAAAGTTCAGTGAGACAATGACAATGTGAATCAGTAGGAACTAGCACATATATGACCATATTTGAGATGCAAATACTTGTAGCTCGAAACCGTCAAACCTGGAAGTACTTAATCTGAGGGATAATAAATACTAAAGGTCTCTGGCAAACATCAACAAAATACTGTAGATTGATATCTTGCAGAGGCAAAATCAACGGACAAAATGGCTATCAAAAAATACCACTACCACAGTTGGATGGTTTCATCCTGACAAAGCATTTCCCAACAACTGACTAACTGAGTTATCGGTTCCTAGAGATTCAGTAGAAGGCCAATTGGACTGTGGTCTCTGGATGTTACATCCGGAAGAATGTACGAATCATGAACCTCTATCAATGATCGACGCAGGCACAAGAAAATACTCCAATCGCGCCAACCTTGTAAATGAACAACAAGATATTAGAACTAGGTAAGCTTTCATTTCGACGAGAAGATAAGAAAATCAAAGCTAGTGATCAAAAAGAAAATTGAAACAATGCAAGCATGAAACAATTATCGATGCAAAAAGGAAAATCTACCCTGGAAAAAGGAATAGTTTAATAGAATTCCTTTTACCACTGATTCATGAAATTCATCCTGCACTTAGGCGTAGAAGAAGCTGCATTACCTCCTTGGATCTTGACAAGGATAATCCGGCAATCCACAAACCAAACACCGCGTATGTTGATGAATCTAATAAGAAAGGGGCTGAAATGGGTGCATCTAGGGTGCTGTAAAATAATTATATATTTGGTGTCAGATCTTAGGGCAATGACCAACACAAAAGGATGTTTTGGCCTGTGTGGATCTTCTCAAATTTATCTCAATAAGAACAATGCTTCAACTAGAAAATAAAGATGTACCCGTATGTTTCCTACTTAGGTCTCAACTAAACTGCAGATGAAGAGGGACTTCCTGCTGCATCATGAATACGAAAAACATATCTAAACCAAAGCGAATGAAATTGGTCTTAATGAACACGTTTTTTGTTTTGGAGAACGGAGAAAATAAGAAACCGAAGAACAATCAAAGAGACTAAAGTGGAGTACTCAATAAGAGAATGAGAAAACAAGATGAACTTATTAAACCGGGGAACAAAGAGGACTAGACAAAGAAATAAGAAAATGAAGTAATAGGATGAACTTATTAAATCAAGGAACAAAGAAGATTAAAACAAAAAAGTAAAAGAGATAAAAAATAGTAAAATGAGGAAAGCGAAGACTGAACAAAACAATGAGGAAATGAGAAAATAAGAAAATAAGAGGATCTGCTAGAACTGGAATATTAAGTATAATCTAAGAGACCTAACTAAATAAATAATGATAATGAGATAACACAAGAACACAAATGATGACTGAAGAAAAGAATAATAACTGATGATAAAGAAAAATAATAAAAGAATATTGAAGAAAAAGAAAAGATAATGATAAGAAAAGAAGACCGAAGAAAAATAAAAACCTTATTTTTGTGACCTAACTTTGCTATTTTTACACACGCCACACAACAAGTCATTTTTTCATGAAACGACTTTGTGAGCGCGCAACATGTGAAGATGTACATGCGAAATTTTTGGTTCAAATTTGTAACATTTCAAAAATGTGTCTAAGATGTATTTCAAAATAAAGGGAGTCTATGCTCCCATGTGCCAAAACATCACTCCACATCTTTCACTACTTTGCACGAGACCATATAGCTTCAATAGAGGTAAGAGTTTAATAGTTTAAAAGCAAGATCAGCGTGGCAGGAGTTAATGATGAACTCAACCATGAGAACTTGCTGCAACTCTAAACAATAAATAACGGGAAAGGTGTCTAAAAAAAGGACCACACTGATAGCTTGCGCAATCGAAATTTAGGAATAAACATGTCAAAAAGAATTAGGAATAAAGACTTGAGCAGCGGGTAAACAAGTTGAAAGCTCTATGGAAGAGTACGTTTGTCCCTGTTCCAGGTACAAAAGGTTTATAAGTGCAATACATATTCTTGAAGAGAACTATACATGCACACATTTAACATTTGCAGGTATAAATAGACATTATAGTAACTTGCTGATGACTTCAATATAAGAATGAGCGTGTTTCCTTAAGTAAAATTTTGGAAGTTGAAGCAAGTAAGAATTGGTCCATGATTCCAACATAACCAGTTGATATGCTACTCTTTCCGCATAGACACACGAAGTGAAATTTTCTGAACACTACCAAGTGTACGTACGACGGTGGCGTCCTTTCTGAAACCGTTATAGGCGCGGTGTCGCGCAACCACACCTCCGCGTTGATCCGGGGCTCCGGCGCGCTGGAAGGACCAAAGAGGAGATGGTTCCGTTGGCACCGACATGTCCTGCACATGGGGCCGGCGACAGCGATGGGCGGATCGCCCAGATAGCTTAGTGCTCTTTACAGATATGAGTGCCATCAGTAATTGGTATACTCCGTACTAGATATCAACATCCGGGTCTCATTCATTCAGCAAAATGAAAGCTGGTCAATGAATATTCTTTGCTGAAGTTATGAGATTGGACCTACCATCTGCCATACATAAATTACACGAAAATTGGTGAAAATCTTCCAAGTATCATAAGCTGTCTAGTAAAAGATACAGATTTTGTGAAAGGGACTGTCTAACTATCATCTAGCTGATTTTGCAATTCGCCATAAGTCAGATTTTTCTATACTAGAATGACTAAATGACTTGTTCGCTAGCTTCCCTTCATTCCGACCAGTTAAAGAAACATATAAACTATTCAGTCTGGGTTTTATCTTCCGTTTTTTTCTATCTTCCTCACAAAAAACTTCAACTCAGTTCCCGCGCACTGGAAAAGAAATCAAAACGTGGCCTACGTCACAAACATATGTCTACACCCCACCTCTTTTTTGGGCCTTACAACAACAGGAGGGAAAAATAGACAAAAGCAAAAAGGACACAGCAAGCCTACTGAATACTACATAATTTAGTTGCAGTACGAAGCTCCGGTACGGAACTCATTCATTCGCTGTTAAAACTTCGGTGAGAGAATGAGCGTGTGAATTAGTAGGAACTAGCACATAGATGAACGTATCTGAGATGCAAGTACATGCAGCTCTAAACCGTCGAACCCGGAAGTACTTAACCCAAGGGATAACAAATACTGAAGGTCTCGTGAAGAACATCGACAAATAAGCTCGGGTACGGAACTCATTCACTCATTGTAAAAAGTTCAGTGAGACAATGACAATGTGAATCAGTAGGAACTAGCACATATATGACCATATTTGAGATGCAAATACTTGTAGCTCGAAACCGTCAAACCTGGAAGTACTTAATCTGAGGGATAATAAATACTAAAGGTCTCTGGCAAACATCAACAAAATACTGTAGATTGATATCTTGCGAGAGGCAAAATCAACGGACAAAATGGCTATCAAAAAATACCACTACCACAGTTGGATGGTTTCATCCTGACAAAGCATTTCCCAACAACTGACTAACTGAGTTATCGGTTCCTAGAGATTCAGTAGAAGGCCAATTGGACTGTGGTCTCTGGATGTTACATCCGGAAGAATGTACGAATCATGAACCTCTATCAATGATCGACGCAGGCACAAGAAAATACTCCAATCGCGCCAACCTTGTAAATGAACAACAAGATATTAGAACTAGGTAAGCTTTCATTTCGACAGAAGATAAGAAAATCAAAGCTAGTGATCAAAAAGAAAATTGAAACAATGCAAGCATGAAACAATTATCGATGCAAAAAGGAAAATCTACCCTGGAAAAAGGAATAGTTTAATAGAATTCCTTTTTACCACTGATTCATGAAATTCATCCTGCACTTAGGCGTAGAAGAAGCTGCATTACCTCCTTGGATCTTGACAAGGATAATCCGGCAATCCACAAACCAAACACCGCGTATGTTGATGAATCTAATAAGAAAGGGGCTGAAATGGGTGCATCTAGGGTGCTGTAAAATAATTATATATTTGGTGTCAGATCTTAGGGCAATGACCAACACAAAAGGATGTTTTGGCCTGTGTGGATCTTCTCAAATTTATCTCAATAAGAACAATGCTTCAACTAGAAAATAAAGATGTACCCGTATGTTTCCTACTTAGGTCTCAACTAAACTGCAGATGAAGAGGGACTTCCTGCTGCATCATGAATACGAAAAAACATATCTAAACCAAAGCGAATGAAATTGGTCTTAATGAACACGTTTTTTGTTTTGGAGAACGGAGAAAATAAGAAACCGAAGAACAATCAAAGAGACTAAAGTGGAGTACTCAATAAGAGAATGAGAAAATAAGATGAACTTATTAAACCGGGGAACAAAGAGGACTAGACAAAGAAATAAGAAAATGAAGTAATAGGATGAACTTATTAAATCAAGGAACAAAGAAGATTAAAACAAAAAAGTAAAAGAGATAAAAAATAGTAAAATGAGGAAAGCGAAGACTGAACAAAACAATGAGGAAATGAGAAAATAAGAAAATAAGAGGATCTGCTAGAACTGGAATATTAAGTATAATCTAAGAGACCTAACTAAATAAATAATGATAATGAGATAACACAAGAACACAAATGATGACTGAAGAAAAGAATAATAACTGATGATAAAGAAAAATAATAAAAGAATATTGAAGAAAAAGAAAAGATAATGATAAGAAAAGAAGACCGAAGAAAAATAAAAACATAATCATAAGAAAAGAAGACTGAAGAAAAAGAAAATAATAAGAAATTAAAAAAGAGTTAATGAAGAAACAATAACAAAAATGATAGACTAGTTTTAAATATGATATGACTGAGCTCCTAATCATGAGAAACTGAGCCAAAATGAACACTGACAATGAACACCGAAGAATTGAAATGAGTAAATAAGAGAAAAAGGGCAGAGATAAAATAAAGACTAAACATAAATAAGGACTGAACAAGAAGAAAAAATGAGGTGTGAGAACTAAAGAATGAAGACTGAACAAAAGAACGAGGAAATGAGAAAATAAGAGGAACTATCATAAATGAGAAACTAAGTAACAAATAATAATGAAGAACAATCTAAGAGACCCAGCGAAATGAAGAATGATAATGAGATAACAAAATAATACAAATGATGACTGAAGAAAGAGAATAAACTTTGAAAAAAAATTGCATTGAACTTTGTCCAGTGAGTTCACATTGCAATGACCAAACCCAGAATACTACAAGTTTCATAGAAAGGCTTAACATGCGAAACAGATAACATAAAATTTAGTACAATGTCTTCAGATACGATTTCCTGCGCGAACACACACATGGCAACTTCCAAAATTACCCGGAATCAACAGGCACCCACCCACTACCCAACTTCACACCTACATCACATACATTGAGTCCACAGGATCGAGTCCTGCGTCAAAGCATTCATCAGGACGAACTGGTGCCATCCAGTTCTGAAGCTAACTCTTCTACCAAGGCTTGTGTACAAATCTACTTCCAGGCATTTCCATGAATCCATGATACATCGACAGACCTTTAGCTAAACAAATGCATGGAAAACAACAAAAAGGAGATAAATATACAATTATTAGCTCAAAGAAAAATAGTTTTGAAGAAGATTGGAAGGAAAAAATTATATGCAAATATATACAACGATTATAGTTTGTAGAAGACTGAAAGCCCAATTCTGGTCGTTTCTAGATTGTTGCAGCTGAAACCAAGCAGGATGTATAAAACAAAGAGAGAATGAAGGTCCATATTTTCAGGTACTATTTAACCTATGCAATAAAAGATGAAATGCCGAACGTGAAGGTTCTGTGTTCATTTCTATGCACATAGATCTAATTGTTTTGAATAAAATGCTCTTTGGTAAATACGGCAGGGCAATTTTCATAGATGGGGCCTACGGCGAGGTGAACTGGATATGAACTAGGCACATGAAGCTGCACAATTCTAGGCGTGGAAAGGAAACAATGGATTTTTTTTTTTTGATGAATCTAAAAACTTATATAAATATCACAAGCTATTGGCCGTCTCAGAAATACTCACTATTTATATGAAACATAAACTGATGATCACATTCAAGAGTTGCAGAAAGAAGGCAGGGGCTTCTCATCTTCCGAAAGTAATGACAATGTTTGGCGTTTGAGTGAGTTTCAGAGCATTTACTCATCAAAATATAGATACTTTTGCACAAATCCTGGGCGGGCCACAGCCCGGTTCAGCCCCTGAGTAGCTCCGCCAGTGAAACTATCCCCAAACGGATTTGCTTGCCAACTGAATGAGAAATCAGATCCACGCCAAAATGAAACCATAGGCAAAATTCAAGATAAATTCCTCCACACCAACGAATTTCGTCACCATTCAGCCCCGTGTAGACAGAACTAACAAAACATTGAGCTGGATCCCAGGGAATAACAATGAGAAATCCACCATTCAGGCGTCTGAATACACCATGACACCTACAGAGCTACAGGAGCGTTCGCTGCTAGTACATAATAGAAGGAGACGAATGAACAAAAACGTAACAAACCCGTTGCCGCTACCAACTTGTCCCACCTCCTCCATCCAATGATCTCTCTGGTGGCAGGTTCATCATGGAATAGCGCGCCGCTCCACCTCCTTTTCCGCCTTTCTCTCGCTAACTTGAGGTGGACAGGCTCCACCGCCCCTATCCCGTCCCCCAACTCCACGCCTCCTCCTTCATCTGATGGACTCCCCGGTCGACGCTCGCCGCCGTGGATACTGGAGAGAGATCGAGGCTCCGCCATGTCGGCCGTCGCCCTGCATACCTCTCTCCCTGAGAACGAATCGGTGGAGGGGAAATTAATAGACGAAATAAACCGGGCTCAGCTTAACTGAAATAAAAATCGGAGTGGAAAGAGAAAAACCATACAGACGGTACGACCTATGCTGCGGCACAGAAGCGCGACTAGATTCGCGCCAAAGAAACAAAATGAACGGCCACGGATCTGACTTAAGACGAATTGGGTTTTCATCTAGCTGAAAATTAGATGGGTTGGCATTCCAACAACCCAGATTTTGCACCATGAATGGGCAAATCTCAAGAGAAGATCACCGATAGTTGAACAGAGCAAAGTGATATTTCTCTTGAGATGGCACTTAGCTTGGATGAAGGTCAGATATGTATGCTAGCAAACCTAAAACACTCCAATTCTGGAACGAATGACACAGCTCAGTATCTGACATGCTGAAGGCAAATGCTCTACGATTCAAGAACATAAGTGAAGAGAACACACTGAAATCGCCTTTCTTTGGAAAAAGAAAGAACAAACTGAAATCAGACGAACACCAAAGCACATGACAAACTGCAAAACAAGTAGAAACCTGAGCACAGTATGGATCAAATGAAGCACAATGTAGAGCACAGCTTCCCAAACACACCCAAAACATGATATTTCCGGCACCGTACCAGCAGGCATCCCCAAAATGATCACAACCTGCGTAATTAAGTAACAGGCCCAAACAAAGGGGCATAAAACAACAATCTTCTGCTTACGATGGAGACAATCTAAGGAAGTTGCAAAGATAACACATGTAAGGCCACCAAACCGGCTGGATCCACATTTCACAAGCTAGACATCGAAAACAAAGATATGGGATACCAAATACTTATTGATTCCCAGTAAAACAACATTGCAGATATACCAGTGGCGGTTGTAGAAATCTAGAGAGAGGGTTGGTGATAACAAATATCAGACAAAAGAGAGGGTCTACATATAACCACAAGCTAAAGGTTACAGGTATCACTTGGAGGAACGGCATCAGATATGTAAGCTCACAGACTAATTAAAGCTCTACAGTAATGGAAAACCATTGGTTGTTGAGCATATGCAAGAACAGTAGAAGCATGCCCACTTAGACTAGCAAAACAATGATGCAAAACACAAGATTTGTTATCGATATTCCTAATTCTAGCTCGATTACCAACAGACATCCATCCAGATCATAACCTCAACCCACTAACACAATTTTCCCAGAGAATGGACACATCAACACAAATTCCTACCTCATGTCGGACGAGGAGGCAAAAGGCATACACCAAATTCCACATCTCACGTGGACAGACACACATGGGAAAATCAGGAATTCACACAGAAAGATATCAGTCACATCTTCAATTCATTTATCATGAAAATTCTGTCACTGATTCCCAGTATAACCGCATTGCAGATATCCCCGTGGCAATAGTAGAAATCAGGGTCAGCAATAAAGGATCAGATAAAAACAAGGACATATATAACTACAAGCTCAGGATATACAAAGATAATAGCATGTTAGATACGTATGCTCATGGCCTAATTAAAACACTCCAATTACACAACTGACCTACCTTGATGTTTACTTACCCACTAAGAGCCCACTAATTGTTGAACAAATGCAAGAACAGTAGAAAGCATGCGCATTGAAACTTGGAAAACACTGATGAAAACACAAGTTGTTAATAACAGATATTTCCAATTCAAGTCTATTACTCCCAACATCCATCGATCTAGAGCACTATCGCAGCCCGCTAGTAATTTCCCTGCAGAATGGCTAAAGAAACACAACTTCCCACTGTATATCCACAGCGGCATCTCATAAGTAGGCAAAAGGGATCACCTTGACAGGCACCAAAAATTCTACATCCCAATTGGACAGGCACGCCTGGCAAAATCCAGAATCACACCCAGATATAGATATCAACCACATCACCCATCCATTCATCATCGAAATTAACCTCCGATCCAGGTTCCGATCCCAGCGAAATATCAGTGCAGAAGTACCAGCAGAACAGATGCTGACGATAATAACAAGTTACTGAATTAATCTACCACGGACACCATCATTCCACCTCCAAAACACATGCTAGCCGTCCAAACCTACATGCGCAACAACCAACGGTCCGCCCTACCCTGATCAACGGGGATCAGAAGGGGGTGAGGAGCTGGAAGAGGGAGGGCCTGGGGTCGGACTTGAGGATGCCGACGGCGACGACGAGCGGGACGAAGCCGTAGTGCGCGACCACCTTCGCCGCGTTGAGCGCCCACGCGCTCCACAGCTCCCACTCCCTCGCTGAGCGCCGCGCCGCCGCCGCCTCCGCGCGCGACGCCGGCGGGGCGACGGCGCCGCCCCCCTTCCTCCCGAGGCCCCTCGGCTTGGGCTTCGGCTTCGGGGATGAGCGGGTCGGAGGCGCCATGGCCGGTGGTGGTGGTTCGCTGGCCTTGTGTCGGTGCGCTCGCCGCCGTGCAGAGGTGAAGTGTAAAACCCTACCGGAGCTCACGCGTCTCGGCGGCGGGTGAGGGTTGGGGGTTTTGATGAGCGGTGGCGCGGGCCGTGAAGTTGGAATGGGCTAATGGGTGTCGCAGGGCGTCCTTGTTGGGCTGTGTTGTTAGAGGTTTGAAAATCTGCAGTGTTCACTAGTTGAGATCCCTGATTTTTTCAAATTTGCAAAGCTAAAATCCAGAGTCTTTCAAATTCACATTTTGCAAATCGGTTATCATCACGTGCCATGATTTTTCCCGCCTTTCTAAAACTTTAAATTCCACTGTTGATGTAATTATTAATTGAAAGGCTTCATGGAGCCTGAGCTCCGAAACGCCACACTCAGTCGACCTCCAGTTTTAGTCGACTTTGATGTACTGCTAATTTTCTGACTTTTATTTTCTTGTTATCTGTCATGTTTTAGCCACTCCCATGGTACTACATGTTTTAGCCACTCCCATGGTACTATCTCCATTGTTATAAATAAAATGCACACGTATTTCAAAACTAATTTTGACCAATAGATTTGAGCGACAGTATCTCTCTACAATATATCAATTGCATATCAAACTTTCTTTAGGCGCATGGATTAATCCTTGGCCAACGATAAACCTTGTAAAAATGTGTGTGCCTTATCTATCGCCGTACGTATGTAAGGGGGCATGTAGTACACTATTAACGGCATGTTCAATATTTGCAAAAACACCATTGATTAGAATGAATTTTACAAGTATGCCAAGAGGAATTTGTCGTCATCCCCACCACAAGGAAATGGGTACCGAAGCCTTGTTTGATTCAGCACTTGCTCCATGTAGCAGGAGCAACAGATTGTGTATAAGAGCAACTCTATCACATCCCTTCTAAAAATTGGATAATAACTACTAACTGTTGTAGTTTTAGTCAGAAAAACATGCACATAATAGATACCTTAGACCGGAAGAAGAATATTCACCACCCCCGGAAAGAAAACCCTTCATTTGGTGTGTGTCTTATTGTTTTGGAGAGGTCCTTTCCGGTATTTGTTTTGACGAGGCAAAATTTTGTATTGACAGCTCGTTTCCGCTTTACTCAATACCGGTTTGGCGAGGTGGAGCTGGAGGAGAAGACCAACGCTAGACAGGCCGGGAGACCCAACAGGTCAAGTGTGGTCGGAAGAAGTTATTGAATGTATGTATATTCTTGATTGAAATCTAGGACTCCGGACTATCTATTTGCTTCTCGCTTCTCAACTGTGTCTGTTTTTTCGTTGTGCACCGAATTTTGGAAGTGCTAGTTCCGGTGTATCTTTGCTCGAATCTTGTCGGGCTATACATAAATCAAATGCAAACCATGTTTTTCTTGGGCGGGTAAAAGAGGGTTTCACTCGGAAAGGGTCTCCAAATCTAGTTCCCGGATCATGCTTTCAGGAACTGAACCGAGCCATACATTAGATTGGCACTCTGCTCTTGGAAGAATTCGCAAGGCAGTGGCTAACCCTATCCTGCGAGCGATTCGCTTCTACAAAGTTGCACACACACACGGTCTGGATTAGAAAGCCTTTTGATCTCCAAAAACAAATGCATAAGAAGCGAGCTATCTGGTTGGAGTTATACTTCCATCTCAACAAATGCTTTTTTTTTTCCACAGTCGTGATGTCTTTCTACGAAATCACGGGCCTATTCAGGCAGTCCAACTCGGTGACTATTGGCAGATGGCTGTATTTGAGGAGATAACTCCAGTCCTTCCAGGCATGCCCGAACACTAGTAGATTGGTGGTGAGCATGTAGCTAGACAAGGTGTCCAGGACCACCGAACGTGAGCGCATGGAAAACACGAGCTCCATCGTGTGCGCGCGCCCACCACGAGGACGTACTACGAGATTTTAGCAGGCACCGCCGCCTACTAGTACTACTAGATTTAGATGTGCGCCTTGGCGCACGACCCCGTGAAATTCACATCGATTAACATTTTGTACTCCGTATTAAAGTAAACAAAATTACGAACAAAGTAGAAAACTCTTAGACAGTCAGGAATATATTACAATAACACCCTATTATAAATGACATGGTAAATAGCACAATATACAATCAGATGGAGCAGCTACATTCGGTGGTATGTATACTCACGTGAAGGTATGAACTTAATAAAAACAACAAATACCTCTCTTTGATTGTTACTACGGATGCTAGTTTGTAACAAATATACCTCATTTAATATTCTTGGTTTTATAATAAAAGTTCACTTGGTTCCTCAACTCGCGCTACTGCACAATCAACATCTTACTTCAGCTACACCATGATTGGAAGCAGTAATCAAAGACAAAACCATGATTTACCATGGAGCTTTAGCATTCATGTATAAATCTATTTCAGAATCAACATAGCAGGCTACATCAGTCTCCACCAAGACGTTAGCCTAAGATATTCTACGAAATATAAAGAGATCAAAACTGAAGTGAACCATTAGCCTAAGACAAATTATTTCATGAAATAACATGACACCTTTGAGAGGAGCAGACACTACATCACGTGAGGTTGCAGGTCAGCCAGAGAGCAGGGATGCCTTGTTTAGCTCAGGCTTGTACAGAGATGGTGAGATCGTCGGTGTTGACACCTTGCCGGGACCAGACCAACCACGGCAAACCCCACCACTGCAAGCCTACGGTCGTGGCTCAGCATTGCGGAGGCGATCTCCGAGCAGAGCCCAAGACGGGTCTCCTGAATGTCAAATCAATGACAATATAGAGGGTACATAAGATATATAATTGAACGACGACGGAGAAGAACATCTGTACTTCAGAATAATGAGACAATGATAACGTTTAGACAAAAGAGAACTTTTTTCTACAACACGGATCATGGGATGCATGTGTTTTTCTTAGACAAAATAATTTCAAAGCACGAGTTCTGCTATAGTATTATGATACACATACATGCTGGGATTTTCATTATTATTTAGACAAAAAAAGAAGTATGTTGGTATCTACTTGCGCCAGCTCCACCTCGCCGCTCAATGGAGGTGTGGTACTAAGAAGAGATAAAAATATGCACCGGAGATAAAAATATGCACCGGACATCGAACACACAAGATAACTCACGGATGCACGAGACGAGGAAAATGCGAACAAACACAAAACAAATACCAAAAGGCAAATGAAGACAAAGGAGCATAGAAAAGGCCAAAGAACAAAAAAAACAGCAGCCACAAACAAACCAAAAGAAGTGCCAAAAAAAGGAACATATAGGTGAATAATAAACAGAAGGGAAAACTTTAAATAAAGAAAAAAATGAGGAGTAACAAAACGAAGAATAAACCCTCTAAAAAACCCAGAAGCAAGAACCCCAAAAGAATTAGATAGGTTTCCAAATCGAGAATAGGAAGACAAAAAACGAGGTGGAAAAGGAAGACAACTAATAGGAAAAACCTGAAAGAACTAAAGAGTTGCCCAAAATCAAGAATAGGAAAACCAAAAAGCAATGCTCCTAGTATATTTTCATTGTTATCAGCAGACTGGTAAAATATTTGGGATTTATCCTGAAGCTACGCACCAATCAGTTTCACAATACCCAAAAGCAAGAATAGGTTGCACAAAACTGAAAAGCTACAAACGAATAAGTTCCAGCTTTGTATTTGGGATCTATCCGATATTGTACCTAGACATGGTAAAATATTTACAAAAATTCTAGTACTTTCAAAGAAAATAAACAGAGATCTGTTATCCACACCACCCCGTCATCCGGGTCATGATAACGAAAGATGCAATAGTAATGTCAAACCAATAAGGCAACCCAAGTTTTTAAATAACTGATCTTAAAAATATCAACTAAAATGAAAATCGCTGAAAAAAATGAGATCAAATCAAGATAAAGCACCGATGCATGTGTCCAACAAAAACTTTGAGCTGTAATGGACCATAATTATATAACGTACATATTAAGTTGCATACCATCAGCAAGAAGAGCATCGGTTTAATCTCTAACCACGTTAAAATATAGACATACAAAATAACTACATATTTCTTACTTTCTGCTGGAAGATGTGAAGGAAAAAATACATTTGTGAGGGGCTCAATTCTGCAACTTTGAAGATTGGCCTATTGTGGTGAGGTAAAACTCTTAACAATTTCTCAACAGGGCAAGGCTTACTTCTGTGAGTACTTCTTCTACAACCAAAAGGACACTCTATGAGCAACAACACTTCTAACCGGTACTTAAAGGCTTCACCTCAGAAGTTTGGGTAAATAAAAAAAGGAATTGAATGGGGAACCATACGTACCAGAACTCAGTGTATCCCATCTATGATGCGTGAATGAATTGGAGTACAACAGCATGGTCATGCTGGGGTGAGGAAGAATAAAAGTTGATTCAAAAAAGTGTGTCAATTTTTTTTCATGAAATGCCTATAGTATAACATGTAGTTACCACTTACCGAAGTCATATTTTACTTGATACTTCAGCTACCAAACGTTTTTCATTTGATGGATATCAACTCTAAATGAGCTGCACACAAGCAAAAGTGAAGGGTCAGAAGGTCAACAGATTGATATAGACTTCATCATAGAAAATACTAAATTATGCTAAGAGATACGATACCTGAGCTACATCCTTCGGAAATTGCTCGCTCTCACATGTAAGCTGACCAAAGCACTCAACATAGACCAAAGTTTGTGCCTCAAACAGAAAAAAAAAAACAGAAGTGGCTCATTAACATCAGGTGATTTCAAATATGCAGCGTATCTAGCGTAATTCAATCATCAGTACGGTACCTGTTTCTGCTGCACATCATGTGCCAGGGCAGAACAGAGATGAGAACTGGAGCCCATCGATCCACTTCCCATTTGATGCTGACATATTTAGTGGTCTAAGAACCTCCTCAATAAACGATAGAGGTGTTACATATGTATACTACTGCATATGACCATCGTAAAGATATGTCAGATACTAATCGACAAAATTTAGAGAGCACAAGAGCTTGACTGTTTAGATGAATGAAGATGGTAAATATTGCCCCAAAGCCACCACCAAGAGCTTTCTGCTCAATTGAAGTCTCAAGACCAAAACAACCAAGTGTTAAATTGAATGAACTGGTGCATTTAATGCGAGAGGATGATCTGGGACAAAGCGCATGAATTTACATTACAAATCAACAATTTTCAGAAGATTAAAGCACAAAATAGTAGAAATCAAGTTTGGACACAACAGAACATATAGTAAAGGCAAGACTTGTAGGATAGATAGCTGCAATTACCTTATTATATATACCAAAATGATAACCTATAGTGCAATTTAGCTATCATTTCAATGTTAGGAAAGGAATAGCATTTGAGACATGTAGATTCCCTGTTAAATCTACTTGTTAGTATAGACAAGCAACTTCATACACTTATCATGGCACATATCATGTTCTGGCCTGGGGAAAAGTGCTAGAAACCAAACCGTGGCATATCATGTTCTGGGTTTGTGGAAAGTGCTAGAAACTCAATTCACTTCCTAACATGGCAACAATAGATTCCTAAACTGTACCCAGCAAGCATCATCTAATCACAATAGCTCAACGCTGCCACAACAGCATAAGATACAAGAAAGTGCTATCTCAAAGCACAAGAGGACACGCAAGTGTCTCACCTTGCCGCTGAACTTCTTCTCGAGCTCCCTCACGAGCCTAGCATGGATCTTCCTGAAGGCCTTGTGTAGGCGGCAGGGCACGTGGTTCCACGGCCTTCCTGTTCCCGACGATATCCAACTGGCTGCAAAGAAAACACCACCACACCATTACGGTCCACCAACAGCCAAACAAAGAGGCAGGCACGTAAGATATAGAGGGATGTAGCAGACATCAGCTTACATCGCGGTGTTGATGCAGAGGTCCTTAGGTCGCTCTTGAGCTCCTGGTTGCCATTCTCCAGATCGAAGAAAGCTTGCAAGATGAGTGTGTTACACCTAACCCAATCCGAACGCGGAAGAGGAGTTGTGGAAATAAGGAAATTGCAGAGGGGAAACACGGGAGATGGGGGAGAGCCCCTCACCTGCGAGACAGATGAGTTGTGGAAAAAAGCAATACGTGTTATATACAAAAATTATGCCATACAAACTAACGTTTTTTATTGCTTCTTAGCCAATTTACGAAATAGAAAAACATAAGCTTACGTAGAAAGCAACGAGGTAAAATGATACATAAGTAAATGCGTTGAAGGCTATTTCCTTATATCCCATGATAGCAAATCAATCTAAGATTTCTAGCTCCAAATGCAATAGAAGGTACATATAGTAGGATGGAACACCCAATTTGCGCATATAAATGACAATGCCAGGTAATGATACGGGAATGGTAATTATGTGTTATGAAAACCCAAAGCAATGAAGAATTAAACAGTGTTCTATTCCCACATACCAACATGCTTATAGAAAGTAGGAAGAATACATTAACCTGGGAGCATGCTTTTCTAGTACATAATGCCCCAAAGCTATTCTTATGAGAAAATATGCATATCACAGTTATCTCTACGCTCGAGAGTCGAACAGAGAAGGATGGGTACAGTAAAATGGAAAGCCCAAGACCTCAGTTTTTGAAAGCTATTCTTAGGTGAAAATTCTATTCACGTGATCAACAAACCAATATTCATCTCATTAGCATCATATCTTCACCATCAAGCCTTTCATGACACCATTAGGAAGTTACATGATCAAAGACTTACCACAGGATGTATGTTTCATGAAGAAAATGCATAAATTCCTTGACTGGAAAGTCTGAACCTGTCGGCAGACCTATCAACATGAAGCAAGAAACAATTAGAGGGAAAAAAAATTACAAGCTAAAAGATATGAATTGTTACAAAACTTTTAGACAAAAAAGATGGCAAAACTTTTAGACAAAATATAAGTGCTCTTAATCTGGCCTACAAGTTTCCAAACATGCAGATAAGAAGGAAAGCTCACACAAGAAATACTCAGAGAAGAACCTCAATAGGACTGCAAAAATAATAGGCCTTGGTTGGCTACTCTGCCGCGCGACATCTCAACCTCACCACCCAACCAAGGTGCTATAAGAGAAACATGATAAATCAGTAAATATCACACACAGAAATAATTTCAAGAGCGTCATGTACATCAGCTTTTGCAGCCAGAAGATGAAAATATACATGTGAATACTTACAATTGCAACAAAATGAAAAATAGTAGAAGCGAATCCAAATAGTTAAAATAGCAGGACTATGTAACAATGTAAGAATAATACCTATGGAACTGGTCTGTTGCCACTTGCCATGGAAGGGAGAAAACTAACGTAGCTAGCTGGCCAGGATATTCATATATTCTATCACATGCTCTTGTACATATATCCATTTTCCACAAGCTCCATCACCTACTTGGTTCTTTGGCTGCAATGACATCTGGAAAATAAATTACCAACATCATTCCATAAAAAACAGTTTTTTCTACTTAAAAGTTATTCTCTTAACAACAATTCAAACTTTTTTCATAGTTCAGTTCCATTATTAGGTTCCTCTGCTATAGGCATGGAAGTGGGGAAAAAGCAGTGAGGATATATGGACCTGAAGTTGATCTGTGAGCCAAACTGTTGTAAAACTAAAAATTAAAAATGAGGAAAAAACAGGTTAAATTTCCGTATATAATCTTCTGTACGTCCTTCATAAATCTTCTGGAGAAAATAAAAAGGCTGCAACCACCCGTACAGAATGAAAATAATGAAAATCTAAATGCACACTGCTCACACTTGCCAATTAAGAGAAGAGCAACAGCCAACAATCCAAAAAAACATCACAGTAATTGGCTTGTTCTCAAGATAACAACTAATGAACAATGTCGGAGCACAAATCAGGGATTTACGTTGTATAGAATTATTCCCTAATATAACAACATGATGAAATAGTAGAATGTATAGAACCTTCCTGTGATGAGGCATCCAGCACCATATATGACTGTAGGACGGAACTGGACGAACTCGAGATCCTACAATACAGATATCACGCAAGCATAAACCAAACGGATGGAAGAACTACTTTTAAAACCCAATTTAGAATAAACAACTAACTTGAAGAAGTAACCAGCATGCACATAGATGGCATTCACGATCTCCAGCACATGTGTGACCTGAGGTTGCTGAATAGTAGACGATCCAATCCAATTGCCGACTTATTTGTTGCATGGAAAGATCGATGCCATCTTCCATATTAAGGAAATGACTCTCTGTCCGTTTCCTGAAATATCATTATGAGTTAACCGGTAGAATTAAACTATGGAAAGCTAGAATCAATCTTCACGAATCCAATCCAAAAATCTCGTATGCAGCAGGGAAAAGTGCGGGTATGTGATTGGCACTTTTACAAAATAATAAATACAGAAGATTAACTAAGAAACATATGTGATTAAGCCATCTAAACCAGATCAATATAGTATCGTCATACTGGTGAGTATTACACCGTGAGCAGTGTCCTAGCCCTCTTTCTACAAGTGCCCCGAGGCTATTCTTCGAGCCAGCACGACGTACCTCGCGGCCGAATCCAGCAGACAAGGCCCCCGATGGCTCGACCACCTCTTCCGTCTCTGCGGCCAGCTCTCCTCCTACCGAATCCAAAAGGAAATCTCATAGAATCTCAAATCTAGAGCGAATTAGAACAAAAGAACAAACAAATGGTAGACAAACCAAAAGGAAATCTCATACAATCTCAAATCTGGGACGAAATAGAACAAAAGAGCAAACAAATCTCACATAAACGAAATCTCTTCTCTGTACCAGCACAGCTCCTCCCAGCGAAGCCATGGCGTGTGGCGGCGAGGCTGCTCTTGCCGGCTACCACCTGCTCGTCCGGCAGCGGCGGCGCCGCTCCCGTTGGCCACCACCTGCTCGTTCGGAGACGGCATGACGGGGACGAGCCGCTCCTCCCATAGCGCGGCGGCGTGCTGCGACGGGGACGAGGGCGGGCGAGGAGACCGACGGCGGGGAGCGGGGAGCGACGGGCGGGGAGCGGGAGCCACGGCCGCGGGAGCGGGAGCGACGGGCGGGGAGAGGGAGCGACGGGCTCGCTGGATTGGGGACGACGCGCCAACGCGGGCCGGATGGGCTTTCATCGACCCGTGGATAAAAGCGGGTCGCGCGAGGGCCTCGCGTCTCGGACTACTTCACCAGTGAAAAATGGATGGATAAGATACACAGGTGAGAAGATCTGACGGTCTAGAAGCGCAAATCGCTGTGAAGTCCCCTATGGAGGGCATCATATACAACGTTAGATGTACGCACATCCAGAATCCATCCATTCGCCGCCGACGCCGCCCCAGTTACCAAATTAAGCGCGGATACAAGCGCTCCATCGGCCACTCGCTCCGGCGGTCGCCATCGTCGTCCTATCGAGCTCGTCGGCGCCCGCAATCCCCGGGCCCCCGTTCACACCGGGGAACGCACGTGCGAGATCTTTCCTCGATCGGATCGTGTCCTTCTGCGTGGCTGGCCTACACGCCGGCCACGGTGCGCCGCGCCGGCCGTGTTCGATACACACACACACGCACCGACGTGCACCGCGCTCGATCGATCGATCACGTGCCGAAATTATCACCGAATTAAGCCGTTGGCTTGGCTGCGTATACGTCCGTGTAGGGGAGTCCCTCTTCCGGACATACGTAGACGATGGCGTCGAGCGGCGTCGGTGTACCATCGATTCTAGCCGCGCGCGCTCATACCCCGGCCTCTACCAGCGATCGAAATCGACTGACCAACGGGGATACGATAAAAGAAAACACGAAAAACAAAAACATGGCACCGAAAACACCGAAATGAGACGAAAGAGGATCTACAACTCCATTACATGGCTATGTCAAGCCAAACTTTCAAAGCGTCTTATCTCAAAACCGGCAACCATGTATGTAACACATTTGTGCATTCGAGGGCGCGCGGCTTCAATGCTTCGACCATTCTCTATTCCCTAGTAAATCAAGCACCACGCTAGAATTAGGGAACAAGTTTGTTCATTCGTATGAATGAATGTTTCATCTTTTTTTTTCCGCATCATTCAAGGTTTCCATTGTTTCAGCGAACATCCGTCTCCTTCCTCGTCTCCGCGCGTGCATCGCCAACGTTGGCGCCGAAGCGCTGAGATTTTGCCCTAAGAAACCTTTGCACCACTCCCGCCCACGGGCCGCCTGCTATCCCCGACTAAGGCCTTAAACAAGCAATCTAGGGGCTACCAAAGTTGAAGCACCGCAAACTCGAATTCAAGCCCCTGGCGTGACCAACATCACACCGCAAAGCCGACGGATTAGGCGAGGTAGGACAACCGCACAACCTACATGCATCGTACCACACGGCAGCTCAGGTGAGGGGATCCACCCTCCATCACCAGTGGTGATCGCCATCCGGACGCAACAATAGGGTCGATCAGCCAGCATTATCTACCTCACCGACGCGTTGATGCGCCAAGGTTGTCGTTGCCATCCGCCTACAATCCCCGAGCCTCGTTATCTCAATGGTAATGAAATTCGATCCCTTTGTTGGTTCGCTTGGAAAAAAATAGCACATAGCCGTGTCTCCCCCGGCACCACCGACGTACCCTGCCGCCATGTTCTGTCGTCGGCCACCATGAGCGGCCTCACCGTCGCTTCACTCCACCCTTGCCGGCCCCAGGCCGAAACTTTGCGCTACCGCAGGAGAGCACCACCACCGCAACACCCGAGGACAAGCTATTTTTATATCTATGACTAAACACAAACGAATCAGAACGAACATAAATTATACTATGCAAAACAGGAGATGCCTAACGGCCAGCGGGCACGAGCACACGGCGGCTAGCTTGCGCCGAACGCCTGGATCCGTGGCACATGGCTGACCGCTTGCAAGCAGCCGGACTGATCAGAAAATCAATATAGCGGTTGTACGGGCCACCGTTGATTGGCGTAGGTGTATACCCTTGCAGGTTTGGCGTATAGAAAACTGGATTCGTCCTTGGCAGAAGGATCGAGTTTGGCAGGAGGCCCGTACCCGTACCAACCCCCATACACGTGTAAGTAAAGGAAAACGTAATGGTGGCGTCGTGCTACCCTAAATAACGCATTCTCATTTGACATGACCAAAATATTGCTTATTTCCCCCGAGACTTACGCGGTGCACACAAAAATATGTTTGTATACTCACGCAAGATGCTTCTAAAATATCTTGACGATCTCTGCTAGACTTCTAGACGACCCTTACTAATCCATGTTTAAGGTACGTAAGTAAAGCAAGAGTTGTGTAGCACTTTTTTTTTTTGCGAAACACAGTACAATCAAAGACGCTCATGCATACGCGCACACACTCACACCCCTATGAACGCACACACGCACACCCTACCCCTATGAGCACCTCCAAGAGACTGCGTTGAAGAATTGATCCGGCGGGTCTTGAGATTAACGAAGTCACCACAGGCGCCTCGCTGTCGACGGGAACGTCGCCTCCCATTGAAGAATATTCGCGCTTTACGAGACGCAAAGTGTCAAATGCGGGATTTGAGCTACTGGTGGTGAGAGTCTTACTGCCTCCTAGCAATCCAACCACAGGTTGGTTCTCGAGTTGTGTAGCACTTTGGGAGTACGATAATATACCATGCGCGTGCACACAGGTTTGTCTTCCAAGAGGGCCAGTCGTATCTTGCACCGCTCGAGGCCGAGAGGCAAAGACTCACCTACACCTTCGTTCAACGCCTCTCCCTTTCTTCCACCTTCCCATTCCACGCTCCATCTCTCCCGGCGTCTCCATCCCGCACGCTCGCATAGTCGCATGCACCCCATGTCCGGCGCAGGAGGAGCTCACGGCGGCGGCCAGCTCTACGGGGACCGTCATCCTGCGGCTGCCTCCGTCCCCTTATACGACGGCGACGACAACTGCTTCTTCCAGAATTCCGTCGATGGTGGCCTCACGCCGCCGTACGCGAGCATCACCGACTACCTGCAGGGCTTCCTCGACCCCGCGGGGCTCGCGACGCACTTGGACGCGGCGGCGCCGTGCGTCCCGGCTGGTGACGCCGTGAATCGGGGGTCGTCAGCGGCGCCCAACTCGTCGACGTCCAGCGAGCCGCGCCGGGGCAAGAAAGGCAGGTCTGAGCAGGAGCAGGAGCAGGAGGGAGACGAGCAAGGGGAGGTGGACGAGGACGAAGAGGGGTCGGTTGATCGTCAGGACTGCAGGTTAGCGATCTAACCAACTAATCAGGTTTTACCCTATGTCCCAATTCCCAAATCGATCCCCGGCTGAGGATCTCTTGCCGTCGATCGATGCATGGATCAGTTATTGCCAGATTGGTATGCAAACTAGCTAACGGAGGCAACATCTGATCACTGGATCTCGATCTCAAGCGTTGGATCGATCGCTCCTGTTCTTGCAGCTCTCGCTTTCCCGGTCTGAATGCGAGGATCCTTCAACCGCGTCAAGTGTGAACCTTCGGATTTAGGGTTCACCACCTACTAGCCAAGTAGCCATTGCCACCTACCATTCAAAATAAACATCATTTTATTAATTCCATTTTATAAGTATAAGCAAACGAGTAGCTAGTATAGTATGAATCGGCCTCTATAACTGAGACCGACTTACTGAGATCCTCTAGTAGCTAGCTGACTTTCATGATCTCCTCGTCGTGCTGATCAATCCATTCATGGGATGCAGGAGCGACACAAAGAAGAAGAAGGGGAAGGTGGAGAAGAAGGCGCGCGGGCCCAAAGTGGCGTTCGCCACCAAGAGCGAGGTCGACCACCTCGACGACGGCTATCGCTGGCGCAAGTACGGCCAGAAGGCTGTCAAGAACAGCTCGTTTCCAAGGTACTGTACCCCACTTGTATTTCTCGCACGCCTTTCCCGTTTCATAACTGCAGATGGTACCGACTTGTTGAAAGGGATCTTTAATTCTTTGAGTAGTTTTTATTCATGGGTAATTGTACATTCGCGAGAAAATGTTGTTCAGTGCACCACAGCATGATCAACCAACGTCTTTGATCAAAATCCAACCATGCCAATCCAGCTTGATGCATGCATGCTGAAAATTCGTATGCCATAGCTAGCTAAACGACTGACAGTAGCAATGCCCAACGCACACACTGAACTGAGATTCTGAAACTGCGTGCGTGCAGGAGCTACTACCGGTGCACGGCGGCGCGGTGCGGGGTGAAGAAGCAGGTGGAGCGGTCACAGCAGGACCCCGCCACCGTCGTCACCACCTACGAGGGACACCACGCGCACCCGAGCCCCGCTGCCCACCGCGGCATGGCCACCGCCGGTGCCAACGGCCTCTACTCCATGGCCTCGCTCCAGCAGCAACGGCACGGCTTCTGCCCGTCATCACCCGACAACCTCTTCCTCGCCGCAGCACGCGCCATGGCGCCAGCGGCTGCCGCTGCCTCGCCGGCCGCTCTGCTGCCAAGTCAGGCCGAGCACCGATTTGCGGAGTACTACGGCATGCAGCTGCAGGATGTTGGCATGCAGCTGCAGGATGTTCTTCTTGATCCTACTAATCAGCATGGGCATCGTTAAGCCGCCGGTCCTCTCGCCGTGTGTACATCTCTGATCAGATATCAGTTTCACACCTTCTTCTTTTTTCCTAAGCTGACCGGTACAAATATTTGTTGGCCTGAGTCTGTTTTATGGATTTTGAAACCAAATGCCTTGTAGCTATTCCAGTAAGAATTACAGCAAGCACAGTTATATACAGCGATAGTGCAAATTCAAGTACGAGAGGATTTTGTAATACGAAAGCAGCACAATGCACATGCCACCTTTGCAAGAATTATTCTACTCTTGGATTGGATGCAAGGCACTAGGCACGGGAGGGGATCGCATATCATATACCATATTTTTTTTGCAGATTTAAGCGGGTCAGATAATGACTGGTTGCAGATTCGAATGCGTATATACGATTGTAGATTCGGAACGGAAGGATGGAGACAAATATTAATTGGATATTAGGTAGGTAACCTAGATAATGAAAAATAATGATAAAATAATTTTAACAAAACACTCGTAAATTAATAATGTAACATGCTAGAATAAATAAGTATAACATAACTTTTTTTTCGAAATGGTGAGTGAAACCCCGGCTTCTGCATCGTGATGATGCACACGGCCTTTTATTAATAGAGTAACAGTACAAAATTAAAACAAGTCAGGCATCGCCTAGAGCCGATACAAGAATCAACCAGCGAAAAAAGGCTAGAACCAACGGACTACACATCATTGTATCCGTCTATTGTGCCTGCCAGCCAGCACGGCACAAGATATCCTGAGCGACCATCTGGAGCCGTGTGCATCCAGTAGCCATAGCATCCCGCTGTCCCTCCGGTGACAGAAGAGCCCACAACTGGACCCATGAACTACATGAACAAAGTAGGTTCATATGGATGTAATAACACAACACTAGGGATAGGATAACACCAACACATGCTTCAATAGTCCACTATCTTAACAAGTTTGGACTCCATATTCCATAGAGCGTGATTAGGTAAATGGGCTATTGTTTAGCGGAAAAACCTGATGGGTCATTAGTAACTAAATACGCTATATAAGCTTTTGAGTTTTGGATGAAAATGAATTATTCGGATAAAAACTATCGGATAATCCAAAATAATTTTCGGATATGGATATCCATGTGCTATTTGGCATATCATATCCTATTCCATATCTCCTATCAAGTTCGGAATCAGATATCATTATCCATTAGATTCCTAGAAACCTATATAGTTTCTTTAAAACGGATTTGGAAATGAATTTAGTGTGAAAATTATTCTATCCATTCACACCCCTCCATGGGTGAACCTGTTGAGATTGTTGCCCACCATTTCGGAGCGGGGACCACTGATAGGTGGTAGCTAGCAGTTGCCCTCCAAAACTTCAAAGTTTTCAAAAGCTTTTTTTCAAAAATAATTGTGTACCTACACGTATGGGTATGGATATTTCCGTCACCGTACGATTTGCTTTGAGATTCAAATAAAAGGTGGAGAGAGAGAGCTAACTTTCCACCTACCATGGCTAGCGGATATCTTGGGGAATAAATCGATGGTACAGAACACACCTACACCCATGCGTGTGTACAAAATCCACTGTCACTTTTTTCTAAAAGTTTAAAGTTTTGAAAGATTGATACCTTTATATTTTGAAACTTTTAAAATTTGAGAATTTCTGAAGATTGGCACTATGAAAGGTCAATACGAAAGATTAAAACTGTTGGAAGTTCGAATCTTCATGAAATTTGGATTTTATACAAATAACCAAATAAATAAAAGTTTGAAAAGTTTTACCGTTAGAAAGTGAGCCTTGGATAACTTGCTAGTCTGTAGCCGTCGATTAGTACAATTCAATTATATTGCGCGCCCAAGCATAGTGCTGAAGGAGGACATATTTTAGTTGAGAACCAAGAATGAACTATGTGTGGTGGAAAGGAGAGAGATAGTCTAAGGTGGACACACTCGTTTGTATAGGCATGCGCATGCGAACTATGAAAGAGACATGAATATTGTATGAGCGTAAATGTTGTGGTTTGCTGAATTACCAACGAACCCTAGGCACATCTATGTTCCGTTGCTTGCTGAAGAGGCGATATATAATGTGCTTCTTGCTTCTCTGATCAAAGACCTTAGCTAGTTTGAATTAAAAATGAATGCCAAAATAGAGATAACCCTATCAATCTACAAACTAATTTTTACATCGATTTAACAGAAAAAATTTATAAAAAAATTTTAAATAAGTTTTTATGATTTTGAGTCAAAGATCTGCCGATATAACAACATGATTTCGTAGCCGTAATTTTTATGGTGCAAAGACATGTCTATATAAATAACCATATATTAATGATATGATTATTGAACATTTATTTTTACATGCATCTATTGTTTTTCTCAGGTGTATATTTGTCCGACCGTAAATCAACTTACATCTGTTTGGCTAGTTAATAGTTTTACGTACGTTGTTTCGGCAAGAAAATTTGTTTAAAGTACACTAAGGGGTATGGGTTATTCACTTTTTAAGACTACCAAGCAAGAAAAAAATATTTGGTCATTGCCAAAGACCCTAAGAACTATGTTCGGCAGTTAATCTGGGGCATGCCTTCATGATATATATGTAAAATAAAGTTGAACAAAGGCGCACTAAGCACACATAGCCGAGTTGGTTGGGCCCTTCTTTTTTGCCAAGATATTCTTTGGTGTAGGTGGCATGTTTGGTCCCCTGGAATTTATCCTTTTAACGTGGCAAAATCATGTTAAACCAAAGAACTTGATATCATTGTCTAGAGTGCTCGAATTTTCCACTTGTCAACCCTAAAGTGCAGCTGAATAGACATCAAATATTAAGTTTATTTTGTGCTATAGATGACTTGCCAAGCAAATCCGGGAGTATCTAAAAGATGTACGGAGTGGTTGAGGAGGTGTCTCGGGTCATCTGGAATTAAATAATTAAAAAGGCTCCGTACACGTTAATGGGCCCCTCCCAGAAGGGGAGCTCATTAGGGAAGGGTGGCCGGCCACCCATGGGCCAAAGGGGGGCTGGTCGGGGCAAGGTGGGGGAACAGGGGCCGGCCGGTGCACCACCACCCCCTCCCCTTTTTCCCACCTTGCCAACCCTAGTCCCCCCTTGCCCCTATATAGTGGCTAGGAGGAGGGAGGAAAATACATAATTAAAATAGAGAAATCTCTTTGTAGTTTTTCTGTCCGCTCGGTTCCCAGAAGAACTGGGCAGAGAGGAGACTACCCTACCGAGTACATGGGAGCGCTGCTAAGATCCGCATGTATCCAGAAGATATGCTTCCACACCTTTGCTGGATCGGAGCCGGGAGCGTGTGTGAAACTACGAGGTGCTGCCCCTTGTGGATGTGACGTCGTGAACTTCAACTCGACCCTAAGGTCGACAACCATTACGACTACACCATCCACGTTCTAGCAGAACTTTAACCGCTTTCGGTCTACAAGGGTATGCACTGAAACCATCTCCGTTACATCATTACCCTTAGATAGATCAAGAGCAATCAGAGTACGCTAGTTAGAAACTTTTTATTTTCTGCTACGAACCCCTACATGAACTTGCTAAAATCATCAATGAAACTCACATGATATAAGTCTTTCCTAACAGAAGCTGGAGTAGGATCCCATACATCATAAAATATTTGTTCCAATGGAACTGTACACACTAGTAGAAATATGATAGGGAAATTGATTTCTCTTAGCTTGTTGACATGGATCAAATATGTAACAGTTTATCCGTGGGTCATAAGAGAGGTTATTCTTCCAGATCAATTGTCAAATAATGAAGGAGGATGGATGCCCTACACGATTGTACCATGTGGATTAAGTGAACTTGATGGTGACAAAAGCACACTTGGGAGACCTCGTGAAGAAAGGCATACTCTGGTAGAGACCACCATGGAAATGACCATTAAAGAGAACTTTCTTCCTTTTCTGATTCATGATCAAAATAAAAAATGGGTGACTTTCAAGAAAAATAGGATTGTCTAAGGAAAGTTTATAAAAGGATAAACATTTTTAGACGCACTAGGAACATGCAAGATGTTAGTAAAAGAAAAAAAGAATTACAAGGGTTGTGCAAAGTAGACTGAACAACATGTGTTATTGCCATGCCAATGTCACTTGCCTGCCAATCGTAATTTACCTGAGTTGTCAACTTGTTTACTTCTCCGGTGATGTGATTTATTGCCCATGTATCAATGTACTAATTTGTGTCATTATTAACAAAATATCTCCATCAACAATCGCGGGCCGGGTGTCCATTTTTTTTTTGCATATCTCACATGTAAAATCCAGTCAAGGGAAAAGTGTGCGGCCATGACCACGGCCACTTTTATGGCACCATGATCTTGTGTTGGACCATTCTACCGTGTCCATATTTTTTTGCATATCTCACATGTAAAATCTAGTCAAGGGAAAAGCGTGCGGCCATGACCACGGCCACTTTTATGGCACCATGACCTGTTGTGTTGGACCATTATACCGTGTCTACTACTAACGACCAATATACTTCCCATATCTGGCCAGCAAGAGGGTTTTTACGATAATTATTGTTGAAGGGATGACCATTTGCAGGCGCATTAGGAGATGATTGAAATCCTCTTACACTTGGTCCGTCTCAGCTAGCATTTGTCTCTCGGTAATTATATTCCATAAATTTTGCACATACATCTACAAGAGTAGTTGTAGAGACAACATTAACGGATGCAACCACTGAATAATATTCTCCATCAAGTCATCATCAATGATCCGACCAGTAGTAGCAAGTTCTGAGGCAAAGCTTTTTATCAAAACAATAAATTGATTTGCATAGTATCATGTTTCTTGGTATCTATAATATCTATAAAGTTCATCCCCACTAAAAATGCATTTAATGTTTGCAAGCTGAAATCTGGTGAAGCCACATGCTGACACTTAGAGATAAACTAGAGGTGGGAGCGATGGCACTGAAAGTTTAGCATCTCTTGGCTTCACAGATGGTGAGTACACATATACCAGTTGCATCTCCCGGCGTGCCTCTCCGTAGCAATCTATGGCACATACCTGTCTGGGCTCGCCGTCTGCGACGTGTTGCTGCTCTCCGCCGTTGTGCACTCAAAATCAGCTCGGTTCTTGACAAAATAGCCGGTGAGGAGCTGCCGGATCGGGATGGCCTTGCAACCTTGACCAGGATGGTGGTGCTTCCGTGCTTGCAAGGGACACATAGGTAAGTCAGCCCGGCAGCGTACGAGTCTAACAACCTGAGGCCTGGAGAACCAAACTCTAAACATAGTTCGGTAGCCATTGTGATGCCTGCAACAAGAAAAAGGTAACCAACGTGATTATCTCTTATGTGTGCATGTATGCCATGTTGATCTCGTACAAATGGCGTGGATGTTTTTTTTCCAGAGTAGCAGCAGTCCGTAATTGACTTAGTTTTTCTTTGCTTTTTGTACTTATTGTTTTTTAGCACAGAAAGTGAACTAGAAACAGAGGACAAGATGAATATGATATGATCAAACTGAACCTCTACACCACCTTCCCGGCATATGTCCTGGTGTTTGTTCTTGGTTTCCGTAGCCAAGCATGTAAGGATGCACGGCCGGTGCATTGGGTTTACAGTTTTACACCCTGCACCTGATCACGCAGTGGGGCATTCTAGCGTTGAGCATCTGCTGGTTCACTGTCTATCAATTCAACTTCTGAACAAATCGCCTCTCCATAGGTATGTTTCTCTATCTAAACATAAACCTCAAGGCAGTTCCAGTCGGTCCCATCAAAAACCATTTTGACATAGTTACTCGAGGACATATCATTATTGATACGTACTTCTGAAGTTGAGCTGCAGAAAATCTTCACATGAAGAACGAATCCCATGTACTTTGCAAAATTCTATTCAGTTATGTGCTGAAAAGGGACGGTCAAGATTTGAATGAACAGAACAACCAAAGCCAAGTAAATACCGAATATTTTTACACTTCATAAAAGTATATGCAGAAAAGCATTAGTGTTTAGATTTCTCATTATATTTCTTACATACATGAAAATCATCTCTAATGCCCGCGGCAACGCGTGGGGTATCAACTAGTTTATATGTTTCCCATGCAACATATTGATACACGCCTTGGATTGTGAAGCAAATGATGCCTCAATAGAAGCCCAAATTTCTGTAGCATGCTCTAATCCAAAAAGTTGAGATAGAACATCCTTACTCATTGACTTGGTGAGATAACTCACAACTTGTTGACCCCGCTGGATCCAAGCTTCATAGGATGGATTAGACATGATGGTTCCCTCAACCTCATGTGTTTTTTCTAGTGCCGAGTCGGAAATCAAGTAACTCCATGAAGCGAGCACCACCAAATGTAGGCAGGACTTGCATTCCAGTACATGTGGTTTTCCCGTGAGAGTTTCTCCGAGGGAGGAGACCCCAAAAGCGTTGCTAAGGACATTGTCGAGGTGGAGGTCACCATGGGGAGAGAGGAAGGAAGATGACAGGGATGTTCATTTAGCGATCATGTTTTCTTTCTAGGAGGGAGGGGATCAAGTGTATCAACGATCCATTGATCGGGGTTCTTTCTGGGAGGGAGGAGATATGCACAATGTGAGATCGCTATTTTTGGAAGGAAGAAAAATTATCACTGTTTTCTCGGTAGGATATTGTGCCAGACTTTTGGAAGAAGCGGCTCTAATGCCATGTTGACTTGCGGGAAGGGGGACACCTTTTAGGACCGGTTGCATGTTATTTTATGGGAATTGCTAGTTCTAGCTTAGTGCTCAGTCAAGTTTATAACTGTCCGACCTTTAGCTTTGAGATTCGTGTCGGATTTTGTTGTTTGTATTGTTGCCTTCGTGGAGGTTCTACCTGTACACGCAGATGAACGTCAGTTTTGGTTGCCTTGTCCTTCTTTATTTTCTTTTTCCACCACCTCATGCACATTTACTACATGTGGGCTTTTTTTCCCATACCTTTTCTCTATCTCCACTATTTAAAAAGGAGAAACTTCCTCTGTTTTCTCTAGTTGGAGGTTTCGTCAATACATTTTTTTAGACCGTTTTGCCCTCCCACAAAAGAACTTATTACCAACAATGCCATCAGGAGGTGAAAAACCGGTTCAGCCCCCATTTTTTTCTTTTCTTTTTCTTGCCCGCTAGCTCAAGCCCACGACCTGGACGACCGTGTCGTCCTCAACCCCACGTCGCCCACTCCTCTCGATCCGCAACAGCACCGCGCCCTCGCCTTTAAATCCCCCAGAACCTCCTCCATTCTTTCCCTAGCAGCGCACAACAAATACGCCGCCAAGCTGCCCTAGCGTCCGACTCCGTCTGGCGTAAATTCCAGTGAACATGCACCGCCTTGGGCGCTCCTTCTTGTCCCTTTATCTTAAGATTCTTTTAGTTACAAATTTGTAACTGAGAAAAATGAATTAAGATTCTTTTAGTTACAAATATGTTGCAACAGAGACTCGAGTTGCAAGTGAGGTTGCAACTAAGAATTTTTTTCCAGTTGCAAATAAGATTGCAACTCAATCATTTTTTGAGTTGTAAGTGGGGGTGCACTTGAGATTTTTTTCCTGTTGAGAGTGTGGTTGTAACTGATATTTTTTCCAACTGCAAGTGAAGTTGCAACTAAAACTTTCTCCAGAGTTGTAAATAAGATTTTCTTTAGTTGCAAGTGTGGTTGCAACCCATTTTTTTCCGGTTGCAAGTCAAGTTGCAATTAAAAAATACTTTTTCGAACAAGTGTAACAGTGGAACTTTTTCATTCGCGTGATTCTATTTTACAGAATATGAGAACAAGATAAAGTTAAATTATGTGTTTTACTTAGCTTGATCAATCTGTTCAAAGCGTGAGCTTGGTCTCACCCTCTATTCTAGGATCGATTGATGAAGTCGTTTGCTTTCTTTTGTTGAGATCGTTCAGGTGTACATATAATATAAGAACGGGCTAGCACGTACCAATTTAAAATTTGGCTCATATTGATTTTCCATAACTAGCAGGTCAGCCCGAGTAACACAAGCTTGAAAGAAAAGAAAAAAAGTTTGGCCAGAATTGGGCCTCTGATAACGTTGTCGTGCAGAAGTAGGAAGAGGGATCGGTCGCAGTTTCGTACGGTCGAACTGATCTATTGATACATATTCAGGAAACAACAAAGAAGTTCAACAAAGGTAGACACTATAATTTGAAAGTTTGACTTTTAATTCGATTTCTTGGGTGATGTTTCTCATACCAGATATAGTTTACTTGTTTGAGTAATCAATAAAATCGGATCATTCCCTATATGTGCATCACTAGCATACTGCTCCGGCCTGCTTCCAAGAAACATCAACAAATAGCTTCCCCTATTTCCAGAGTTAAATGCAGCCCCTCAGCAATCAACCAAAGGCTCTCAACAACTTTTCTGTGGTAACCTGATGCAGCCCCGGAGAGGCGTCTACCTCATTAGTCTGCCGTCAGAAAAGGTGTTGAATGAACATCAATTTCCGTTAGAAATGACCTTGCAGTTCAGCTAGTAAAGCTAGGAACTTACTTGGTATCTCAAACGGAGCAACGCAAATGGAAGCGGAGCGACCGTTCGCGACCACGCGGACAAAAAATATATCTACAGAAAAGGAAGACGTACTTTTCTATCATTCTCGTGTCTGCGGGGCGACGCAAACGGAAGCGCACGACTACTTAAGGCATCCGATATGCATCGCCCCGTTGGCGATGCCCTAACTGAGCAATTCCTCTCTTAGCGCCGTTGGTTCATGGTAAATTCCCAGCGCCGAAATGGCCAGCTTCAGCTTCAAGGGAAAATGCAAAACATAGTGTGGTGTGTTCAACATTTCAACTGAACAGTGTTGTACAACAGGGCTCAGATTGTTCCGCCAGAACACGCCAAAGCCCAAAACTTGGCTCTTTGATCACGGGGACTGGGGTTTCTGAATGTTTGGGTGAGACATTCATGTTTGACTGTACTATTCATCACAAAAATGTCAGAGAACAATCCACGAAATCATCACTGAATTATTGCACAATTTTGGCATGGTATGGATCAGCAGCTTAGTCAAGCTGCCGTTTCAGGCCGGCATGAGTCCCCGCGAGCCCAGGCGGCTGCCGCCGAAGAGCCCTGTCTGCGTGACCCAGCCCTCGATCATCTCCTGCGTGGCGCGGCCGTTGTCCGCCGGCACGAGGTGCCCGGCGCCGTACACCACCACGTGCGTCAGCGCGCCGGACCGCTGCACGTACCCGGCGAGCTCCTCCTCCTCCTCGTCGCCGGACCCCGAACCCGTCCGCCACACGGCGCGGTCGGCGTCCTGGAACGCTTGCAGGCCGCCCCAGTTCAGGTCCTTCATCCACGCCTCCTGCGACACGACGCCGTCCCGGAGGTCCCGGACGCCCTGGTACAGCAGCACCCGCGTCCGCCGCCGGAGCAGCGCCTCCACCTCCGTCTTCACGCTCTTCATCACGTCCTCGTGCATCGCGGCGCCGACCGCGCCGCTGCACTCCTCCCACGCCACGTCCTCCCGCGCGCGCAGCGCCGCCTTGACCTCCGCCCGGTTGACGAACGCCCCCACGGCGTCGGTGCCGTACGGCCGCTGCTTGGCGTAGTCGTAGAGCGTGGCGAGGCCGGTGGCGTTCCGCAGCCACGAGAGCACCTCCCCGCGCGCGTCCGCGGCGTCCCGCCACCGGGCGGACTCGGCGAGCGCGACCGCCGCCGCCTGCAGCGCCTCCAGCTCCCGCCTCTGCTTGGCGTTGATGAGGCCCGTGGAGTAGGCCGAGTCGGCGTGCGTGGCGACCTGCGCCACCGGGTGCGTGAGCCCGTTCCCGATGGCGACGCCGCGGCGCCGCCCCGCGGGAAGCGTGGGGTTGGCGGACAGGATGTGCGCGCCGGTGAAGGGCACGTACTTGCCGGCGTAGCTCTCGCCGGAGAGGAAGAAGGGGCGGGATCGGAGGGGCGGGGTGGCGTCGAAGAAGGCCTGCAGCGCGGCGTGGATGTGGGTGGCCACGACGGACTGGTTGGTGGGGATGAGGGCGGGGGACGGCGCGGCGCTGAAGCCGGTGCCGAGCGGGTTGTCGAGGAAGAGGAGCCCGAAGCGGCGGTTCCAGGCGAAGGGGTTGCGGGCGAGGGAGGCGCCGTCGGGGGCGACGAGGTAGGGCCCGAGCTCGAAGAGGTTGCCCACCAGGCCCGAGCAGCCCGGCCCGCCCTGTAGCCAGAGGAGGATTGGAGTGGCGGCCGGCGGCGTGAGCGGGTTTGAGGCCTCGTAGAAGGCGTAGTAGAGGGAGGCGTTGGTGGTCGGGTCGATTGGCAGGTAGCCGGAGCTCGTCGGGAGGGCTTCCTTGGGGAACAGCGCTGATGAGGCTACGGGAGACACGGCGAGGAGGAGGAGGAGAGCAAGAAGCGGCGGCGGCGGAGCCATGGGATAAGATGCTGCGCGCGCGTGCAGGTCCGTCAATCAGTGTGCTGCTACTACTGACGAAATTCCCTGGTTGGTGAAGCTTTCAATGAGTAGCATCGTGGGGCCCAACTGGCGCGATGAGATTTTCTACTTTACTGCATGTGGGACCACCTGCCACGCCGCTGCTCCTCTGGCTGCAGGGCGGGCCGGGCTGCTCGGGCCTGGTGGGCGACCTCTTCGAGCTCGGCCCCTACCTCGTCACCCCCGACGGCGCCTCCCTCTCCCGCAACCCCTTCGCCTGGAACCGCCGCTTCGGGCTCCTCTTCCTCGACAGCCCGCTCGGCACCGGCTTCAGCGCCGCGCCCTCCCCCGCCCTCATCCCCACCAACCAGTCCGTCATCGCGGAGCACGTCCTCGCCGCGCTGCAGTCCTTCTTCGACGCCAGCCCGGCGTCCTTCCGCGCGCGCCCGTTCTTCCTCACCGGCGAGAGCTACGCCGGCAAGTACGTCCCCGCGGCGGCGTCGCGCATTCTCGCCGTGAACCCAGGGCTGCCGGCGGGGCGGCGCATAAACCTGCTGGGCGTGGCTATCGGCAACGGGCTCACGCACCCGGTGGCGCAGGTGGCCACGCACGCCGACTCGGCCTACTTCACGGGCTTCATCAACGCGCGGCAGAAGCGGGAGCTGGAGGCGATGCAGGCGGAGGCGGTCGCCCTCGCCGAGGCGGGGCGGTGGCAGGAGGCGTCGGACGCGAGGGGGAGGGCGCTCTCGTGGCTGGAGAACGCGACGGGGCTCGCCACGCTCTACGACTACGCGAAGCGGAGGCCGTACGCGTCGGCGGCCGTCGGGAAGCTCGTCAACCGCGCGGAGGTCAAGGCGGCGCTGGGCGCGCGGCCGGACGTGGTGTGGGAGGAGTGCAACGGCATGGTGAGGGCGGCGATGCACGAGGACATCATGAAGAGCGTGAAGCCGGAGGTGGAGGCGGTGCTGCGCCGGGGGCGGACGCGCGTGCTGCTGTACCAGGGGATCCGGGACCTCCGGATCGGCGTCGTGCCGACGGAGGCGTGGTTGAAGGAGCTGCGGTGGAGCGGGCTGCGCGCGTTCCAGGACGCCGAGCGCGCCGTGTGGCGGATTGCTGGAGAGGGCGGGGAGGAGGAGCTCGCCGGGTACGTGCAGCGGTCGGGGGTGCTCACGCACGCCGTGGTGTACGGCGCCGGGCACCTCGTGCCGGCGGACAACGGGCGCGCCGCGCAGGAGATGATCGAGGACTGGGTGACGCAGACGGGGCTGTTTGGGCGCGCGCGGCGGCCGCGGCCTGGGATCGCCGGCCGGCGTTCGGATTGAGACGGCAAGTTGATGCAGGTTGACCAACCTGCTCCGATGTCCCGAGTGCCGATCTGATATAACTGTTGAATAATGACATTTGTTTCTGACATCGGTAATGATTTTCATTGTCAATCTAGTAGTGAGAGAATGGATGCTAGTGGCGTAGCTTTTTTTTACTGTATTGTGAAGTGTTAACAATAGTTGCTTGCTAACAAGCTACTTGCTACTACTTGGTAGATGATTTTTTTTGAAACGAGTCGAAAGACTAACCATAATTAATAAAGCAGAAGTACATATATTGACCAGTTTATTAGTGGAAAACATAAGTAGCGGAGGCAGGAATTAATCTGAGGTGTGGCGAAGTCGATAAGCGAGAAAATGCGAAACTTTGTTAATTAAATATAACTTTGTTTTTAAGGTGTAATTTAATTTTGTAATGTTTAAATAATGTTTTGCACCCATAATATCTCAGCAACTGAAAATTACTTGAAGTGTAATTTCAGTCGACAACAACAAGATCTATTTTTAATCCAAAGTGCAATTTCAATTCTAAAATTGTTTTCACTATGTACTAGCTCTTTTTCTTCGACGCCATCTTCCTACTCGCCATGGTCGCCTCTGTTAAGATTCATGCACTAGCCACTTGAACCAAAAGTCCGAAGTGATGGAAAGGGCTAGGCAATCTACTTATACACTACACAACACCCCCACTCGCGTGTGACGGGAGAAGAGAAAGTCAACACGTGAAAGAAGAAGAGCACACCGTAACAGGGCATCAGCGGTGGCTAAAGAGGGGGCAACAACAATTTTTAGGCTTAATTGCGAAAACCATGTGAAAGCCAAGATTTGAACTCGAGACCTGGGGCTCTGATACCATGTTAAGATTCATGCACTAGCCACTTGAACCAAAAGTCCGAACTAATGGAAAGGGCTAGGCAATCTACTTATACACTTCACAACAGCCTCGACGGTCGCGGTATTGTCTTGCCAGGCCGGCGCCCCGACTCACTGCTCTTTGGCGGTTGATGGAGGTTTCCATGATCTTATACTACGAACGTGTTTGGTAGGCTGGGCATCCTTACCTCATATTGGCCCAGCAATTTTCTGCCCGTTTGGTTGTCTGGGCTCACTCGCGTTCATGCATAGCACGGGTCTTAAAACACCCCTCGGACAGGCGTTGGAGGAAGGCCCGGTTCGACAATTACTAGCGGGATGTCCCGTTCTCGCCACTCCTTGGCTCGACCGATGCAAAGGTTGCAAGTGCTCTTGCTTACGCTCATTCTCCCTTACACTACTCCACACTGCTCTTTGGCGGTTGATGGAGGTTTCTAGGATTTCAAGAATTAGGCAGTTGCTGGCTAGCCAGATCGTATACTACGGACGCGTTTGGTAGGCTAGGCGCCCTTGCTTCGCATCGGCCCAGCAATTTTTGGCTCGTTTGTTTGCCTAACCTCACTCACGTTCTTACATAGCATGGGTTTTAAAGCACCCTGGGACAAGCGGTGGAGGAAGGCCCGGTTCGACAGTTACTAGCGGGCTTGTCCCGTTCTCCCCACTCCTTGGCTCCACCGATGCAAAGGTTGCACGTGCTTTTGCTCACTCTCCCTCACCCTACTCCATACACCCTCTCTTTAAATCAACACGCACATATCCCAGATCAAAATAATTTGTACACGAAAAAGATGTGTGTCAATGATAAGAATCAATTCCCACAATCGGTTTCGAGTTTCGTCAGTCGTAAATCGTCAATTTTGTGTATGAATTTTAAGCGCATTTTGCCAAATTTGTCACACACACGCTCAACCGTTTGAAATATCCTTTGAAAACTAGGTTCACATCACCATTTCGCATGACTTTCATGTTGACCGATTTTTGTTTCGGTGTACATACACAGATAGATAAATGACCCGCTAGTATACTGTACCGTGGACGTACGTGTGAGTATAGTTCAGAGTACTCTAGCTCAACTTCTAGTTTGCCATCTTCATGGACGGCGATGTGGTGATTATGTGTGAGAAGTGAGAGGTGATAATCCATGGTGGTGGCAGCTTGGTGGTGTTCCTCTTCGTGGTCGGCGACGTGGTGATGCTTGTGACCGGCGTGACCAACGGTGTCATGGTGGTATTCAGCTTCGTCGGCGGCGACATGGTTATGCTTGTGACGAGCGTGAACAGTTGTGTCATGGTGGTGTTTATCTTCGTGGTCGGCGACATGGTGATGCTTGCGACCGGCGTGACCGACACTGTCATGGTGGTATTCAGGTTCATCGTCGGCAACATGGTTATGCTTTGCGACGAGCATGAACGACGGTGTCATGGTTGTGTTTGTGTTCGTGGTTGGCGGCGTGGTGATGCTTGTGACCGGCGTGGCCGGCGGTGTCCTGATGGTCTTCGTCTTCGTGGTCGACGATATGGTGATGCTTGTGACAGGCGTGAACAACAGTGTCATGGTGGTGTTCGTCTTCGTGGTCGGCGATGTGGTGATGCTTTTGATCGGTGTGAACGAAGGTGCCAAGGTGGTCTTCATCTTCGTGGTCGGCGACGTGCCCATGCTAGTGACCTGCGTGACCGACGGTGCCATCACCGATGTGCCGAAACTTGTGAACGGCGGTGCCATGGTGGTCTTGTGATAGGTGAGGTAAGATCACCATGTTACCATATAAGTGAGACCAGGAAAACCATGCGATCAACCGAAGTGTGTTTTGTGTACCGGAGCTCGTCCGGAACGAGATGTGAGTCCCATCTAACTGGCGCAGTGAACCAGAAATTGCATGCAGCCTACCAAACGCGTCGTATACGTATCTGCACCTATGCGAGACAAAAATCTAAATAGTCACGCACACCCAGGAAAGTGTATTTGACACATGAGCATTGGTGCTCCTAAGTTCAAAAAATCATATTTCTTGGATTTAAATTATTTTGAAATTAAATATGCACATACACATAAACATTCCGAAGGTACTGTAGAAATTTTGGAGAAAATTCTATTGTATTTTATTTTAAGCTATAAAAAGACAAATTTCTGACACATATATGCCCATATACACAGCCACAAATTTGATTTTTGGCTATACCTCAAAATACAACGCAATTTCTACCGAAACTTCACACGAATATTCACGACATGTTTATGTATTTGATGATTTTTTGAAACCCAAAAGTATAATTTTTAAATATTTTCAAACCTAGAGCACTGGTGCTCATGTGCACCAAATTTGCTTCCCCCCCAGACAATCAAAGCTGGCCTAGTACAACACTACATCACAACACTACGTAAGTACAAATACATTTTTGTTTTTACAAAGAACACTCTAGATGCGTAGTACTTGTGCACTGCTGGAGGTATGGCGGCAGCCAAACCTGCAAGATACCTGGCTCCACCACTGGGAAACATGGCGAAAACCAGCACACAGCCACCCTCGCTACCCACACAAGTAGCATGCACACCACCAAAGAGATGGTCGTCGTTGAGCTTGTCCACAAGCGTCATCGTCATCAACATTCGGCAACTCCGACTTCACCGAAGAAACAACCACCAAGGAAAACTGGCCGAAGCAACACTGTCTTATACCAAACAGGTGACTCCTCGCGCAAACACAGGCAGCTCTAACTCTGACGCGGGCTCCGAAAGGAAGATGCGCAAGACCTGCACCGAAGAAGATCTTCATCGCCGGACCGTCCTTACATATCATCGGACGCTGCTTAGATTGCACAAGACATACATAAGCCTTGATACCAATTACTTCCCCTTTTATACTTTGTAGTCTCTGAGGCGTTTTTGCCACTACAAAGTATAAAAGGTGAAGTAATTTGTAACAATATATTACCAATTACTTCGCGTTATATACTTTGTGGTGGAAAAAACGTGATTCTCCCATATTTACATTGAATTTTTTTATTTGTTTATAATTGTCTCTCTCTTAGGATATACAATCTTTACAAAATATAATTTAGTTATTATATTATGAAAGTTCACCATATTATAATACAACACTATTAGAATAATATATTGTTAGTGTATAATTTTGATCTTAGTGATGGAAAATTCAGCTATTGTATTATCATCCACAAGTCTAAAACACGTATTGCAAAGAAAGTTGTGTTAGTTCTTTTCTTTTAGAGACATTGCATGTCAATTTTTTATGCAATGAAATTATCTTAGACCGGATTAAAAAAAGGAAGCTTGTGCCATCTAAGTGAACGGAAAGAATATATATTTGTTTATGTCTGTTTATATACACAAGTTTATGTCTATTTTAGTAGGCTTAATATATAGTAGAGAGTTCTGATGTGCCCATTTTTATTGCAGTTAATTAAATAGAAGGGGTACTAATCAACATAATAAATAGAAAACTCTAGAGCAAATGAAAGTATATAAGAAAGACATGTACTCGAACCATCGGTATTTACTTGTTTATATTGCTTTCAGGCCTATGTATTTCTGGATTCAACAAAAAATCCAATGTTGCATGCAGTAGTCCTTGAATTAGCATCATGCATCTCAACATGCAGCAAATATGTATAATTTCTTCTCTACTTGCAAGTCTTGTGATTTAGGATATATCTATCAAGGTAATGGTGTGCCTTAGCGCATTAGGGGCATTGGATATATTATGATCAAGACTGAAGATGGTGGTAACATGCTGCACAAGAATGTTAGATATGTGCCCAAGGTTCAAGAAATATAATTTCACTTGTGTACGGTCAGGGTTTAAAAGGCATTTTTCTCCCTAAGTGTTTTTGTGTTGATGATAATGCTATTAGTGGATCATGTGCTAAGTGCGAAGTCACATTTTATAGTGGCACAAGACGGTTCATCGCCCCTCAAATAGTTAGAACGTGGAGATGGTATTTTCTGGCTCTTTTCTCGTGTTGATCATGAGGAAATATGTATATCAAAGGGGCGTTTAGTAAGTATTGGTTGGAGGAATCAAGTTCACTTACCCAGATGCACCTCCACAGCCATCCTACTTGTGGTCGAGAGATCCCAAAAAATGTTCATGTTTCTTCAGCTTAGTCGGTAGTACCATCGTCAAAGATGAGACCATAGATCGTTCAAGCCATACCTAAAACCAGCCATACCTAAAACCATACGAACGAACACAACCAATGATTTGATCCTAGTACTAGTAGTTTTCCAAAGTGTGCTGGTGGTATAATTAGGAGTTTGCCCAACAACACTATACCATACCATTTTACACCCTCAGCATCACGCCGTGGGCCATCACCTCTTGTATCTAGCACACTGGTTGTCGACGCTGATGCACCGCCACCGACTGAAGAATGATTGGCGGAGGGGAAAAAATTCTCTAGGACTGGGCCACACGTGGTCCCTCCTAGGCCCCCACTTTGGATTTCGAAATTTCACCTTGTAACACTAATCTCAAAGCTCTCTTATAAAAAATGAGTGGCCATACCGGAAAGAAACAAGAAACATCGTTGTTATTGATAGAGGTAATTGTGTGCACAACACCGCGAATACGAGTACGAACGCTAGAATGCGGACGGGCTGAGACATATCAGCACATCACTGCCGCCGGGCTATGCATGGGTTCAGCCAAAGCTCTCTTATCGAGAGAATCAACATGTGGTTGAATGGTTAGGAGGGCAGTGGCACCACAGTCCACTAGAGTTCAAATCACATGTTTGATACTTTGGTCTCTTATTAAAAGGAGGAATATTTTTCAGTGGGGGCGACGGCATCGACAGCGAGGCGTTCGTGGTGACTTCGTCAATCTCAAGATCCGCCGAATCAGTTTGTTATACCGAGTCTCCTAGAAGTGCTCACAAAGGTATATGATATATGTGCCTGCGTTTATACGAGTAAGTGCATGCACGTATGAAGTTTGTACGGTGTTTCAAAAGAAAAAACTCTCTTATGAACCGAACCGGCCGTGGAGATATGCTTTTTTCCATCCATGGCAGAAATCTGTCACATGGGACCGGCGGGGTGTGCGATGGTAATATTGGAAGTCACCCGGGCGGCCCGGATAAAACGCCTGGATCGATCGGATCCGATCACAGCCCGAACAAAATTCATCTATATACCCTAACTAGTACTAGAAGGTGACTCACACTATAAATACACGCCCACGGCCATCCGTTTCCACCTCCACTCAGCCGCCGCCGTGCTTCTCTGCTAATTATCCAGGTACCTACGACGATAGGCTAGTTAATCTCCCTTCTCTCTTCTTCGATTTTCCGTTTTCCGTCCTAATTGCCTGTTCTTTCTGTTATTGAGCCGAAACTGTTGTAAAGAAGCACTAGGAGTACTGGTACCAGCCATGTTCCATGATTCCAGAAGATCACTGAACTTCCACAAGACAAACTAGTATATCTGAAAAGTAGTAAAACACAATTAAGCGGCAGCGGTGACTCAAAACACAACCCGGTTGTGTGTCCAGTTTAAGACTTCAACTTTATGTACTCCCTCGTATGTTTATAAGGCCATGGTTTTTTTAAAAAAATCTTTGTTTGTAACATGGAAGGGCATTATTTGAAATAAAACAAGAGGTTTTTTTCTTCTTGCCGTCGTAACTACGTATTAATGCTTATTTTTAGTGGTACTATTCAATTTCTATCTTGTGGTATATGTATCATATATGAACACCTTTCCTATACATTGTAGCTAGGTAAATTATAAAGGTAGTGTGACAAATCAAAATGGGAGAGCCAGTTCATGGAGCTTCATCAGGACCAACTGGAGCAGTGGATCCTCCTACAGGTGTCCTCGATGGTCCTTCTGGTTAGCACTTGCTTTAGAGTACTATTTTCGCGTATGTTTATAACATATAATACTCTAGATTAATCCTCCCTGCAGCTCTGCTCAACTTGTTTGTTCTTTCTCAGATCTTGCTGGAACTCCTCCAGTGAAGGAGCTGAATACAAATGTTACAAGAAAGATGTATCAGAAACATCTAGAAAAAGAAGAAGAGGAAGAGGAAGAGGAAGAGGAAGAGGAAGAGGAAGAGGAAGAGGATTATGAAAAAGAACATGATGAAGAAGAAGATGTATGCCATATCAAGCATTTGTTTATGAGTCACAAAATAAATCATCATCGTGTATGTCACTCTTTTGTTTTATTTAACTAATGTATGCCAATGTCTAGGATCGAGAAGGCGCTGCAGAGGTAAGAGCATGGGTCCGAGAATCTGATGACATGTTCAAATACCGCGGGTGTTCGTGGCCAGAGGTTGTTGGTCTCAAGGCGAATAAGGCCAAGCGAATCATCCGGAAAGGCAAGCCAGATATCTATTTTGAAGTGGTTTCAGAGAGGCAGTTGTTAACCATGTGCTACTGCTCAAGACGTGTTAGGCTCATAGTCGGCAGATCCAATTGCGTTGTGCGAACTCCCCGTGTTGGTTAGCAACAGCGGAGTACCATGCCCAGATCGACTCGCACCCCAGCTTCATGAAGGCATGCAGTGTTCTTAATGCATTTGAAAGCATGTACTCCTACCTATGAATACTAGTCGAAACAATAAAACACATAAGTTGTTTTTATATGGATGCTTGGTGATGTAGCGCTCGTAATTTGAAAGCGCCGTTGCAAACCCCAATCCCATTTCTGCATGAGGGAATCTCATTCATAATTAGCATCTATTATACTAGTTCAAATATAAATACATTAATTCAGTTTTTGGATGATGAAGCCGTGAGGTTTTCCATTAGTTGAGAGTGATAACATCTATTTCCCCCTTTTTCTTGTCCGTAAAACAAGTAATTCATATGTACAAGGAAGCATTAGGGCTTGTTAATCTAGTGTCTAGTTTTCAAGAGAATCTTGTCGATATTTGTGCATGCCGTATCATATTTGTAAAATCTACACAAGCTATGTGCTATAATAGGGAAAACCTGACACTCCGTAGTTTGATAGATTGAGAAGAAGTCGAAGAATAGAAAACCAACAGAGCTGGACACTCATGAACACTATTGTTCTTAATATACACCGCGAAAAATATATAGGACAACCTTTCATAACGAGATTATAAAAACAAAACAGGACCATTCTTTCAGGGGCAGTATGTTTTGGACGTTTGGCTGGCCCCTCTTGCATCTCAATCAACTGAAGTACTCTGTACTATTTCCTCCGATTCATAATAAGTGTCGGAGATTTAGTACTAAGCTAGTACAACTTTTATACTAAGTTCTCACCACTTATTATGGGTCAAAGGGAAAAGTTTTTTTAATATGTCAATTTAAGTAAGCTTTTCTAGGTGAGATCAACCTAAATTTTTACTAGACCATGCAGGGGATCAACTTAAGTAAAGGTGTTTTCTCCTCTCTCAAAAAAGTACTGTACTAAGTTTATATTTTCATAGACTTTATTTAAGCTGGGAGTCCTTAAGAAAGTGTGGGAGGATTTCCTTTTACAGCCAAAGTAACCTTTATTAATCAGACAATAGGAAGGTCCTTTACAAGATGAGGCTTAAGAAATTCTGGAGGTTTATCTAGCCAGAGACGTGGAGAGGATCTAGCCTGCCTCGCTAACTCATCTGCAGCTTCAATTAATCTCTGGGGAGTGTTACAAATACAGTAAATTTTGGTATCTAAGGACAATTGTAAAGAATAGCAGCTGCTGAACCGATATATTGGCCCTTATTGTTCATTACTTCAACGACTATCAAGTTACCTGAATTTACGACAATGTCGTTGCATCCCGTGTGTAATGCTAGTTCCATGCCATGATGCAAGGCCCTCGTTTTAGGCTTTTCAGCCAGCGCAACAAAAAAAATACTCGACACCCGGCCAGGCACACGCACACAATAATCCCATTCAGTCCATCTGATCTGTGCCAGCCGCGGCCTTTGCTCATCGCCGAGGTACGATGATTTTCTTCATCTTCTCATGAGCCACTATACTGTTAGAGGATGTTATATGCTTAATCAATGTCAGCCTTATATATAGTTAGAGGATGTTATATGCTTAAAATGACCTTTTCTGGCCCCACCTCATAGCATGAGCCACCATCCCTCTCCCTCTCCAGCACAATCTTAACTCTAACCCCTTTTGCACACTATTCCGAGCTAGACAATGACCATGGTGAATAGTGGTGGAGCTTGACAAGAACTGTTGGGGGGGGGGGGGGCGAAATGTAAAATCTATAAGTTTGGGGAGGGGGGGGGGGCAAAAGGTTTAAAAAATCCCATCTAAGCCTATCCTAAAAAAATCTTCAGAAAATGATCAAAACCTGGGGGGGCGGTGGCCCCCCTGACCTGCACATAGCTACGCCCCTGATGGTGAAAGATCGACACGGCTCAGAGATGAGCCCTGGGGTCCATGAGTTGCCGGAGGAAGCAACTGGTCTCCAAGAAGTGGCCAAGGAGGCATCTAAGACGAATGCGAGCGTAACGGAGGAGCAGAACATGCTCCCACCAGCAACCACGCAAATGTTGATGTGTCCGAGAAAGCAGAGGTATGGTTTTCTCTCAACAAAATTTTATTTCGAAACAATGATTTCTTCGTATCATGTGGTGTGTATTTCCTAAATTGGACTATTGCCATGTGGACTGTGCTATTTTATACCGGTTGTGCACTTCAATATAGTTCTGCACTTCAGCCATGCACCTTGACCCTCCGCGTAATTCCTTCTTATCATGTCAAAAAAAAATGATGCGTGTATGTGATGGATTTGTTATGACTGTACCAGGGAATATTTAAGACCAGTGCAAATGCCACTCACGTATTCTAATCTATAGTAAAATAATTTTATTTCAAATCGTATTTGGTCAGCGAGTTTTCTTAAAGAGCAACTTCAAATGTGTATCATGCCTAATCACAATGTTGCTTACCCTACTGAAGGAACATCGCCAAGTGTGCTGATGTATAGGCAAAGTTCATCTATTAAATCCTTGGATTGGCAGATGTTGAGAGAAGCAATGATTGCTAGATGAATCTAATTTATGATGATAGTTTTGATGTTGATCAAATGTGTGCTCTTCATCATCTTCTAAGCCTCGATTCCTTATATATCATCATTCAAATGTGAATCCACCAAAATGATTGCTAGTTTGCTTCTAAAATCTGTCATAGTGGCCTATTAATCAAGGAGTAACTAAAGTTAGTTTTCAAAAAATAATGATACAATCTGAAATAAGTATCATGATATGGAATGAAATATACATGTTGCAAATACCGCCGGTGGTGCCCAAATACCGTCGAGGCAAGCACACCAACATGGTGGTGCGCCGGCGGTAAGGTATGCTCCTATTTTTCCTGCCCCCCCCCCCCCCCGCCCCCATGTGGATCACCTTCCCAGTTTTTGAAAAAAAATGATAGAAAATTTAATAAAATCCTTCGAGATGCCCATATTTATGTCATTTAGTTTTACTGAAAATTAACAAACTTGAATTTCGACTTTTTTTTTTGCAAAATGGCGTCATGTTGGTGTAAAACGTCTTTTATGGTTGCATACATTCTCCAATGAAAAAGTTTTTATATCAAAATGTATTTACGGAAAATTTTACATCCGATTTCAACCCCCTCTGGACGTTTATACAATTTTTTGATTCGTCAAATTCAAAACGGAAACAGGTGTTTTTTCAGGTTTTAGATTTTGATGAAAAAAATAGAAAATTGTTCGCCACCAGCGCACCACCATATTTTATGCGCCGGCGGTAACCTAGCTAGGCTATATATGCTCCAACTAGCCGGCTCACTTCTTCTCCTCCTCCTCCCTTGTACTTCTTCTTCTCTCTTTCACTTCTTCTTCGTCCGCCTCCTCCTCTCTTCCTCCCCCTTCTTCCTCCCTCCTTCTCTTCTTGTTCTCCTCCTCATCCTCCTCCTCCTCCTCTCTTCCTCCTCTCCACGACCACCTCCTCTCACTCCGGCGAGCTTCTCCGTGACCACCTCCTCTCACTCCGACGACCACCTACTCTACCCTTCAACGGCAGATGACCACGTCGATGGAGGTCACGACCTAGAAGTTGACCTTGATCTAGATCTTATCAGCCTTTTTTTGAATCCTGAAAAATATAACACCGGTGCACCAGATGGTGCATCGGCGATAAGCCGTCACCACCGCTTTGTTCCCACCGGTGTGCGCTGGTGCGCCAGCGGTATAGCCGAATTTGGTGCACCGACGATAGGCATTTTCCTAGTAGTGGGCCATGCCGTGGCCTAGTACTATGGGGAACGACATGGAGCTAAGCGGGCAACAAGTTCGCTGACCCGGCTGGTTTGACCTCAAGCAACACGAAGTTCGCTATGGTTGTTGTGTTGGGGAGGTGGCCCTAGATTTAGCATGACTTCCGTGATTTGTTGTTCATCATCTAGGTAGCGGGGACTACAAGACGGCTGGTCGTGCAGCGTAGTGGCTCTTGCACGGTTGGGCAACTGATTTCCTTTTTTGTGTGGTTATTTCGTCCGGTTTTTAATAAACAGAACAATACATTGTTTTTTGCCCCTCGTTTTACTTATAAATTGGGTCACCTCTGTGACTTTATCTATTTAATCAAGCGACACAAATCAATAGCGTTATAAAATCAAAAATAAAAACGTACTCCTACAAGAATTTCATGAGTAACCGTAATTTTTCATAAAGATCACGTGTACAGGTAGCTGATGGATGTATGTGCGTACGGACTTCGCGGTTAGTTTGATTAATTCTGGTCGCACCAATCGACGATATACAGAGTGTCTTTTTTTAAGGACGATATACAGAGAGTTTAATGGCCAATAAAATGGTATACCAGACCAGTTGGTTCCATGCATGGTATTAGTATGACGGGTGGGACCGGCCGGCTGTTAAAACGCCACATTTGATCCATCGGCTCCGGTTACAGCCCATCCCCAAATAAGCCCTAACTAATTGATCCGTGATTGACTATAAATACACGGCCGTCCGCTCATCTCTTCTCTGTTTCCCCTCCGTCCTACCGCCGCCGTGCCTCTCTTAACCATGGTAAGTTAATCTCCTTTCTTCAATCTCTATCTTTTTTGTCTTACTATTTGGGTTGCGCCACGGTTAATTTTGCATACAGTTCTCGTTTACATGGCGTTCCCCTTTGGCGTGATTGAATTTTGACCGATATGTGTGTCATAAATTTCTATATGATTGAAATCTTTTTTTACAAACACGAATTCATGGATATAATTTGCAACCATTATCTTGGTACTCTGATTATATTCACGAACAATGTCAGTGTTTGCGAATAGGGACTCTTCAAATTTATTCTTCTACTCTATTTCTGTGTTGTTTGACCATGGATTAATCAGTGGACAAAACGAACAGACCATGGATTGATTCATGAACAAAACAGAACCAGCCATTTTTTTTGGCTTAACTTGTTTGCAAGGTAAATATAGGAGAGCCAAACAGCTTCCCCGGCCTCATGCATCGACTATGCACGCGGCCACATATTTGACGAATTAATCCGATAGAATGATTTGACATGATAAAAACTATTGTCTTTTAGTTGCCCTTTTTAATTTGTGAGTAATGCCTTTGGCGTTTGGGTGCATATGCTCTCTTTATTTTTAAATGCATCTTTAATATATTTAAAATGTTAAAAAAATTCAAACGAAAGAATTACATTCGCACAACCCAGTTCTTTTGGCGGCTTCTCCGAGAAGCTGCCCTCCCCCCAGCTTCCTGGGGAAGCCGGTGAAAATTTTTTGTGAGGCTTCCAAATTAGTTTAGCCTTACCTATTCTAGAAGCCTCGGAAAATTTTAGAACCGGCTTCCCCAGGAAGCTGGGGGGAGGGCAGCTTCTCCGAGAAGCCGCCAAAAGAACTGGGCCCACTGTAGAAAGCACAAAATTTCGTCAATCCACAACTAGTTACTTACCCCCGTGGAGAATACCCGTGTGGAGCTTCTCTTCCTTACCCCTTCCTTTGCTTCCATTGCCGGCCTCTCTCCCCCTCGCCGTTGCCGGCCATGGTGGTCGGCACTGGGTAGGAGAGGGGTCTGGCTCCTAGTGGTTGTAGGTTCTTTAGTATATGATTCTTCCTCAGTAAATAATCTGGCGATCAGATCTGGAGCCTCTGTTCTTCTTCCTCCTGCCTTTCTTGGTTGGCTCGAGGAAGCGGTTGGATCCTATGCTGACACCTCCCGGCCGGATCCATGGTGAGGAGTAGCTTCGGCTCTCCTTGCTCCTTTTCCCCTCTTTTCTCTTCTCTGAATAAGGAAGGAGCCCCCAAATTTCTTGCCCTGATTCGTCCTGGTCATCAAGGTGGTGGAGGGAGGGAGGAGGTGCAAGATCTGAATGGGGTTCCTGATGGTGCTGCTGCCTCAGATCTCGGCCAAGAATCCAAGCTATGTCTTTCTTGTCATGGTGACGTTTAAGGCTGGGTGCTTGTCTTTCTTGGCTGCTGGGCAACGGACCAGTGGTAGGGGAGCTCCGAAGCTTCTCTTTGGAGGGCATCCGCGAGAGTCATGGCATGGTTGTTTCCTTTGATGGTCGAAGGGCGACCCCTCTGCCCTCAGTCACCGGCGACGGTTTCTTCTGACCGGTGGTTTCAGGTGTTCAACAACCTCCATGCTAGCATGCCATCAAGGAGGCCTCTTAGCTCCATCACAGCAAGCTCCCGGAGCTCCGTCCCAAGTGGTAGCGGCCCCGATGTTGGTGTTCTTGGTTGTGGTGTGTGGCGGCATTGCGGTGGAGATGGAGCTGGACCCGCTTGTGCTTTATGTTTTAGATCTAGGGTCCTTAGTGCAAAAAATATGGACTGGTTTTTCATTTACTTTTCCCTTATGGTCTACTTTGTAAGATGTACTTCCACCGCTTTTAATCAATAGAGCTTCTCGGTCCTTCAGGACCGAGCCCCTGTTTAAAAAAAAAGACAAAATTTGGTACTAAACATAAAGTTTTTTTTATGAGACATGTTTTGTGTATTTTACATCAACCACAAAAATATCGTTTTTCATGAAACTGTAGAAACAAACATAAATTGTTGAGATTAGAAATATGTTTTTTGGGTGGAGGGAGCATATGCACCTAGGAGCTGAATTGAAATTCCCTTCAATTTGTACCTTTTTATCTACAACTATTTTGTTACTCACACTAGTCTCACTTTCTCCCTTCTCCTCTCTTCTATGCATTGAGAGTCACTTCCCCTCCGTAGGCTCCCCTCTCCCCCTCCTCTGGGAGAGGGGAGTCTGGACCCCTGTGATCACGATAGTCTAGATCTACTAGTTTTTCCACTAGCGGAGAGTGTCATTATGTCAAAGGGATCTAGGTCGCCAACGCATTTGAGTTGCTTCAGTTGACTGGTCATGGTGTTGTTCCTCTGCATGGAGCTCTAGAGGTTGGAGCTGGAGATGGGGAGGAGTTTCTGTGCATCGTCCCTCTTCAATAATCTTGAAGTGAAGCCTGCAGATCTAGAGGTCAAGTTTGATGTAGTCTTGGTTCTTGGTGACTTCTTCTTCAATGACGGTGTCGGTGCGGCTCTTAGCATTTTCGTTGGCCTTGGTGACAGGAGGAAGGAGAAGAGGAGCACGGTGGCCCGTGCGAGTTGCAGGTGGTCTTGGAAGTAGCACGGTGGCCCATGTGAGGTAGAGGTGGGCTGTGGAGCCAGAGGAATATTCAACTCTTGCACCAGCTTCGAAGCGACGACACAGGTTCTGCCCTCGAGTTTGATGTTTTCTTGAGTTTCTTTGTCCTCCATTGGAGGATCTTCGATGGTTTCGGTGTGGCCGAGCAGGTCCAAGCGTCCCGAGGTGGTGTTGTCCCCAGTGGATGCAAGGATGGCCATGTGTGGGAGCCCAACTTCATCGGCGGTGATCAAGGACTTGATTGAATTTCTGCGATGTCTTTTATGGTGCTTAGTGCAAAAAAGCTAGACCATGTTGTATTTTTCTTTTTCTTCGAGGTCCTTTCTGTAAAAAAAAAAGTTGTCCATTGTTGTTCTAATGCAGATTCCAAGCCCTTCAGGGCCTTACTCATTCAAACAAAAATAGAATCTACAACTTATACCTCCTGCTGTTTGCATTGTTGAATCATGTAGGACTCGAGAAAAATCAAAATGGAGGAGCACAGTGACAACGGAGCTTCACCGGGACCAGCTACTAGAGCCTTGGAGCCTCCTACAGGTTGCCATTATTTATTGAAGACTATTTTTGGACATGTTAGGTATAATACTCTAGATCGTTCTTCTCATTTAGACTACATTGATCCCCTCTTAGATCTTGTTGAAGCTTCTCCACTAGAGGAGCAGAAGCCGGGTGCCAAGATTACAATAAAGATGCCCAGCATACCTGCGGCATCATCATCAGTAAAACCAGAGGTATGATTTGTCTACCACTTTGTAGTTCCTTTGATGTACGTATACTATAGTGACAAGCTTTTCTTCAGCACATTTCAGCTATATATGCAACTACGTTATTTGCTTGACCTACCATGCAAACAAACTACTACGTATGTCTATAAAAAGATGTCTTAGATTTATCTAAATTTAAATGAATCTAGACGCTCTGGGAGTGATGTTTTGGCACATGAGAGTGTATGCTCTCTTTATTTTGAAATACATGTTAGACACATCTTAAAATATCAAAAAAGTTCAAACAAAAAATTTGCACGTACATCTTCATGTGCTACGCGCTCACAAAGTTATTTCATGAAAAATCGACATGTCGTGTGGCGTGTGTAAAAAAGACAAAATTCAGTGCTAAAACAAAGACTTGTCACAAGATAAATTTTCTTTTTTTCACGTAGACTACAAAAAATATCATTTTTCGTGAAACTTGATGAACACAAATATATTATGAAGATGTACATGTAATATTTTTGTTTGATTTTTTTAACACTTGAAAATATGTTTTTATGGTAGAGGGATCATATGCACCCGGGAGTCGAATTGAGTTTCTGACTTTTTAGTATGTATGAAGTGTGTACATGTTTCTTTGGTAAACTTAGAATATATCTTTGATCTTCACTTTACAACCTAACAAGAAAGATTTCCCTTAACCTATGTTATGTTCAGGTTCAACAAGGCGAGGCAAAGCGGATAAGGTATCGATCAGTTTATTCAGATTCTAACAAATACCGTGGGTGGTCATGGCCAAGGGTCGTTGGTCTTAAGGTACACAAGGCTAAGAGGATCATTAGAAAGGGCAAGCCAGAACTCCACTTCGAAGTCCTCTCAAAAGACGCAATGCAAACCTGTGATGGTAGATCAATGCGTGTCAGGCTCATAGTCGACAAATACAACCGCGTTGTAAAAACCCCCCATGTTGGTTAACTAATTACATGGGGTTTGATTGCATATGTATATAAATAAAGAGTACTATGAGGAGACTTGTGTTTAATTTTCCTCTGTTTAGTGAGGACTTCCTTTTTTGATGAGCATCTAATTAAATGCCCGACTTTATAAATTCTTCACAATACGCAACAAGAGTGTTAGCTAACAAATTTAAGTAGCTTATAGATAGCCATTGTTACTTGATGGGGTTAAGTTCGTGGATTGGTGGGATATGACCATACAAGCTTTTCCCAACGGTGGCCCACAAGGGCACTTCCTCGATGACCATGCTCAATGGCAGCCCATAGGGGCAGTTCCTCGATGATCATGATCATAGCTTGGTAGTTGCGAAAGCGGCATAACGTAGTCATCTTCGACTACTCACGGTCTGATCCCTTGGATTGCTCGACACGGTACAGACGAAGGCCAAATCATGAGGGTTGTGCTGCTTCCGCCGGCTTAGTGTGCAGAGTGTCACGTTGTAACTAGGTGTTGCCTCTATAGGTTTGTATCTAACTTTTCTATAAAATGAATCAAAACGCAAAGTTTTCTAAAAAAATCATTGATCAAAATTATCGGGTTTTTCCCATGTGCATAGAGAAAAGTACTCCTTTCGTCACAAAAAGGATATCACAATTTTTTTTATTTGAATGATCTATATATTAAATCATGTCTAGATACATTTAAACTTAGACAAATCTGCAGCATACTTTTGTGACAGAGGAATATGTGTTTTTTATGCAAGTGCTGCAGGAACGGATGTGTGAGTAAGATCGTTCCAAGATTGCTTGTGTACGTACCGGTAGTGGCGAGAGGAGGCGGAGGCGGGAGGATGAGAGGAGGACGCGGGCGAAGAACGACGAGGAAGTTGGGCCGTCCCCTACCGACCGGCAATGAGTAGGGTAGTTGTCTAGTTTAAGTTCAGTTTTTCTTTATTCAAACTTATAGTATAAAACAAAATTTGAATGAAAAACAAAAATTTATGTCAAATTTTAGTTGTCTTAACTTGAATCTCGGGTTTGTGTAAAAGCCGTTTGGCAAACGCGGCTAGGCAGAGGCATCCCCTAAAACGACAATCCACACCGGTATCCCCAAACGATTTATCCGACGCTTCAGACAGATGTCTTGGATCACATACCTCGGATGCTCTTAGCTAGGTCTTCTAGTTGCAAGTGTTGTCGTGTGTGTGTCTTGGCCTACTCACGGAGTTTAGGCTGAACCTTAAATCTAAGACTAGTCATAACAATGCATTTTACATAAAGCAATATCATACATATAATATTAGGGTATGGTAGTATCTTTATTATACTACCTCCGTTTCGACGAATAAGGCGCACGCGCATTTTAAGGCGAACTTTGATCAAGAAAAATTAAATAAGCAAATTTTGATTATATTGTATATAATTGGTATCGTTAGATTCGTATTAAAAAAACACTTTTTATTAGTGCTTATTTTATATGAACAATCTTTATACATTTTGAGTAATTCTTAGTGAAAAAAATAAGCAAAACCAGGACACCTTATTCATTGGGAGTATATAGTACTAGTATCATGTAGTAGCACTCCTTCCATTCACAATTACCTCATGTTCTAGGTTTAGTCAAATTCAAGCATTGTAAATTTTCATGTTATATGCATTGAAATTATGGATCGTAGATGTGGATATTTTTTCTTATATTCTAGGTCAAACCTTACAAATTTTGACTTGGACTAAATCTAGAACACGAGATAATATTAAACAGAGGAAGTTTCATATTTTTGTACATTTATTAATTGAGTATCTAAATGCAAATTGTGTAAAAGATCTACTTGATATTTATTACAGTATATATCTTGGATCGTATTACGATCTCTCGTCATTAATTAGTTTTTTTTCATACACGAAATGCATGATACTACTACCTATGATACCCCTACTACTACGGGTAAGAGTTTTTATTACTAGCTTAAACTCTAGAAAATAGTCATACCTCCAAGAAAATTTCAAAATATAAGAGATTTTTTAGACGCTAAAAAGCTTATATTCCGGAACGGAACAGTATGGTGCAGGAACGGACGACATGACCATTCCAAGAATTCGCACGTGCAGGCGCGTATGCACGTAACGGTCTTCACATCGCGCCATGCCTGCCGCCGCCGCCGTGGTCGCCAGCGAAGATGCCAGTCTGGGACACCCAGTCCTCGATCATCTCCTGCGCCGCGCGCCCGTTTCCCGCCGGCACGAAGTGCCCCGCCCCGTACACCACGACGTGCGCCAGCGCGCCGTGGCTCTGCACGTACCCGGCAAGCTCACCCTCGCCGCCGGTGCGCCACACGGTGCGCTTGGCCTCCTGGAACGCGGCGATGCCATCCCATTCCACCGCGGCCAGCCACGCCTCCACCGACGCCACCCCGTCCCGCAGGTCCCGGATCCCCTCGTACAGCAGCACGCGCATCGCCGGCGTCCGCAGCAGCTCCTCCACCTCCGGCCTGGCGCTCTTCATCCCGTCCTCCCGCAGCGCCGCCGCCACCGCCGCCGAGCACGGCTGGAACACCACGTTGTCCACCGTCGCGCCCAGGGCCGCCTTCACCTCGCCCATGTTCACGAACGCCTCCAGCGCGTCGGCGTCCAGCCACCGGCCCTCGTTCACCACGTCGAACAGCGTGGGCATCCCAATGTCCTCCTGCAGCCGCGACACCACCCGCGCGCGCGCGTCCGTCGCCTCGCCCCACCGTCCGGCCCTCGCCAGCGCCACCGTCTCCGCCTGCAGCGCCTCCAGCTCCACCCGCTGCCGCGCGTTGATGAGGCCCATGAAGTAGGCCGTGTCGGCGAACGTGGCCACCTGCGCCACGGGGTCCACCAGCCCGTTGCCGATGGCCACGCCGCGGAGGTTGACGCGCATGCGCGGCGGGAGCGCCTGGTTCGCGGCGAGGATGCGCGAGGCCGCCGCGGGCACGTACTTGCCGCCGTAGCTCTCGCCGGCGAGGAAGAAGGGGCGCGCGCGGAAGGAGGCCGGGTGGAGCGCGAAGAAGGCCTGGATTGCCGCGAGTGTCTGCTCCGCGATGACGGACTGGTTCGTGGGGATGGCTTCCGGCGACGGCGCGGCGCTGAAGCCGGTGCCGAGCGGGCTGTCGAAAAAGAGCAGCCCGAAGCGGCGGTTCCACGCGAAGCGGTTGGGCGACAGGGAGCCCTTGGCGCCGGAGGTGACGACGAGGGAGTAGGGCCCGATCTGGAAGAAGTTGCTGAGCTGGCCGGAGCATCCCGGGCCGCCGTCGAGCCAGAGGATCAGCGGCGTGTCGGCCGGCGCGGCGTCGAGCGGGTCGGCGGCCTCGTAGAACGTGAAGAAGAGGGACGCGTTGGTGGACGCGTCGACGGGGAGGTAGCCGGAGCTGGTCGGGCGAGCTTCCAAGGGGAACACTACTTGGGCCGCCGCGTTTGAACCGGAGTGCGAGAGCACGGCGGCGAGCATTAGAGGCAGAAGGAGCCGGAACGTGGGAGGAAGCGGCGACGCCATGTTGCGAGCGTTTGGACGTGGCGGCTTGTCTGGATGCCAGTTATATAGTACAGTACTCCGTATACATCTTTGTTTAGCTGGTCACTCTTGTCCGGTATCATCATCGAAATCATCGACACGACGTCTCTCCGGCGAGTGAAACGTACGTCGTTAATGAGCCATGTAGAGTTGAGATTGTCTTTTGCATGCGGTTGACGTAGAACTTACATTGTTATTTGCTTTGCGATTTCGTGCTAGCTAAGTTCATTATTATGTTTTATTCGTCTAAAAATTAGTACTTAACTTTATTTGAAGGGTGTGATTGTTTTTTGGTCGATTGAGAACTAACTTTATTCTTAATAAGATGATGTCATTAAATATTGGCTACAAGTTGCAACTCGTGACTAACACGAATCACGATGCAAATCAAATAATGTAGGATTTGACTGAGCATAAAGTTAGTTCTCAAAGCTCGGAACTAGCTAGCAAATCCTTGTTTAAATATGGTTGTATCTAGATATATTTTCAGTGTTTAGACACGTTTGTTTTTATTTTGAATCACTTATTTTTAGGTAAATATATTGATATGTAATAAAATATGGATTTTCCAGTTCTCGGGTTCATGGTCAATTAAGTCCTACATCGTTTAATTACATCGTAATTTGTGTATATAAGTTGCAAGTCGGCTTGCAGCTGAATAGTGAGGGTTTTGTTGTGGTTGCAAGTAAAGTGGCAACTGAGAAAAATTATTCAAACCGATAAATTTACTTGCTAGTTATCAATTGCTATATGAATTGTAACTAAGATTTAATAACTAAGAAATAATCACACCCAATAAAATATATTTCTTTCGTGCACGGGTTGTCCCCGCTCATTTCTCAATCAGAGACGGTAACTAGTCATATTTGCAGGGCCCGGCCTGTAAAATTCTGGGCCCTGTGCAAAACTTAAAAATGGGCCCTATTTTATTACAAAAATAAATTAATAAATAATTATATGTTTTAGATGGACGCTTAAACTGAAGAATTACTTTCGGAGCCCGTAGATTCTGAACTCGTTGTAAGATGGTCTTACAAATTATTTTAAGAGGAAACCACATATATATAGTTTAATACCTTGACCGGAAGGAGTATCCAACCAAAGAAGAAAAAAAGCCTACATCCAATGATTTTGATGAACTAAAACTATTTGGGTCTTAAAAACTAGAAAGAAATACTTTCAATCTCAAAGTTTGATAGCATATAATGCTATCCCAAAAAGTACATGTACCATATTTCAGAAAGAAATACTTTCAATCTCAAAGTTGTGATTAATTATCTAATTTGAATATGAGAAGTCAAGATACCATATTACAATTTTTATGACATGTTTAAAGTTTTAACTAGAAACTTATTTCGGAAGGTATAGTGTGATTTACACAAGCAGCTTGTTTGAGTTTATCTAAGTTTTATTCAATGCGCATAAAATGAATAATCTGGTATTTACATTTTAGGCTTCAATTGGAATTGAAAAAATCGTACAAAATAAAGAGACGAGTTGAATGCTAATAAAATGAATAATCAAGTGTTTACCTTATAGGCTTCAGTTGGAATAGAAAAATATGGGACAAAATAGAGAGACAAGCTGCTAACAAGTGGTTCTAAAATGAAGACACGAGCTGCCAAATAGAGGTTCTATGAAAAAGTTGGACAAAATAAAGAGATGGATATATGCGTCGAACTTGCAACCTGTTGGCATATACGTTAACAGTGTTAGGATTTAATTAATAGGTTAATTAAAGGGGTAATCCTCCCTCATGTAATTCTCTATGTTGATTGGTTTGTCAACAGACACAACCCTTTCTCACACCTCTTCGAACAGACGTGACCCATATTCGCGTCTCTTCCCCTTGTATATAAGTTGTGAATCATCAATGGAACAGAACAGTTGAATCATTTGTTGTCTCTCTCCTTTGCCTCTCAACTTTACTTCTAACACGTTATCAGCACATAGATTCTACCAAAAGCTGTTGAGTCCGGCGGAGAAATAGTGGATGACCATGCGCGCAGCGCGCTGTGCCTTCGTTGAAATTTATTTGCACTTTAGCAGAAAGGACACAGATCCATAGCTTGTACTCATGCGGTCGATCTTCATTGATCGTTTAGAGTACTACTGCTTGCATGCAATTACATCAGGAAGATTAATCGCGCATCGATAGATTAATTTACTGTCTACTTTTGTTGGAACGGATGAACTAACCGTCGTTGCTCTGTTTGTTTTCTGCCTCCTAATCGGAACGGAGGAATAGGGGCGGCAATCCAGGGATATGGCAGCAGCCACACCGGCGTTCTAGCGGGTGTCCGGCATGGCGAAATCTTCCAGGGTCGACGACTTCCTACGGACGCGACCACAGACTACACGCTCTGGCGGTTAAGCTCTAGCGAACAAGCGGCGATGACAACCCTTCGTGATGCGCTCGGTTGGCGGCGCCCTACGCGTCCAGCAAGCCTTGGCGTCACCAGCACGGCGTTCCCGTCGCGGATCTTCTACGACGGCGGATGCTGATGCCCTTCGTCTGCATCACCGCAGAGGGCGCATCCCTGCCTGAGGCGTCGGCAACGACGCACTCCCAGCCTGCGACGGCTAGACGACTCCAGCGTCCCAGAACGAGCGACGCCAACGTGGCCTACTGGCCAGCACGCGGCGCCCTCCGACGCAAAGGAGAGACGGCGGCAGGTGTGCTCCACACGCGACGCGGAAGCGTTTGTGCACGCGACATCCTCCAGCCCGACCCGGCAGCGGTTGGGGGACACGGCAAACCACATCGCGACGACGCCTGTGGCTCTTGGCCCGGCTGCTCCCGACGCGGGCGGACCTCAGCCCCGGCGCGGAAGCGCGCGACCACCCCGCGCGGCCGCATGCATCCGTAAAGGCATGGCGGGCAGCGGCCTCGGGCGAGCGGAGGGGTCGACCACGGCTTCCCTGCATCGAGGATTCGAGGCGGCCCTCTAAAGACCGACGGCGCGGAGAGCCTCTCCGGGCGCCGGGCGGCGTTTACCAAATTCTCCTTGGTGGACGGAGCACGGGAGAAGAGGAAGAAAAATCCTATCTCCTTATGATTTTGGAAATCAGCTCCTAGTTTATTTACTAATCCGTACAAATCCCTCCATTTTCTGTTCAGCTCGTGTGGTTATCAGAGCACTTCAACAATAAGATTATTGTTGTTTGTTCCTTAGGCTTCACAGCAAATATACAGGGTAGACCAATGAGATTTGGTGAACTGCATAATCATTTTACACATGTAAAATGAATGTTTGTATTACGTAAGTAATACTGTTGCCAAGCAATATGTGAATCCATCATTCGAATAGAATATGGAATTTGCTTGCAAATTTGGAAAACATCATGTAGCAAAGTGTATGACGCTTGCATAACTATCTCAAGTTTATACTTGTGAATTAGAAGGTAATTGATAAGTGGCATCTACTACTTAACTGTAGATTATGCACTATTGCCTTGAGGTATATATTATATCATTCAGATATAATGATCCCTTCAACTTTGCACGCAACTTATGGTCGCATTAAGGCGAGAAATTAATTTCTTTACCAACTGTGAGGTCTACACCATCATGTGGTGATTACCTTCAATGTGTTTTAATTAACACAAGGTTGTGAGAAATGCCATAAGAGTGAGATCTACACTACTTAGTAGTGATTATCTCCATGTGTTTTAAGCAAAAGTGAAGGCACAATATAGTTATGGCATGAGATCATAGCAACAGAATAATATTCGTTTAAAACTATGATGTCTACACATGTGGTGACTACCTTGATGAAGTTTTTCCAAATGCTTGGTAGCTTCATAGCATTTGTCTTTGGTTGTGACTTTAGTGTCACATACTCCATCAAATATGGAACCAAGACATTGGCGACGATAACATCGCCATGTTATGCTATGAAAAGAATTATGCAAAATACTTGCATAATTTGGTGATTACCTTCCATGCAAACACAACTTATGAGACGCCATCATAGCTACGAATTAATTTTCAGGCACAACTGAAAGGTTTAACACCATTTTTGGTCATTACCTTCATGTGTTATAAATAACATAAGGTTGTGGAAGCTATGATCAATGAGAATGTCCATAAGAGTGGGGCACCACTAGGTGGTTGAAAACCTCCATGTGTTTTAGGGAAATTAAAGGTTTGTCCCTTTTGAGGTGACTAACTTTAATTTGAAGATCTGCACCACATTGTAACATTCTTGTGGAAGGCTTGACCTATGGGTCACTACGAATCACGATGACCATGATTATGCTCAGCCATAGCATTTTCATCCTACTTAATTTACTGATGGTAAATTAATGCATGAACATTTCATGCATCACAATATATTGTATCAGCACTCTAGTATGAATAAGATTGAATGCCTTCTATATATTCGATAAAGATTTCCACAATGGAAACTCTCCAATTCGATATATAGATTTCTACGGGATTCAATCCGATAGATGAGGAACAAGTACCTGAAAAGATACCCTCTCTATTGTTTGGATTGTACTACACATACAACCAATCCGTAGCACATGTTGCCTATAAATCAATTCAATTGGTCATGATTTGCATGAAGCTAAGTTTCCTTAATAATTGGATATTATGTATCTCAATTTGAGGTTCTGATATACCTCAATATCAAAGCTGGATCACTGAAGTCCCTCGATCAAATGCATTCGAGGTGATACTTGTGGCCTCTTCCAACCATAGTGTGGACTGAAATCGAATTATAATCAATTCGAATGGACAATGATGCAAAATTCTCTTCATGTGCCTCCAATAATTATTGCATGGCTTTCGAAGATTGGAGTTCAGCACTTTGTCACATATGTCCATACATAAAAGGTTTGGTTGAATATCTGAGCAAGAGGATCGGGCTCGTTGCATGACCTTTGTTAATGAGTTGAAATTTTACCAACTTCACGTTGGAGTCATGCGGCTTTACATACCCTTGACTAACTAACTGCATATCGCAGAACTTCCCCTCTGCAATTGATACGTGGAAATCCTCCGAGCATTTCCCATCTGCGTAAGTTCGAAATCGCTTCACGCGTACCGATCTCACCACCGCAGCGTACATCATAGGCCCACAAATTAGGGATCTATGTGGGGTACAGATCTCCGTCGATCACTAAGTACCTTGAACTCCTCATAAGGGATATGTTTATAGCCTCGTACGTTGATTGCAAATATTGAAGGATGGATATTTCCAGGCATTAGGGGGAGATTTCAAGTACCAAATAGAATGCCAGGAAATTATTTGGAACTTCACGTTCCTCCTCATGTCCACGTACTCAAAAATATGGACTATACGTCTTTGATTCACAAATTTGCAACAATTCGCAAATAACCTGCCAGATTCATTTACTGATCTCAAAGGTGTTATATAATCCTTTAATCCGGCTAGAAATGCGCCCGAAAGAGTGGAGGTACCAATAAAAACCACTCAACTCCCTATTTCTTAAAAGAGGGGAGTAGTACGGCCTCTAACCAGGATCTAGCTTCCTACAAGCAACAAGGAAAGACGAGGAAAAATCCTCTGAATCTGTAAATACATATCAACCTAGTGATGATAAACACCTGATGGGTAGTATACACCCAGTGGATGGGAAACCTCCACAACCTAGCTTCAGTTTGCACACACTGGCTAGAACATCGGAACACCCGGACTCACGCGTATTGGGAAATCACGAAGAGTCATCATGGGTGCTTAGATTTCCTCCAACTATATCGATTCTAGAGAATCATATGATTAAAGCCTACAAATGTCGACAATATTTCTCTTGTATGATTGCAAACATCCTTCATAATGATTCATATCCAAAGACCATGGCCATGGCAGAGTGTAAACCACTTGCTCGGATTGAAACAATCAAAGGATGCAATCCAAGCAGAATTAGCCTCGCTCCTCCAAATGAAATCCCTATGCGGTTCAATATGTTCTCTTCCAGCAACGGAACGAGATAACAAGGTGGTGAGAAAGCAAGGCTTGTAGCACAAGGTCGGATTTACGCAGAGATCCGAGACCTAATCTCCAGACGCGAGTGAAATCCTATTTCCGATACATTATATCATTGGCAGTACAAAATCATCTATCTATGCAGTTGATAGATGTAGTGACTACATATCCATGTGGATCACTAGATTTGGACATGTATAGTTCCTGATGGAATCTCAATCCGAATCGAAATGAAATGCAACATGTATTATGTAAATTTAATAAGTCACAACATGGCTTATTGTTGTCGGTATATTCTGCTACAACCGATGTAGTGAGTTTGTTCTACACAAGAATTACTCCTACAATGATGATTACTCATGCGTTTTTGTCATACACAAGTATTTCTCTTGCAATGATGAAGCACGTGATCATCCTAAAGACGGAATTTGAGATGAAGAATTTGGTTTAACCCAAACAATGCTTGATACTACAAGTCAAGCTACTTCACTCAAGTATTATGGTACACCAAGTTGCATATATTATAAATATTGGAGAAACTGAAAATGGACAAGTCATATCCATCTCCCATGCCGGTTGTTCAATCTCTAGACGTAGAGAAAGATTCATTCAAACCACGGGATGATGTAGAAGGGATGTTGGAACTTGAAGTTCCATATCTCAGTGCCATTAGACCCACCAATGCAATTGGTTGGGAATCAAGAATATCTTTCGATATCTCCAAGGCACCACACATTACTTGACATATTCTTGTAATTTCAGAGAAATCTGAACTCCAATATCACCAGGATACACTGATGTTGGCTACTTGAATGATCCCCACAATGTGTATCAACATGGTAGAATTGTCGCTCCATTGATGTCTTCGAGACAGACTCTGGTGACTACACCTACCAATCATTCTAAAATACAAAGCCGCGTTAACACGTGTAGCTTTACGAAATGATAAACCACATATATGAGTCATGTGGTATTGGTTCTCTTGAACCATCAGTCATTATCTACACAGATAATGTTACTTGTGTTGCATGGATGCAAACATGATACATCAAGAGCAATATCACTAAGCATATTGCCTCTAGATTGTTTTATCTCCACCAACTATAGAAGAGTTGGGGAATAAACATCTTGCAAGTCAAATCACACAATAATGTTGTTGGTTTGTTCACGTAGTCTCTACCAATTTCAACGTTCCAGAAGTAGTTTATGGAATTGGTATGCGACAGCTTCCAAAATTGCAAGAATTAGGGGGAGTATCTTCCTGAATCAATCATGTTCATAGCATCATATTACACTCTTTTTCCCTTCATGAGTTTACTACACAGGTTCTCATCAAGGTTTTTAATGAGGTGATATCAACACAAGATGATATGTCATATTTTCTGTTTTCCCCAACGGGGTTTTTAGGAAAGTATATACGACATATATTGTTCTCTAAACTCTATGGGTTTTTCCCTTTTACAAGGTTTTTCTCATATTGAGTTAACAAAGAGACAATACCAATTATATGCTGTGTCATTTTCTCCTTATTTTCCCACTGGGTTTTGAAGGAGTTTTAACGGCATATCTAACCATTATATGTTGCATCATTTTCTTCTTATTTTCCCACTGGGTTTTAAGGAGTTTTAGCAATATAATATACACACTACTCTCCTCGTATTTTTCCCACAGGGTTTTTAGAGGAGATGATTCCAAAGATGATTCTAGAGATGACCAAGCACAAGGACAAGGAAGGATTAGGGGGAGTGTTAGGATTTAATTAATAGGTTAATTAAAGGGGTAATCCTCCCTCATGTAATTCTCTATGTTGATTGGTTTGTCAACAGACACAACCCTTCCTCACACCTCTTCGAACAGACGTGACCCATATTCGCGTCTCTTCCCCTTGTATATAAGTTGTGAATCATCAATGGAACAGAACAGTTGAATTATTTGTTGTCTCTCTCCTTTGCCTCTCAACTTTACTTCTAACAAACAGGACAGACCAATAGAACCAATTGGGCTGGTATGGACATATGATTATAACATGGAGCGTAAATCATATTAAAATATAACTTAAATTTCTTGAGCCCCTGAAAATTGTGGGCCCTGTGCGGCCGCACAGCCCGCATTCCTGTGGACCCGGGCCTGATATTTGTACGAAGGCCGGAAAACAACAGCTCGATCATAGTCACAAAGACCAGATTGAACTCGTTTAACCACTACTACCACGTAAAATTCGAATGCAACCACTCAGAAACGAAAGTACTATTAGCTAGGGGTGCCAAAAAGTCGAAGACGAGATTGCACATAATCACGTAAGCACTAAGCAGCCGATATGACGTACGCCACGCGCGGCAGCAACAAGTGTTAGCCACTGCCACACGTTACGGTTCGGCCGATCTGAACGTGCCTAACCTCATGTGTGTGCACGTGATCATCGATCGTATCTCTACGTGTCACAGCTTCTAGTACCATCACGTGCGATTCAACTAGTGCTACGTGCAGCTCACTAAACATTGCACGCGCGATGATGAGCTATATCTAACGGCGACAAAGTTAACTAACTCCAACATGCAAACTGTGTATAGTAGGAGTACATGTACACATGGTTCATCGATGTTACTCCCTTTCTTCCAAATTAACTGACACACGGATCGATCGTATGTTGTTCAATGGACCATATTAGCATGGCTCAATCGTATGGATCAATGTACCATCGCTTTAAGCAATCTGTTTATAAGGGCCAGCTGCTGCCTGAGATCACCTATATATTTTTGCCCAATTTCTTCTTTGTTTGGATCTCATTTAGATAAATAAAATGTGGTTTCATTTGCTGTTGAGATTCAGAGAGATTTTGGAGAAAGGAGATGGAACAAATGGGGAATTTCTGGGAGCTTCTACTCTATCCCAGCGTGCCCCTCTTCTACTTATATTTAGTTGTTTTACACTTTGGTCCTCCAAGTATTACATATTGACTTAGTTATACAACTCAACACTCCCCCTCAAGATGGGGCAAATGCATCATACAACCCCATCTTGCTACAAAAGGTAGAAAATAATCTTTCTGGCAAGCCCTTTGTAAGAATATCTGCTAGTTGGTTCGATGAATTCACATAGGGCATACAGATAATTCCTAGATCCTTATTCCGCCTCCAATCCATGGGGCACGCTATCTCTGGCGGGGGGTTTTTCAACATCGACGTCGAGCCACTTCAGGGAGCGAGCTTTCCGGGGGAGGTCTTTGCAGCTGTGATCAGGTTCGACAACACACCGCTGACGGAGGAACAACTATCCGACGAGCTGAAACACCTCGTCGACGAGATGTGGGACTGGCAGGTGTGTAGACTCTCCGATTCGGAGTTCTCGGTCGTCTTTCCATCTAGGGAGACGATGTGACTGAGTACTGGGAGCGGTAAGCTCTACCTACCCCTGTCCAAGAAGGACACCCCCATCCGGGAGGCATTCATCTCCCCAAAGCCATCTCTCGTGCTGCCCTCCACCTGGGTTCGGCTTACGGGGGTCCCGGGGGATCTGCTCTCCAAGGAATGGATGCGGGCTGCCTTCGTGATGGTGGGGCGCATGATCGACCTCGACGAGCTGTCCGTGCAAAAGAGGGACCGGGAGCCGATCCGTGCTCGCTTGCAGTGCCGCTACCCGGACCGCATCAATGGGTCGGTGCAGGTGTTCGTGAATGGGGAAGGCTTCACGGTTGGTGTTCAGGCTGAGACACCACCGCGTGGAGGTGCTGGTGGCTCCGGGGGTGCGCCGCCACCACCGCCGCGCAAGGATACGGAGGACGATCTCTCGGATGAGTACTCTACTGATGATGAATGGAAGCATGGAAGGAGGAGGAAAAACCAGGAACCAGAACAGAGCAATCCAGGGCAGCAACAGTCCAAGGGGGGCGCGGCGGGGCCGCCGGGGGCAAAAGCGTGCGACAAGGAGCTGGGCTCGCAGAGCGCTCCACCGGCGACGCGCGGGCTGGAGGCCCTCGATGTGCCGATCTTCCAGTACGGGTCCAACCTGGGCCCGGGTGGCCTGGAGTGGACCAAATCCCAGGAGGACAAGACCTGTGGTGGGACGTTGGGAGTGGAGCTGCCTAGGGAGGAGGGGGAACTCTCGCTGCTAAGTGCGGACGACTCGCGACTCTCGACTGAGACGGAGTCGCTCGTCATCAATCCCCTCCTACTGCCGGCGGTGGACAGCCCGCAGGAGGGCCCTCCTTCCAAGATTGCCAGGCTGGATTCTACGCTGGGGGAGAAGGAACTGGGCAAGGCGGCGTTGCTGGGGAGGGAGCAGGAGCTGGCGAAGTTGGGCGGCTCGGCGACAAGGCTGGTGGGGCAGGACCTGCAGAAGGAGGCACTGGCGTCCATGCCTTTGGCGCAAGGCCGACGGTCCCAGGCGGTGCCGTACTCGCGGCGTGGGGCGGCGCCCTCCACGGCGACCCGCAAAAGCGCAAGGAACGGGGGCGGCAAGACTGGTACCTTGACGATCGTGAAGGCGCAACGCTTGGCGGCGGAGAAGAACCTGAAGGGCAAGTGCAAGGAATCAGGTACGTCCGCTGAGGTGCTTGGTTTTCTTTCTGACTCCCATCTGTCGGAAGTTATCTTGGATAGTGGCATGGTCTTCCGGCCCTCTGCGGGCACACCGACGGAAGCCCTTTCGATCGTTAGAGCGAAGGAGAAGGTCCAGGCTGCGCTCGCCGCGACGGCCCGGCGGCTTGAGCTCGAGGCGGAAGCTCGCGCGGCGCAGGCGCAGGAGGAGGCCAGGGGTGCCTCGGAGGTTCTATCAGAGGCCACGGGGCTAGCGTACCTACTTCTTTTATGCAATGTATAGAAGAAATCCCTATGCAGCAAAGAGCTTTCTGGGCAGCCAACCAATACATGATCCCAGGGTGGCCATCGCACTTGCTAGATTCTTGCCCGATGATTTGGTTTCTGCAATTAGAGATGGACCTGTTAAGGATGTTGTTTCATCTCTTGAACAGACAACAGAGGGTCCTGAAGTTGTATTGACACCTACAATGGCAGCTTCTGTCTATGCGCATCTGTATACCATGGCATCAGTCCTCTACCACGAGCAGATGAAACCTTGTTGATTGGAATGTACCGGAACAAGCATTTGGACAGGGAGGTGAGGACTTCATGGTGTTTGATAAATCCTGGGATGATAGAAGACTGCATTAGCTGGTGTATAGCACAACTTGGGCTGAGGCTATGGCAGCACATATCATATTAACACAGTCCAATGGAACATGGAGGTGACGAGATGTTTGATAGGTCCTGGGATGATGGAGTCCTCGGTTTCATTGAGGATGATGACGCCAATGATGCGTTTGTGACTCCGGAAAAGGGGTGCAGTCTCCTGCGTCCAATAATGTAAGGCTCCTTCTTTTGACAGATTTTCTTTAGTACTATTCCATTTTAATGGCAATTCTGGTTCTGTGCTGGGATATGAGTTAAGTTGTAGTTTTTGAAACCATGTGCTCCAGTTACAAGTTTCATGCACTAGGTACTTGAAATCTCAGTTTTTAATTGCTTTTTTTCTTTTGAAATGGGGGTGATCCCCGGTCTCTGCATCGGTTGATGCCCACAGCCTTTTATTAAAGAAAGGGAAGTTCAAAGTTTACAAATCAACGATCACAAAGGACCGAAACAAAAATCAACCACCGAAACAGTCGTAAACAACTGAGCAAACTAGACATGATGTAATCTCTTAACAGGCCGCCAAGTATCCTGGTAGAAAATATCCTGGGCAACCATTCGAAGGCGGTTGCATCCAGAAACCATGCACTCTCGCTGGTCCTCCGGGAGTAAGAAGCGCCATAGCTGGATCCAGTGTACCATAGTGTGAATAACCTGCAAAAAATTAGTAGAGCCCTTTTTTGTTAAAAACAATATCATTTCCGCAATTCCAAATTATCCAAACATAAAGCCGAAACACCAATGCGAATCCTAGCTTTATCAGTTTTGTCAGTTCCATTAAGGGAATTCGCAAACAGATTTGTGATATTGGATGGAGGTGGAATATTATATGCAGCAAAAACTACCCGCCAAATAAGCCTAGCAAAAGGACATGAAATAAACAAATGTTCCACTGATTCCTCAGCGTCACAGAAAGAACATTTCGTATTTCCATTCTAATTTCTTTTGGCTAAATTATCACGGGTCAAAAGGACTTTCTTGCTGAGGAACCACATGAAGATTTTAATTTTAAGTGGGATTTTATCTTCCAAAGATACTTACGGAGATATCTAGTATTTCCATTTAACAAGTCAGCATACATAGATTTAACAGTGAATTTCTCTGAAGATGTTAGGCCCCAAACGAACTTATCTTGATCATTGATACGTCTCAAACGTATCTATAATTTCTTATGTTCCATGCTAGTTTTATAACAATACGCACATGTTTTATACACACTTTATATCATTTTGATGCATTTTCCGCCACTAACCTATTAACAAGATGCAGAAGCGCCAGTTCCTGTTTTCTGCTGTTTTTGGTTTCAGAAATCCTACACAGGAAATATTCTCGGAATTGGACGAAACAAAAGCCCACGGTCTTATTTTCCATGGAGCCTTCCAGAAGTCCGAAGAGGAGACGAAGAGGGGCGACGAGGCGGCCACACCACAGGGGGCGCGGCCCCACCCCTGGCCGCGCCGCCTTATGGGGTGGGCCCCTCGAGCGTCCCCCGACTCTGCCCCTTCGCCTATATAATCTCTCCATCACGAAAACCCTAGTATCGAGAGCCACGATACGATAAAAGTTCCAGAGACGCCGCCGCCGTCAACCTCATCTCGGGAGGTTCTGACGATCGCCTCCGGCACCCTGCCGGAGAGGGGAATCATCACCGGAGGGCTCTACATCACCATGCCCGCCTCCGGACTGATGCGTGAGTAGTTCATCCTTGGACTATGGGTCCATAGCAGTAGCTAGATGGTTGTCTTCTCCTCTTGTGCTATCATGTTTAGATCTTGTGAGCTGCCTATCATGATCAAGATCATCTATTTGTAATGGTACATGTTGTGTTTGTTGGGATCCGATGAATATGGAATACTATGTCAAGTTGATTATTGATCTATCATATATGTGTTGTTTATGATCTTGCATGCTCTCCGTTTCTAGTAGAGGGTCTGGCCAAGTTGATACTTGTAACTCCAAGAGGGAGTATTTATACTCGATAGTGGGTTCATGCCTCCATTGAATGCGGGGAGTGACAGCAACCCCTAAGGTTGTGGATGTGTCTGTTGCCACTAGGGATAAAACATCAATGCTTTGTCTAAGGATATTTGTATTGTTTACATTACGCACGGTACTTAATGCAATTGTACTGTTGTTTGCAACTGAATACTCGGAAGGGGTGCGGATGCTAACCCGAAGGTGGACTTTTTAGGCATAGATGCATGCTGGATAGCGGTCTATGTTCTTTGTCGTAATGCCCTAAGTAAATCTCATAGTAGTCATCATGATATGTATGTGCATTATTATGCCCTCTCTATTTGTCAATTGCCCAACTGTAATTTGTTCACCCAACATGCTATTTATCTTATTGGAGAGACACCACTAGTGAACTGTGGACCCCGGTCCATTCTTTTACATCTAAAATACAATCTATCGCAATCACTTGTTCTCTCGTTGTTCTTTGCAAACAAACATCATTCTCCACACCATTCGTTTAATCCTTTGTTTACAGCAAGCCGGTGAGATTGACAACCTCACTATTAAGTTGGGGCAAAGTATTTTGATTTGTGTTGTGCAGGTTCCACGTTGGCGTCGGATGATGGGGTACGTTGCATAGAAAACAAAAAATTTCCTACCGCAAAGCGAATAAAACCAACAGATCTAATCTATGGAACACCCAAGATCCAATCTACTAGATCTAAGCAACGAGATGGAGATGAGACTAACCCTCGAAGATTCCAAAGCCTACGAGATTAATCTCGTTGTTGGTGTAGACGATCGTCCCTGGTGCTGCAATCCGGCAGCACTTCCGTACTCGGTCGCGCGTACGGTGTCGATGAAGCTCCTTCCTCTCCCGTTCCAGCGGGCAGCGGAGGTGTGGTAGATCTCCTCCAACGTCCAGAAGCACGACGGCGTGGTGGTGGTGGTGGAGGAAGAAAACTGCAGGGCTTCGCCTAAGCCCGGACAGCGTATGGTGGAGGGAGAGGCGGCCAGAGGAGGAGGCAATGGTGGGGTACCTTGGCCGGCCACCCCCTCCCCTCTTTATATAGGTGGGGGGTCGGCCTAGGGTTTCCCCTAGGGCCCACCTACCCTCTTTGGCCGGCCACATGGGGGGGGGGGAACTCCTCCCCCAAGTTTTCCCCCTTATCTCCTAATTTAAACCATTTATTTTAGGAGATAGATCTTATCTCTAGATTTAAACCATTTAAACTAGAGATAGATCTTATCTCTAAGGGGGGCCGGCCTAGGCCCACATGTCATGGTGGGTAGGACCCACTATGCCATGTGGCGCCTATGTGGCCTCTCCCGGGGTGTGGGCCCACTGGTGGCCCTCTAGAACCTTCTAGAAGCTCCGGTCAAAACACCGGACTTTTTCCCGAACCCCGGAAATTGACTTCCCATATATGAATCTTATTCTCCGGACAATTCTGGACCTCCTCGTGATGTCCTGGATCCCATCCGAGACTCCGAACAAAAACTTCGGACTCCAACTCATATTCCGAATCTACTTATGCGACATCGAACCTTAAGCGCGTCACCCTACGGTTCGCGAACTATGCAGACATGGTCGAGACTCCTCTCCGAGCAATAACCAATAGCGGGATCTGGAGATCCATAATGGCTCCCACATATTCAACGATGACTTAGTTATCGATTGAACCATTTACATACGATGCCAATTCCCTTTGTCTCGCGATATTTTACTTGTCCGAGGTTTGATCATCGGTATCTCCATACCTTGTTCAACCTCGTTACCGACAAGTACTCTTTACTCGTACCGTGGTATGTGATCTCTTATGAACTATTCATATGCTTGCAAGCTAATCGGATGACATTCCACCGAGAGGGCCCGGAGTATATCTATCCGTCATCGGGATGGACAAATCCCACTTGTTGATCCATATGCCTCAACTCACACTTTCCGGATACTTAATCCCACCTTTATTGTCACCCATTTACGCAATGACGTTTGATGTAATCAAAGTACCCTTTCGGTGTAAGTGATTTACATGATCTCATGGTCGAAGGATTAAGACAACTATGTATTGAAAGCTTATAGCAAATGAACTTAATGACTTGATCTTATGCTACGCTCATTTGGGTGTGTGTCCATTATATCATTCAATTAATGACATAACCTTGTTATTAATAACATCCAATGTTCATGATCACGAAACCATGATCATCTATTAATCAACAAGCTAGTTATACAAGAGGCTTACTAGGGACTCCTTGTTGTTTACATAACACACATGTATCAATGTTTCGGTTAATACAATTATAGCATGGTATATAAACATTTATCATAAACACAAAGATATTATAATAACCACTTTATTATTGCCTCTTGGGCATATCTCCAACAGTCTCCCACTTGCACTAGAGTCAATAATCTAGATTACATTGTAAGGTACCTAACGTACACCCATGGCATTCTGGTGTTGGTCATGCTTTGCCCTTGGGAGAGCTTTAGTCAACGGATCTGCAACATTCAGATCCGTGTGTACTTTGCAAATCTCTACTTCACCATCTTCGATGTACTCGCGAATCGAATGAAAACGCAGCTTGATATGCTTCGACTTCTTGTGTGACCTTGGTTCCTTTGCATTGGCGATGGCACCCGTGTTGTCACAATAAATGACTAGCGGGTCCAATGCACTAGGAACCACACCAAGCTCAACAATGAACCTCTTCATCCATACCGCTTCTGATGAAGCCTCTGAAGCCGCTATATATTCAGATTTTGTTGAAGATTTCGCCACCGTGCACTGCTTGGAACTGCTCCATCTTACTGCCGCACCATTAAATATAAACACGTACCTAGACTGAGACTTAGAGTCATCAGGGTCGGTGTTCCAACTTGCATCGGTGTAACTGGTTACAACGAGATCTTGGTCACCGCCATAACAAAGAAACATATCCTTAGTCCTTTTCAAGTACTTCAGGATATTCTTGACCGCTGTCCGATGTTCCATCCACGAATCACTTTGATATCTGCTGGTCAAACTAACATCATGTGCGATATCCGGTCTAGTACACGGCATGGCGTACATGATAGAGCCTCTTGCCAGAAGCATAGGGGATCTTGCTCATCCTCTCTCTTTCATCTCGCCGTAGCCGGACCTTGAGTCTTACTCAAGACCTTACACTGGCAACATAGGCAAGAACCCTTTCTTGCTTTCATCCATTCTAAACTTCTTTAGAATCTTGTCCGGATATGTACTTTGTGAAAGGCCTATTAGGCGTCTTGATCTATCTCTATAAATCTTGATGCCTAAAATGTATGTCTGCTTCACCAAGGTCTTTCATTGAAAAAGACTTATTCAAATAACCTTTAATGCTTGCTTAAAAGTTCTATATCATTCCCAATCAATAATATGTCATCTACATATAATATCGGGAACGCTACTGAGCTCCCACTCACTTTCTTGTAAATACGAGGCCTCACCATGAGTCCGTATAAAACCAAAGTCTTTGATCACTCTATCAAAGCGTAGGTTCCAACTCCGGGATGCTTGCTTCGGTCCATAAATGGAACACTTGAAGTTTGCATACCTTGTCGACATTTTTAGGATCAACAAAACCTTTGGGTTGTACCATATACAACTCTTCCTCAATGTCTCCATTAAGGAACGCCGTTTTGACATCCATCACGCCAAATCTCATAATTGAAAAATGCAGCTATTGCTAACAAAATCCTCACGGACTTTAGCTTCGCTACGAGTGAGAAAGTCTCATCGTAGTCAACTCCTTGAATTTGTCGGAAACCCTTTGCGACAAGTCGAGCTTTATAGACAGAAATATTACCATCGGCATCTGTTTTTCTCTTGAAGATCCATTTATTCTCGACGGCCTTGCGGCTATCGGGTAAGTCTACCAAAGTCCATACTTTGTTATCATACATGGATCCCATTTCGGATTTCATGGCTTCTTGCAATTTGTTGGAATCTCGGGCTCATCATCGCTTCTTCATACGTCGCGGGGTCCTCATCATTGTCGTCCACAATCATGACATTCGGACAGGGATCATACCAATCGGGAGTGGTACGTTCCCTCGTCGATCTGCGAGGTTCGATAGCTTCCTCGTTCGAAGTTTCATGATCATCATCATTTGCTTCCTCTCCTATCGGTGCGGGATGCACGGGAACTTCTTCCGACACTGCGCTACTCGATCTATGAGAGAAGGTTCATCAACCTCGTCGAGTTCTACTTTTCTTCCGAGTCACTTCTTTAGTGAGAAACTCCTTCTCAAGAAAGGATCTGTTCTTGGCAACAAAGATTTTGCCTTCGGATCTCGTGATAGAAAGTATACCCAATTGTTTCTTTAGGGTATCCTATGAAGACGCATTTCTCCGCTTTGGGTTCTAGCTTGTCGAGTTGTAACTTCTTTACTTAAGCATCGCAACCCCAAACTTTAAGGAACGACGAGCTTAGGTTTCTTCCCAAACCATAATTCATACGGTGTCGTTTCAACGGATTTAGATGGTGCCCTATTTAAAGTGAATGCGGCTGTCTCTAAAGCATAACCCCAAAACGATAGTGGCAAATCGGTAAGAGACATCATAGAACGAACCATATCTAAAAGAGTTCGATTACGACGTTCGGACACACCATTGCGCTGTGGTGTTCCCGACGGTGTCAACTGTGAAAGTATTCCGCATTTCTTTAAATGCATGCCAAACTCATAACTCAGATATTCGCCTCCGCGATCGGAACGCGAAACTTAATCTTCTTGTTACGTTGATTTTCTACTTCACTTTGGAATTCCTTGAACTTCTCAAAAGTCTCGGACTTGTGTTTCATAAAGTAAATATACCCATATCTACTCGGATCATCCGTGAAGGTTAGAACATAACGATAACCACCGCGCGATGCTACACTCATTGGTCCGCACACATCGGTATGTATGATTTCCAATAAGTCCGTAGCTCGCTCCATTGTGCCGTGAAAATGGAGTCTCAGTCATTTTTCTCATTAGACATGCTTCGCATCTGTCAAGTGACTCAAAGTCAAGTGACTCAAGAAGTCCATCGGAATGGAGTTTCTTCATGCGCTTCACTCCAATATGACCAAGACGACGGTGCCACATATAAGTAGAATTATCATTCAATTTAATTCGCTTAGCATCAATGTTATGAACATGTGTATCACTACTATCGAGATTTAACAAGAGTAAACCATTCATCTCGGGTGCATGGCCATAAAAGACATTACTCATATAAATCGAACAACCATTATTCTCAGACTTAAACGAATAACCGTCTTGCATCAAACAAGATCCAGATATAATGTTCATGCTCAACGCAGGTACCAAATAACAATTATTAAGGTTTAAAACTAATCCCAAAGGTAGATGTAGGGGGAGCGTGCCGATGGCGATCACATCGACCTTGGATCCATTTCCAACGCGCATCGTCACCTCGTCCCTTGCCAGGCTTCGTTTATTCCGCAGTTCCTGTTTCGAGTTACAAATGTGAGCAACCGAACCGAGTATCAAATACCCGGGCACTACTACGAGAACCAGTATGATAGACATCTATAACATGTATATCAAATATACCTTTCTTCTTGACGTGGCCGCTCTTCAGACCGGCCAAGTATTTGGTGCAATTCCGCTTCCAGTGCCCCTTCCCCTGGCAGTAGTAGCACACAGTCTCAGGCTTAGGACCAGCCTTAGGCTTCTCAGGAGGCGCTGCAACTTTCTTGCCGCCCTTCTTGAAGTTGCCCTTGTTAGGCTTGCCCTGCTTCTTGAAGCTCGGTGGTCTTGTTGACCATCAACACTTGGTTCTCCTTCTTTATTTCTACTTCAGCGAGACTTCGGCATGGAGAAGAGTTCAGGTAACTCTTTGTTCATGTTCTGCATGTTGTAGTTCATCACGAAGTTCTTGTAACTTGGTGGTAGTGATTGGAGGACACGATGAATACCCAGCTGGTTAGGAATCACAATCCCCAAGTCACTGAGCTTCTTCGCATATCCGGACATTGCGAACATGTGCTCACTAACGGAGCTGCCCTCTTCCATCATGCAGTTAAAGAACTGTTTCGAGGCCTCATAGCTCTCCACGGCCGCATGAGTTTCAAAGATAAGTTTGAGCTCACGCATCATATCACAAGGGTCGTGGTGCTCAAAACGCTTTTGGAGCTCTGCCTCTAAACTGCACAGGATGGCACACTGAACTTCGGTGTACCGAGTTACTCGAGTCTCATAAACATTCTTTATGTCCTCGGATACTGCAGGAGGTGGTGGGGGACCTAGCGGTGCTTCGAGCACATATTGCATGCTTACGCCATTGAGGAAAATCCTCACATGACGGAACCAGATCGATGAAGTTGCTACCATTGCCCTTAAGCTTTTCTTTCTCTAGGAACTGATTAAAATTGATGGAGGGGGCGCCATGATCTACAACATATTTGCAAAGAGTTTAGACTAAGTTTATGATAAATAGAGTTCAATTTTAATTCTTAAATTAACTAGGTGAACTCCCACTCAAAACAACATCCCTTGCATTGTCTTAGTGATTACACGAACCAAATCCACTACACCAAATCCGATCTTCACGAGAAAAGATGTAGCTTCAAAGGCGAACACTCAAAGTGTTCATCATATCATTCATATGACTCATGCTCTACCTTTCGGTATCCCGTGTTCCGAGACCATGTCTGTACATGCTAGGCTCGTCAAGGCAACCTCGGTATCCGCGTGTGCAAATCTGGCTTGCACCCGTTGTATGCACATGTAGAGTCTATCACACCCGATCATCACGAGATGCTTCGAAACGACAAGTCTTAGCAACGGTGCATACTAAGGATGAACACTTTATTATCTTGATATTTAGTGAGAGGGATCATCTTATAATGCTACCGTCGCGATCTAAGCAAAATAAGATGCATAAAAGGATTAACATCACATGCAATTCATAATGTGTGATATGATATGGCATTTCTTCTTGTGCTTTTGATCTCCATCTCCAAAGCACGGACATGATCTCCATCATCACCGAGCATGGCGTCAAGGTCGGTGGCGCCGCTTCATGGTTGTCCATCACTTATAGCTACTATAACAACTACTTGAAATAAAGCTATTACATGATGAATAGACACGCGGGTCTTTAACAAAAATTAAAGACAACCATTAGGCTCCTGCCGGTTGCCATAATACAACAATGAACATCTCATACATCAAATATAATCATCATCACATTATGGCCATATCACATCACCAAACCCTGCAAAAACAAGTTAGACGCCTCTAATTTGGTTTGCATATTTTTCGTGGTTTAGGGTTTTCGAGTAAGATCCAATCTACCTACGAACATGAACCACAACGGTGATACTAGTGTTGACAATAGAAGTGCAACTTACAATCTTCACTATGGTGGGAGAGACAGACACCCGCAAAGCTACTTATGCAATACAAGTTGCATGTCAAGCGTGGAGCAAGTCTCATGAGACGCGGTCATGTAAAGTTAGCCCGGGCCGTTTCATCCCGCCATCCCGCAAGAAGCAAAGTACATAAACTAAAGCAACAAAAGGATCACCGCCCACAAACCATTGTGTTCTACTCGTGCAACAGATCTATGCATAGACGTGGCTCTGATACCACTGATGGGGTACGTTGCATAGAAAACAAAAAGTTTCCTACCGCAAAGCGAATAAAACCAACAGATCTAATCTATGGAACACCCAAGATCCAATCTACTAGATCTAATCAACGAGATGGAGATGAGACTAACTCTCGAAGATTCCAAAGCCTACGAGATTAATCTCGTTGTTGGTGTAGACGATCGTCCCCGGTGCTGCAATCCGGTAGCACTTCCGTACTCGGTCGCGCGTACGGTGTCGATGAAGCTCCTTCCTCTCCCGTTCCAGCGGGCAGCGGAGGTGTGGTAGATCTCCTCCAACGTCCAGCAGCACGACGGCGTGGTGGTGGTGGTGGAGGAAGAAAACTGCAGGGCTTCGCCTAAGCCCGGACAGCGTATGGTGGAGGGAGAGGCGGCCAGAGGAGGAGGCAATGGTGGGGTACCTTGGCCGGCCACGCCCTCCCCTCTTTATATAGGTGGGGGGTCGGCCTAGGGTTTCCCCTAGGGCCCACCTACCCTCTTCGGCCGGCCACATGGGGGGGCAAACTCCTCCCCCAAGTTTTCCCCCTTATCTCCTAATTTAAACCATTTATTTTAGGAGATAGATCTTATCTCTAGATTTAAACCATTTAAACTAGAGATAGATCTTATCTCTAAGGGGGCCGGCCTAGGCCCACATGTCATGGTGGGTAGGACCCACTATGCCATGTGGCGCCTATGTGGCCTCTCCCGAGTGGTGGGCCCACTGGTGGCCCTCTAGAACCTTCTAGAAGCTCCGGTCAAAACACCGGACTTTTTCCCGAACCCCGGAAATTGACTTCCCATATATGAATCTTATTCTCCGGACAATTCCGGACCTCCTCGTGATGTCCTGGATCCCATCCGAGACTCCGAACAAAAACTTCGGACTCCAACTCATATTCCGAATCTACTTATGCGACATCGAACCTTAAGCGCGTCACCCTACGGTTCGCGAACTATGCGAACATGGTCGAGACTCCTCTCCGAGCAATAACCAATAGCGGGATCCGGAGATCCATAATGGCTCCCACATATTCAACGATGACTTAGTGATCGATTGAACCATTTACATACGATGCCAATTCCCTTTGTCTCGCGATATTTTACTTGTCCGAGGTTTGATCATCGGTATCTCCATACCTTGTTCAACCTCGTTACCGACAAGTACTCTTTACTCGTACCGTGGTATGTGATCTCTTATGAAATATTCATATGCTTGCAAGCTAATCAGATGACATTCCACCGAGAGGGCCCAGAGTATATCTATCCGTCATCAGGATGGACAAATCCCACTGTTGATCCATATGCCTCAACTCACACTTTCCAGATACTTAATCCCACCTTTATTGTCACCCATTTACGCAATGACGTTTGATGTAATCAAAGTACCCTTTCGGTGTAAGTGATTTACATGATCTCATGGTCGAAGGATTAAGACAACTATGTATTGAAAGCTTATAGCAAATGAACTTAATGACTTGATCTTATGCTACGCTCATTTGGGTGTGTGTCCATTATATCATTCAACTAATGACATAACCTTGTTATTAATAACATCCAATGTTCATGATCACGAAACCATGATCATCTATTAATCAACAAGATAGTTATACAAGAGGCTTACTAGGGACTCCTTGTTGTTTACATAACACACATGTATCAATGTTTCGGTTAATACAATTATAGCATGGTATATAAACATTTATCATAAACACAAAGATATTATAATAACCACTTTATTATTGCCTCTTGGGCATGTCTCCAACACCGGAATCCCTGGTGTTGCGCCGCACTACACTCCTTCACCAACAACCTTCACGTGGCCTTCATCTCCTACTGGTTCGATAACCTTGGTTTCTTACTGGGGGAAAACTTGCTGCTGTACGCATCACACCTTCCTCTTGGGGTTCCCAACGCACGTGTGCTTCACGCGTTATCAAGGTCTTTTTCTGGCACCGTTGCCGGGGAGATCAAGACACGCTGCAAGGGGAGTCTCTCACACCCAATCTCTTTACTTTGTTTATTGTCTTGCTTTATTTTATTTTCTGTCTTGTTTGCTTTCTTTATATCAAAAACACAAAAAATTAGTTACTTGCATTTAATTTATTTTGTTATGATGTCTAGCCCTGTACTTGTTACTCTGAAACCTGAGGAACTGATCTTTACTTTTAAACAAGGGGGTGAGGAGAGTTTTAAAGAAGCTTGGTGATACGTCTCCAACGTATCTATAATTTCTGATGTTCCATGCTAGTTTTATGACAATACCTGTATGTTTTGCTCACACTTTATAATGTTTTTATGCATTTTCCGGGACTAACCTATTAACAAGATGCCGAAGTGTCGGTTCTCGTTTCTCGCTGTTTTTGGTTCCAGAAAAGCTGTTCGGGCAATATTCTCGGAATTCGATGAAACAAAAGCCAAACCTCCTATTTTACCGAGACAGACCCAAAACACCGAAGGAGAGACGGAGAGGGGCCAAGGGGGCCCCACACCACCTAGCAGCGCGGCCAAGAGGGGGGCGCGCCCAGCTATGGGGTGGACCCCCCGGGCACCCCCTCGCACCGCCCTTTCGCCTATATATTTCCCACGCGACGCGAAAACCCTAAAAAAACATATCATATTCCAGAAAGACTCCAGGAGCGCCGCCGCAATCGCGAAACATAGTTTCGGGGGTCAAAAGTTCCTGTTTCGGCACCCTGACGGGACGGGGATTGACCCCCGGAAGCCTTCTCCATCGACGTCACTGATATGTCTCAAACGTATCTATAATTTCTTATGTTCCATGCTACTTTTATGATGATACTCACATGTTTTATACACATTATATGTCATTATTATGCGTTTTCCGGCACTAACCTATTGACGAGATGCCGAAGAGCCGATTCTTGTTTTCTCGCTGTTTTTGGTTTCGAAATCCTACAAAGGAAATATTCTCGGAATTGGACGAAATCAACGCCCAGGGGCTTATTTTTCCACGAAGCTTCCAGAAGACCGAGGGAGATACGAAGTGGGGCCACGAGGCGACGCCACACTAGGGCGGCGCGGCCCAAGCCCTGGCCGCGCCGGCCTGTTGTGTGGGTCCCTCGTGACGCCCCCTGACCTACCCTTCCGCCTACTTAAAGCCTTCGTCGCGAAACCCTCTATACCGAGAGCCACGATACGGAAAACCTTCCAGAGACGCCGCCGCCAATCCCATCTCGGGGGATTCAGGAGATCGCCTCCGGCACCCTGCCGGAGAGGGGAATCATCTCCCGGAGGACTCTTCATCGCCATGATCGCCTCCGGATTGATGTGTGAGTAGTTCACCCCTGGACTATGGGTCCATAGCGGTAGCTAGATGGTCGTCTTCTCCTAATTGTGCTATCATGTTAGATCTTGTGAGCTGCCTATCATGATCAAGATCGTCTATTTGTAATCCTACATGTTGTGTTTGTTGGGATCCGATGGATATTGAATACTATGTCAAGTTGATTATCAATATATCATATATGAGTTGTTTATGTTCTTGCATGCTCTCCGTTGCTAGTAGAGGCTCGGCCAAGTTGATACTTGTAACTCCAAGAGGGAGTATTTATGCTCGATAGTGGGTTCATGCCTCCATTAAATGCGGGACGAGTGACGAGAAAGTTCTAAGGTTGTGGATGTGCTGTTGCCACTAGGGATAAAACATCGATGCTTTGTCTAAGGATATTTGTGTTGATTACATTACGCACCATACTTAATGCAATTGTCTGTTGCTTGCAACTTAATACCGGAAATCAACTATGATGTGGCTCATTCCCTACATCGGCATTCTGAGAGCCTGGTGAACACTTTGGAGCGTTTTGCGCTTCGCGTGGTGCAAGAAATCATGAAGCATCAGTATTCTCCGTCAGGACCTGCTATAGGAACTCATCAGGGAGAAATACCGTTCTACACTAGGCCACCACTGCCGTACACGTTGGCAGCTCCACAACAACAAGGTTCACCAGCATACGTCGTCTACAAGGTTGGAGGTGATCCTGGCAATTATCAGTTCTTGTATGAGCCGCCCAAGGAGATCCCGCATGGATACGTGTGCACAAACGTGCCGGACTGCAACAACTGGATGAGCCAGGTTACAACTGGAGGGATTGGCACAGCAGGAGGAAGTTCTGGAGCAGATGCGGAGAAACAGTCGTGGCTAGCTAAATATGCCACCGGAACAAGTCATGAAAGCTCAACCTCTGCAGCTCCTACTGTGGATCAGATCAGTGCAATCTTGAGAGACCAGTTCGGTATCCTGCCGAAGAAGAGAGTAATCGGCTATTCCAAGCCGTATCCTAACGAGTATGACCTGATCCCACTACCGCCTAAATATCGGCTCCCTGACTTCACAAAATTCAGTGGATCAGAGGGGTCTAGTTCGATCGAGCACGTGAGCCGATATGTGGCACAGTTGGGCATGGTCTCAGCTTCAGACCAGCTACGTGTGAGGTTCTTTTCGCAATCTCTCACAGGCCCAGCCTTTGGGTGGTACACCTCGTTGCCACCAGATTCAGTTCGAACGTGGAAGCAGCTGGAAGAACAGTTTCACATACAATATCATTCAGAAGCTTATGAAGCTAGCATTGCCGATCTGACCCAGGTTCGGCAAAGGCGAGGAGAGACAGTGTCTGAATACATTCAGCGTTTCAGGACTGTCAAGAACCGATGTTATTCGGTTTGTTTATCTGAGAAGGAAGCAGTTGAGCTGGCAATAGCAGGACTCTCAGCGCCGGTTCTTATTTGCCTCTTGCACGAAAAATGTCTTTATCACATTATGGGGAGTATTATGCTTTGTGCATTCTACAAGCCTAGAAAATGTGAACATTTGAGGTTGTGTCACATAGGATTGATATTATAGATTATCTTGTTCCTATGTGACATGTGTGCTCAAACAAATCCCACTTTACCAAATGCTTTCTTAGTTGTGAAGATGATCTTGGACATACTCACAAAGTACCATATGGAAGTATTTCCTATATACCTCTTGTCCTTGGACAATGGGTAATAAATAGTGTGGTATTATTCCGGATCATCCTCACACTTGGCTCATGTGCTCAATTGTTTCATTTCTTGCCAAGAATTTGTCCTTGTGGGTTAGACTCCCATATGTCTTCCTTGCTTCTTATGTATCTTCTCTTTTCACTTGAACCTTGTTAGTGTTGTGATAAACAATGATAGAGCGATGATCCCACATTTGTGCATTTTGTATTCAAATGAAAAATCTTAAATAGTGCACTAATTTTGGGGGAGCTCTCCTATGTTTGCTAAAACACTCTCTTGTTTCAAGAATTTGACTTGGAAGACAAACCTTTTCTTTTCGGTACTTTGTGCCATCATGAAAAGCGTTGAGGGTTTGGTTTATTTGGAACCTTGCTTTCTTTGGGAGTTGGCTATCTCATTACTTGATATTTGGTTTTACTTTCCTAAATGAGATAAGTCCATGAGCATGCTTGTTTTGGATATCTTGCTCTATTTCTCTTGTACCTATCTTGTGTGTGCATGTTTCTTTGTGGATAAATATCTTTGTGATGTTGTCCACTTAGAGAAACTTATATACATAAGAGATGGTGCATATCTTTTGATATCCCTGTTTGTTGGAGTCCATTCCTTTATTCTTATTTGACTCTTTGATGACTCCACAAAGAACTTGACTATGAGTGCTCATTTTATTCTATTTGCATCTTCAAGCACTCATATTTGTTTTTGGCACAAGCTTTGTTTTACTTACTTCTTATTAAGCTTGTGTCTATTTTTGGTTCATTGATTGCTTGCTTCATTTGTCGAAACTTTCTCACCTTCATATCCCCTTGCAATCTTTGATCCTCAATATAGTTTGATTTCCTCTGAATATTCGTCATTGAATATGTGCATTTGATTTCACTCACAATTATGAGAAATGCACAACTTATGGGGGAACGCTCACTATATTGGCCTTCCAAACCTTTCGTCCATTTTGGCAATCGATGCCAATGGGGGAGAAGTTTGGAGGGTTTAAGGGAATTGCTTTTGTTGATTCTTAAGCATTTGCCTTTCATGCCTTGCATTGATTGCTTTGCATGGTTGAATATTTAGAGGATACTCCGCTAGGCTTTAATTGCCGGTATATGCAATGAAATTCAAGTTCATTCACACATGCATATATTATGGGGGAGTTTGTTCTAAATATTCAACTTGGGTTGTTCGCTAAATTCCATATTTAAACCCTCTCAAAGAGATTGTCATCAATTACCAAAATGGGGGAGATTGAAAGAACATGTCCATTACCCCATGTGTGGTTTTGGTAATTGATGACAATCCCTATGGACTAAGGGTTGCATTGAGAATCAATCTTAGGTCAAGTCCATAGCCATGTGTTGGACTCAAGGTTGCAAGATGGAGAAGACGGAGTACAATGACGAATATAGTGTCGAAGAGAGACGAAGACCATGTTGAAGATGAAGAGAGATGAAGACGGCGTAGAAGATGGATGAAGACGGTGGCGTGCGTACAAGATCGAAGAAGACGGTGGCGTGTATGTTGGAGGAAGACGGTGGCATGTACAATGATGAAGAGGATGAAGACGGAGCTTGCCGACTCAAGAGGAACGCGCAAGGATAACGTTTGTGCTCGATAGGATAGTAGGTCGCATCATCGGAGAGAGCTAAAACCTTGCATGCATTTCATCGTGTTTCTTGGTTCTTCTTGGTTCTTATCTATGAAACGGATTCCGGTTGCATCGCATGTTGCATGTGCGAGGGTGATGATTTTCTCGATATACCGTATTGAGAGGTTACACCTCTATGATCATGAGAAAATCATCATTCACTCTTTTGCATGATTTCACCTTGTGAGATGGTATCTCTCGTCGTCCTCTTTCCGGCAAAATTGGTTTCATGTCATTCCGACTTTCCTAGCTCAAGTTATGGTTTTTACATTGCATCATATTTGAAAAAGAAAAAGAAAAAACATTTTTGGGCCGGGCGATACTACCGTGGGAGGTACCGGCCAAAGTACCGCTCACGCGGTTTTACTTACTGGACTGGAAGCGGTACCAGGCCGGTACCGGCCCGGTAGTACCGTAGCCCACTTACGGTACATGCCCGGTACCTGGCCTGGTACTACCGGCCTGTTTTTTTTATTTTTCTTTTTCCTTTTTTCCCAGCCTCCACCTCTCCTTCCGCGCGTGGGCCGCCGCCATCACTCCGGCCCAGCTCGCCCGCCAGCTAGCGCCCGCACCTGGCCCATCCCGCTCCGCCCCGCACTGGGCCGCCGCCCGGTTGGGCTGCTCGCCACGCAAGCCCGTGCTGCTGCCGCTCGACGTCCCCGCTCGCCCCGCACGCACGCCTCCTCGCGGGACGCGGGAGATCGATCCCGCGTGGATCCCACGCCACCAGCTGCCACTCGCTGCCCTCCCTGGGGCGTTGACCCGCTCTCCACGCCCGCACGCTGCCCGGCCCCGCGCGCCTAGCTGCATGCATAATGCGCCGCTCACTGCTCTGCTACCGCATGCTGCTGCTGCGCTGCTCCTCGCCAGATCGGCCCCACGCGCTGCTGCACCCTCTCTCTCTCTATTTGATGTGCATTTGCTCTGGTTTTTCAGCACAAGCGATAGTACCACTCCGCAGAGCGGTACTACCGGTTTTGGGCCGTTTTTCAGATCTGGATTTTGGGAAAACGGTAGTACCGCTTTGCACAACGGTGGTACCGCCTCGGGCGCGAATCTGACCGTTTTCTCAGCCCCAACAGCTATATTTTGGGCCCCCTATTTATACCTCTCTTCCACCTCTGACCCAAACACTTCTCCCCTCCATTCTCTCTCCTCCATTGTTGACCTTGAGTTGTTTCTTCCTCCTCTTGATCCCCCCACTATTTCTTGCATATTTTTTGGGGAAAGGAGACAGGAGATCTAGATCTAGAGCTTCACCAATTGAATCCCTCTCCAAGTGAGGGGATCTTGCTAGATCTAGGTCTTGGAGTTATTTGGTGTTTCTCCACATATTTGTTCTTCCTCCCTTATCCCCCCAATAGCTTTTGTAGCTTTGTTGGAATTTGGGAGAGAAGAACTTGGGCATCTTAGTGGATTTGCCTCAAGCTTGATACTTGGGGTTTTGCCCAAGCTTGTACGGGTTCGGTGACCACCCTCAAGGGTCCCTTAGTGGATCGAGGCTTTCCCCTTGGTGGAAAGGCTCGAGGAGAATACGGTGGCCCTAGTGGCTCATTGGAGTGCCTTGTGCCTCCACACCGCTCCAGACGGAGACGTAGCACCCTTGGGTGTGAACTTCGGGATACATCGTCGTCTCCTCGTGCACCGGTTGCTTCTCAACCCGAGCTCCTTTACCTATGTGCTTTACCTTGTTATATCTATCTTGCTTGATGTGCTATACCTAGCTTGTTATCACCTTGTTGCTCATCATGCTAGCATAGGTTGTTGGTGCTCTTAGGCAAACCCCTAGTTGATAGGCTTTGAGCTAAACTAGTAAACACATGTGTAGTTTTATTCCGCCTAGTTTAGCTCTCAGGTAGAAGTTTTTCTACACCGCCTATTCAGCCCCCCCTCTAGGCGACGTCCTAGTACATTCAATTGGTATCAGAGCAAGGGCTCTCTTATCTTGTTGGGCTTCACCGCCTAGAGAGTATGACGTCGGCTAGAGGATTAGTGTACATTTCCACCTTTACATTTGATAGCACTAATTATGATGCTTGGAAATTCTACATGCTTGATTATTTTAGGGGCATGCACCCACATGTGGAGCAAATTCTTGATATGGGTTTTTCTCCTCCTAAGGATCCACAAAATCCAACTTTTGAGGAGAAGAAAAACTCTTATCTAGATGCTCAAGCTACTAAAGTGATTTGCCATGTTGTGAGTCATGTAGTGATTTCCTCCATCGCGCCTTTCCGGAGTGCTCATGAGTTTTGGACAAAGCTTCGAGATACATATGGTGGGTCCAAGACCATTGAGGATGATCGCACTCCTTCCACTTCACCAATGTGTGGTAAGACACAAGGTAATGATATGGTGAGTGGTGATGAACATTGCATATTTGATGGTGAGCCTTCTCTTGATGATTCTTCATCCCTATCCCATTGCAATGTTTCATCTTTGGACTTGAACATTTATAGCACTATAAATGCTTTACATGCTAGTGTTCATAGTCCTTGCATGTCTTCACCCCATGTTGATATGCTTGCCTTGTCTTGTTGCCATAATGAACATACTTTGCTTTCCTCTAGTATTTGTGTGACTAACAATGTATAGGGAACCAAGGATACTATGGGCCAAGACAAGATCTTGGATGGAGTTTCAATTACTTCGTCCTCTTCATCATCTCATGGTTCCCACACTTGCCTTATGGTTAAGGCTTCTAAGGTATCTCCTTCCTTGGAACCCTATATATCTAGTGATGATGAGGATGATGATATGGAAGAACTTAATGTTGCTTCCTTAAACATGATGGGTGAGTTAGTATTCCATGCTCTTCATGATAAGAAATTTACTTGCTCTAACTTCATGAAAATCTTGGATTTTGCCATTTAGAGCACAAAACTTATTGAGAAAATGGAAGGGCATGAGCGCGAGTATGCAAACGAGATTGCAACTCTTAGTGAAGCTCTTGAAGAACAACAAACCACCAATGAATATCTTGAGGAGACCTTTACTCTAGAGCTATCTAAAGTAAAGGAATCTCGTGATAGAGCTTTAGAGGTGGCTCATAATTTTCAAATTAAAAATGATGAGCTAGTAATTGCTCATGCTAAACTCCTTGAGGATTTTGAGCTTCTCAAAAATGGTTCTAGGACCATGGAGAGTGAGCTCATCAAACTCACCGAGTCACGTGAGCAATTTAAGGCTCTCAACCTAATAGAGCTTGCTAAGTTGCCTTCTCCTTGTGCTATAATTGATAATGCTTGTGCTACTAACTCTACCTCTTGTGAAGCTTCCATCTTGAAGGAGAATGTTGAGCTAAGGGCTCAACTTGTTTTGCTAACAAGCAATTATGAGAAATTGGAAGAAAGTCATGGAAAGCTTTCTAGCTCCCATGATGATCTTCTAGTCTCTCATGATTTGCTAAAGTTAGCTCATGAGGCTATCATGTCAAAGGTAAAATCTTGTGAGCCTCATGTGAGTACTAGCACTACCTCTCAAAATGCTATTTTGCCATGTGCTAGTGCTTTTAGTTCACCCACTCATGCTATTGATTTATCTTGTGGTGAACTACCTTCTATGCCTTGTTGCTCTACAAATCCATGTGCTTGTGCTAGTATTTCACCCATCCATGCTATTTCTATATCGTGTGGTGAATTACATACCTTGCCTCGTTGCTCTAACAATGAAGCTTCCACTTCCTCTAGTACTTGTGTTATTACTAACCATGTAGGGGAAATCGAAGAGCTCGAGGCCCAAGTCACTTCTTTGAAGAAGGACTTGGTAAAGGGTCATGAAGGGAAGCAATCCCCCAATGACAAGAGTGGACTTGGATTCAACTCCAACAACAAGAACAAGTCCACCACGCACAAGCGGAAGAAGGGCCATGGGCATGTGAAGGACCCCGCCAAGATTGTGTGCTTCAAGTGCAAGATTGAAGGGCATCATGTTAGATCGTGCCCCTTGAAGAAGAAGCCACTTGGCGCGAAGAAACAAGGGAAGCGGCCTCAAGATGGAGCTCATGGTCTACCTCAAGGCCAAGCTCAAGGTCTACCTCGACTTGAAGAAAGGCCGCTACCCAAGAAGGATCAAGCCAAGGCTCCCGTTGTGGAGAAATCAAGTGAGAAGAAGGAGAAGAGAAGAACGTGCTACATATGCCATGAGAAGGGCCACATCTCCTCCTTTTGCACTATTGGTAACTGATACGCGTAGATGAACACGTCCGTTGGGAACCCCAAGTGGAAGGTATGATGTGTATAGAAGCAAGTTTCCCTCAGTATGAAACCAAGGTTTAATCGGACCAGTAGGAGTCAAGAAGCACGTTGAAGGTTGATGGTGGCGAAATGTGATGCGGCGCAACAACAGGGATTCCGGCGCCAACGTGGAACCCGCACAACACAACCAAAGTACTTTGCCCCAACGAAACGAGTGAGGTTGTCAATCTCACCGGCTTGCTGTAACAAAGGATTAACCGTATTGTGTGGAAGATGATTGTTTGCAACAAAACGATAGAAACAAGTATTGCAAGTAGATTGTATGCGATGTAAAGAATAGGACCGGGGTCCACAGCTCACTAGAGGTGTCTCTCCCATAAGATAAAAGCATGTTGGGTGAACAAATTACGGTCGGGCAATTGACAAATAGAAAAGGGCATAACAATGCATATACATGATATGATAAATATAGTGAGATTTAGTTGGGCATTACGACAAAGTACATAGACCGCCATCCAACCGCATCTATGCCTAAAAAGTCCACCTTCGAGTTATCATCCGAACCCCATTCAGTATTAAGTTGCAAAGCAACAGACAATTACATTAAGTATGGTGTGTAATGTAATCAACAACTACATCCTTAGACATAGCATCAATGTTTTATCCCTAGTGGCAACATCACAACACAACCTTAGAACCTACTTTCACGATCCCAGGTGTCAATGAAGGCATGAACCCACTATCGAGCATAAATACTCCCTCTTGGAGTTAAGAGCAAAAACTTGGCCAGAGCCTCTACTAATAACGGAGAGCATGCAAGATCATAAACAACACATAAACAATAGATTGATAATCACCATAACATAGTATTCTCTATCCATCGGATCCCGACAAACACAACATATAGTATTACAGATAGATGATCTTGATCATGTTAGGCAGCTCACAAGATCCAACAATGAAACACAATTAGGAGAAGACGACCATCTAGCTACTGCTATGGACCCATAGACCAGGGGTGAACTACTCACTCATCACTCCGGAGGCGACCATGGCGGTGTAGAGTCCTCCGGGAGATGAATCCCCTCTCCGGCAGGGTGCCGGAGGCGATCTCCTGAATCCCCCGAGATGGGATTCGCGGCGGCGGCGTCTCCGGAAGGTTTTCCGTATCGTGGCTCTCGGCATCGGGGTTTTCGCGACAAAGGCTTTAAGTAGGCGGAAGGGCAACGTGGGGGGCCACACGAGGGCCCCACACCACGAGTCGGCGCGGCCGGGGCCCGGGCCGCGCCGCCCTATGGTGGCGGCGCCTCGTGGCCCCACTTCGACTCCTCTTCGGTCTTCCGGAAGCTTCGTGCAAAAATAGGACCCCGGGCGTTGATTTCGTCCAATTCCGAGAATATTTCGTTACTAGGATTTCGAAACCAAAAACAGCGAAAAACAATGAATCGGCTCTTCGGCATCTTGTTAATAGGTTAGTTCCGGAAAATGCGTAAATACGACATATAATGTGCATAAAACATGTAGATATCATCAATAAAGTAGCATGGAACATAAGAAATTATCGATACGTTGGAGACGTATCGGCATCCCCAAGCTTAGTTCCGCTCGTCCCGAGCAGGTAAAACGATAACAAAGATAATTTCTGAAGTGACATGCCATCATAATCTTGATCATACTATTTGTAAACATATGTAATGAATGCAGCGATCAAAACAATGGTAATGACATGAGTAAACAACTGAATCATAAAGCAAAGACTTTTCATGAATAGTACTTCAAAACAAGCATCAATAAGTCTTGCATAAGAGTTAACTCATAAAGCAATAAATCACAAGTAAAGGTATTGAAGCAACACAAAGGAAGATTAAGTTTCAGCGGTTGCTTTCAACTTATAACATGTATATCTCATGGATATTGTCAACATAAAGTAATATAACAAGTGCAATATGCAAGTATGTAGGAATCAATGCACAGTTCACACAAGTGTTTGCTTCTTAAGGTGGAGAGAGATAGGTGAACTGACTCAACAATAAAAGTAAAAGAAAGGTCCTTCAAAGAGGAAAGCATCGATTGCTGTATTTGTGCTAGAGCTTTTATTTTGAAAACATGAAACAATTTTGTCAACGGTAGTAATAAAGCATATGAGTTATGTAAATTATATCTTACAAGTTGCAAGCCTCATGCATAGTATACTAATAGTGCCCGCACCTTGTCCTACTTAGCTTGGACTACCGGATCTTCGCAATGCCATGTTTCAACCAAGTGTCACAAAGGGGTACCTCCATGCCGCCTCGTACAAAGGTCTAAGGAGAAAGCTCGCATTTTGGATTTCTCGCTTTTGATTATTCTCAACTTAGACATCCATACGGGACAACATGGACAACAAATAATGGACTCCTCTTTAATGCATAAGCATGTAGCAACAATTATTATTCTCATATGAGATTGAGGATATATGTCCAAAACTGAAACTTCAACCATGATTCATGGCTTTAGTTAGCGGCCCAATGTTCTTCTCTAACAATATGCATGCTCCAACCATTAAGGTGGTAGACCCCTCTTACTTCAGACAAGATGGACATGCATAGCAACTCACATGATATTCAATAAAGAGTAATTGATGGCGTCCCCAGAAGCATGGTTATCGCACAACAAGCAACTTAATAAGAGATAAAGTGCATAAGTACATATTCAATACTACGATAGTTTTTAAGGTATTTTGTCCCATGAGCTATATATTGCAAAGGTAAATGATGGAATTTTAAAGGTAGCACTCAAGCAATTTACTTTGGAATGGCGGAGGAATACCATGTAGTAGGTAGGTATGGTGGACACAAATGGCATAGTGGTTGGCTCAAGGATTTTGGATGCATGAGAAGTATTCCCTCTCGATACAAGGTTTAGGCTAGCAAGGTTATTTGAAGCAAACTCAAGGATGAACCGGTGCAGCAAAACTCACATAAAAGACATATTGTAAACATTATAAGACTCTACACCGTCTTCCTTGTTGTTCAAAACTCAATACTAGATATTATCTAGACCTTAGAGAGACCAAATATGCAAATCAAATTTTAGCAAGCTCTATGTATTTCTTCATTAATGGGTGCAAAGTATATGATGCAAGAGCTTAAACATGAGCACCACAATTGCCAAGTATCACATTATCCAAGACATTTTAGAATTACTACATGTAGCATTTTCCAATTCCAACCATATAACAATTTAACGAAGAAGAAACTTCGCCTTGAACATTATGAGTAAAGCCTAAGGACATATTTGTCCATATGCAACAGCGGAGCGTGTCTCTCTCCCACAAAGTGAATGCTAGGATCCATTTTATTCAAACAAAAACAAAAACAAAACAAACCGACGCTCCAAGTAAAGAACACAAGATGTGACTCGAATAAAAATATAGTTTCGGGGGAGGAACCTGATGATGTTGTCGATGAAGAAGGGGATGCCTTGGGAATCCCCAAGCTTAGACGCTTGAGTCTTCTTAAAATATGCAGGGATGAACCACGGGGGCATCCCCAATCTTAGAGCTTTCACTCCTCTTGATCATAGTATATCATACTCCTCTCTTGACCCTTGAAAACTTCCTTCACACCAAACTTCAAGCAAACTCATTAGAGGGTTAGTGCACAATTAATAATTCACACATTCAGAGGTGACACAAACATTCTTGACACTTCTGGACATTGCACAAAGCTACTGGACATTAATGGATCAAAGAAATTCATCCAACATAGCAAATATGGCAATGCGAAATAAAAGGCAGAATCTGTCGAAAACAGAACATTCCGTAAAGACTAATTTTAAAATGGAACCATACTTGCTCAAATGGAAAAACTCAAAACTAATGAAAGTTGCGTACATATCTGAGGATCACGCTCGTAAATTGGCAGATTTTTTCGAATTTTCTACAGAGACTTGTGCCCAGATTCGTGACAGACAGACAATGCTGTTTCTGCGCAGCGATCCTAAATATAACATCAACTTTGACATAGAAACTTTACTTGGCACAAAAACATGATAAGGAGAGGTTGCTACAGTAGTAAACAACTTCCAAGACTCAAATATAAAATAAAGTACTGTAGTAAAAACATGGGTTGTCTCCCATAAGCGCTTTTCTTTAACGCCTTTCAGCTAGGCGCAGAAAGTGCAAATCAAGTAACATCAAGAGTAGAAGCATCAACATCATAACTTGTTCTAATAATAGAATCAAAAGGCAACTTCATTATCTTTCTAGGGAAGTGTTCCATACCTTTCTTGAGAGGAAATTGATATTTAATATTATCTTCCCTCATATCAATAACGAGACCAACGGTTCGAAGAAAAGGTCTTCCCAACACAATAGGACAAGATGCATTGCATTCGATATCCAAGACAACAAAATCAACGGGGACAAGGTTATTGTTAACCGTAATGTGCACATTATCAATCCTCCCCAAAGGTTTCTTTTTAACATTATCGGCAAGATTAACATCCAAATAACAATTCTTCAATGGTGGCAAGTCGAGCATATCATAAATCTTTTTAGGCATAACAGAAATACTTGCACCAAGATCACATAAAGCATTACATTCAAAGTCATTGAATTTCATTTTAATGATGGGCTCCCAACCATCTTCTAATTTCTAGGAATAGAAGTTTCAAGTTTTAGTTTCTCTTCTCTAGCTTTTATGAGAGCATTTGTAATATGTTTTGTAAAGGCTAAATTTATAGCACTAGCATTAGGACTTTTAGCAAGTTTTTGTAAGAACTTTATAACTTCAGAGATGTGGCAATCATCAAAATCTAAATCATTATGAGCTACAGCAATGGGATCATTGTTCCCAAGGTTGGAAAAAAATTCAGCAGTTTTATCACAAGCAGTTTCAGCAGTTTTAGCAATTTCAGGCAGTTTTGTACGCTTTGCACTAGGAGTAGAAACATTGTCAACACCAATTATTTTACCATTGATAGTAGGAGGTGCAGCAACATGTGAATCATTATCATTACTAATGGTGGTAATAGTCCAAACTTTAGCTACATTATTCTTTTTAGCTAGTTTTTCATTTTCTTCTCTATCCCACCTAGCACGCAATTCAGCCATTAATCTTATATTCTCATTAATTCTAACTTGGATGGCATTTGTTGTAGTAGTAATCTTATTATCAATATCATTATTAGGCATAACTTTCAATTTTAAAAGATTTACGTCAGAGGCAAGTCTATCAACTCTAGAAGCAATAATATCAATTTTATCAAGCTTTTCCTCAACAGATTTGTTAAAACCAGTTTGTGTACTAATAAATTCTTTAAGCATAGCTTCAAAACCAGAGGGTACACTCCTATTATTGTTGTAAGAATTCCCATAAGAATTACCATAACCATTACCATTAGCAGAAGGATATGGCCTATAGTTATTACCGAGTTGTTCCTATAAGCATTGTTGTTGAAATTATTATTTTTAATGAAATTCACATCAACATTTTCTTCTTGAGCAACCAATGAAGCTAAAGGAACATTATTTGGATCAACATTAGATCTACCATTCACAAACATAGACATAATCACGTCAATCTTATCACTCAAGGAAGAGGTTTCTTCAACAGAATTTACCTTCTTACCTTGTGCAGCTCTTCTTCGTGTGCCATTCGAGTAATTTATCATCATATCATCAAGAAGCTTTGTAGCCGCCCCAAAGTGATGGACATAAAGGTACCTCCAGACAGCTGAATCCAATAAATTCCGCGAAGAAAAATTTAGTCCTGCATAGAAGGTTTGGATGATCATCCAAGTAGTCGATCCATGGGTTGGGCAATTCTTTACCAAAGTTTTCATTCTCTCCCATGCTTGAGAAACATGTTCAGTATCTAATTGCTTAAAATTCATTATGCTACTTCTCAAAGATATAATTTTAGCGGGATGATAATATCTACCAATAAAAGCATCCTTACATTTAGTCCATGAATCAATACTATTCTTAGGCAAAGATAGCAACCAATCTTTAGCTCTTCCTCTTAATGAGAAAGGAAACACTTTCAATTTAATAATATCACCATCTACATCCTTATACTTTTGCATTTCACATAGTTCAACAAAATTATTAAGATGGGCAAGCAACATCATCGGAACTAACACCGGAAAATTGATCTCTCATAACCAGGTTCAAGAAAGCAGGTTTAATTTCAAAGAATTCTGCTGTAGTAGCAGGTGGAGCAATAGGTGTGCATAGGAAATCATTATTATTTGCGTTTGTGAAGTCACACAACTTAGTATTTTCAGGGGTATTCATTTTAGCAACGGTAATTAAAGCAAACTAGATAAAGTAAATGCAAGTAACTAATTTTTTTGTGTTTTGTTTAGGTGCAGCAAACAAAGTAGTAAATAAAATAAAGCAAGACAAAAACAAAGTAAAGAGATTGAGAAGTGGAGACTCCCCTTGCAGCGTGTCTTGATCTCCCCGGCAACGGCGCCAGAAATTTAGCTTGATACGCGTAGATGCACACGTCCGTTGGGAACCCCAAGTGGAAGGTATGATGCGTATAGAAGCAAGTTTCCCTCAGTATGAAACCAAGGTTTAATCGGACCAGTAGGAGTCAAGAAGCACGTTGAAGGTTGATGGTGGCGAAATGTGATGCGGCGCAACAACAGGGATTCCGGCGCCAACGTGGAACCTGCACAACACAACCAAAGTACTTTGCCCCAACGAAACAAGTGAGGTTGTCAATCTCACCGGCTTGCCGTAACAAAGGATTAACTCGTATTGTGTGGAAGATGATTGTTTGCAAGAAAACGAAGAAACAAGTATTGCAATGAGATTGTATGCGATGTAAAGAATAGGACCGGGGTCCACAGTTCACTAGAGGTGTCTCTCCCATAAGATAAAAGCATGTTGGGTGAACAAATTACAGTCGGGCAATTGACAAATAGAAAAGGGCATAACAATGCATATACATGATATGATAAATATAGTGAGATTTAATTGGGCATTACGACAAAGTACATAGACCGCCATCCAACCGCATCTATGCCTAAAAAGTCCACCTTCAGAGTTATCATCCGAACCCCATTCGGTATTAAGTTGCAAAGCAACAGTACAATTGCATTAAGTATGGTGCGTAATGTAATCGACAACTACATCCTTAGACATAGAATCAATGTTTTATCCCTAGTGGCAACAAGCACATCACAACCTTAGAACTTTCCGTCACTGTCCCAGGTGTCAATGAAGGCATGAACCCACTATCGAGCATAAATACTCCCTCTTGGAGTTAAGAGCAAAAACTTGGCCAGAGCCTCTACTAGTAATGGAGAGCATGCAAGATCATAAACAACACATAAACAATAGATTGATAATCACCATAACATAGTATTCTCTATCCATCGGATCCCGACAAACACAACATATAGTATTACAGATAGATGATCTTGATCATGTTAGGCAGCTCACAAGATCCAACAATGAAACACAATTAGGAGAAGACGACCATCTAGCTACTGCTATGGACCCATAGTCCAGGGGTGAACTACTCACTCATCACTCCGGAGGCGACCATGGCGGTGTAGAGTCCTCCGGGAGATGAATCCCTCTCCGGCAGGTGCCGGAGGCGATCTCCCGAATCCCCCGAGATGGGATTCGGCGGCGGCGTCTCTGGAAGGTTTTCCGTATCGTGGCTCTCGGCATCGGGGTTTTCGCGACGAAGGCTTTAAGTAGGCGGAAGGGCAACGTGGGGGGCCACACGAGGGCCCCACACCACAGGTCGGCGCGGCCGGGGCCGGGCCGCGCCGCCCTATGGTGGCGGCGCCTCGTGGCCCCACTTCGACTCCTCTTCGGTCTTCCGGAAGCTTCGTGCAAAAATAGGACCCCGGGCGTTGATTTCGTCCAATTCCGAGAATATTTCGTTACTAGGATTTCTGAAACCAAAAACAGCAGAAAACAACAAGCGGCTCTTCGGCATCTTGTTAATAGGTTAGTTCCAGAAAATGCGTAAATACGACATATAATGTGCATAAAACATGTAGATATCATCAATAAAGTAGCATGGAACATAAGAAATTATCGATACATTGGAGACGTATCAGTAACTCATCCAACCCTATCTTGATCCATGGTGCTTATTCTCTACATAAGGATAAGGTTGGCGATGTGTTTGCCAAATATGTTGGCGCTCAAAGTGGTTTCGTAAAAAGAACCATTTGGGTTGCTAAGCCTATTGTGACTAACTTTTTAGGACCCAACTTGGTTCGGGACCAACAAGCCAAAATTTGATCAATAGGTACATGTGGAGGGCATGGAGACTTGACTATTTCATGAAGACTTAGGGGATCTTCATCATTCTTACTTCCTCAAGTCAAGTTGTATCCCTTTCATCCTTTACACATGCTCCTCCTTGCGGTAACAAGTCCTCAACTCCTTTACATTGAAAGTTACTCTCTCCCCTTTTACATGTGTTGGTTTTGTACCTTGCATGTGATTGTGTATGTTGTGCTTCCTACGTGCTTATCTTGCTTCCATGCTTATATATATTGGGTGGCACATCATGTACAATTGTTCTTTGTTGAGCCTATTACATCTTATTGATATCTTAGTTGTTGGCTCGTGTGAGAAATTAATGGACTATCCCATTTTGGGGGAGTGATATGCTTTGTGCATTTCACAATCCTAAAATGTGCGACATGATGAATTAAAATTCTATAATGTCCATTAATTATCTCACTTGGTTCTTATTTGCCTCTTGCACGAAAAATGTCTTTATCACATTATGGGGAGTATTATGCTTTGTGCATTCTACAAGCCTAGAAAATGTGAACATTTGAGGTTGTGTCACATAGGATTGATATTATAGATTATCTTGTTCCTATGTGACATGTGTGCTCAAACAAATCCCACTTTACCAAATGCTTTCTTAGTTGTGAAGATGATCTTGGACATACTCACAAAGTACCATATGGAAGTATTTCCTATATACCTCTTGTCCTTGGACAATGGGTAATAAATTGTGTGGTATTATTCCGGATCATCCTCACACTTGGCTCATGTGCTCAATTGTTTCATTTCTTGCCAAGAATTTGTCCTTGCGGGTTAGACTCCCATATGTCTTCCTTGCTTCTTATATATCTTCTCCTTTCACTTGAACCTTGTTAGTGTTGTGATAAACAATGATAGAGCGATGATCCCACATTTGTGCATTTTGTATTCAAATGCAAAATCTTAAATAGTGCACTAATTTTGGGGGAGCTCTCCTATGTTTGCTAAAACACTCTCTTGTTTCAAGAATTTGACTTGGAAGACAAACCTTTTCTTTTCGGTACTTTGTGCCATCATGAAAAGCGTTGAGGGTTTGGTTTATTTGCAACCTTGCTTTCTTTGGGAGTTGGCTATCTCATTACTTGATATTTGGTTTTACTTTCCTAAATGAGATAAGTCCATGAGCATGCTTGTTTTGGATATCTTTCACTATTTCTCTTGTACCTATCTTGTGTGTGCATGTTTCTTTGTGGATAAATATCTTTGTGATGTTGTCCACTTAGATAAACTTATATACATAAGAGATGGTGCATATCTTTTGATATCCCTGTTTGTTGGAGTCCATTCCTTTATTCTTATTTGACTCTTTGATGACTCCACAAAGAACTTGACTATGAGTGCTCATTTTATTCTATTTGCATCTTCAAGCACTCATATTTGTTTTTGGCACAAGCTTTGTTTTACTTACTTCTTATTAAGCTTGTGTCTATTTTTGGTTCATTGATTGCTTGCTTCATTTGTCGAAGCTTTCTCACCTTCATATCCCCTTGCAATCTTTGATCCTCAATATAGTTTGATTTCCTCTGAATATTCGTCATTGAATATGTGCATTTGATTTCACTCACATTTATGAGAAATGCACAACTTATGGGGGAACGCTCACTATATTGGCCTTCCAAACCTTTCGTCCATTTTGGCAATCGATGCTAATGGGGGAGAAGTTTGGAGGGTTTAAGGGAATTGCTTTTCTTGATTCTTAAGCATTTGCCTTTCATGCCTTGCATTGATTGCTTTGCATGGTTGAATATTTAGAGGATACTCCGCTAGGCTTTAATTGCCGGTATATGCAATGAAATTCAAGTTCATTCACACATGCATATATTATGGGGGAGTTTGTTCTAAATATTCAACTTGGGTTGTTCGCTAAATTCCATATTTAAACCCTCTCAAAGAGATTGTCATCAATTACCAAAATGGGGGAGATTGAAAGAACATGTCCATTACCCCATGTGTGGTTTTGGTAATTGATGACAATCCCTATGGACTAACGGTTGCATTGAGAATCAATCTTAGGTCAAGTCCATAGCCATGTGTTGGACTCAAGGTTGCAAGATGGAGAAGACGGAGTACAATGACGAATACAGTGTCGAAGAGAGACGAAGACCATGTTGAAGATGAAGAGAGATGAAGACCGCGTAGAAGATGGATGAAGACGGTGGCGTGCGTACAAGATCGAAGAAGACGGTGGCGTGTATGTTGGAGGAAGATGGTGGCATGTACAATGATGAAGAGGATGAAGACGGAGCTTGCCGACTCAAGAGGAACGCGCAAGGATAAGGTTTGTGCTCGATAGGATAGTAGGTCGCATCATCGGAGAGAGCTAAAACCTTGCATGCATTTCATCGTGTTTCTTGGTTCTTCTTGGTTCTTATCTATGAAACGGATTCCGGTTGCATCACATGTTGCATGTGCGAGGGTGATGATTTTCTCGATATACCGTATTGAGAGGTTACACCTCTATGACCATGAGAAAATCATCATTCACTCTTTTGCATGATTTCACCTTGTGAGATGGTATCTCTCGTCGTCCTCTTTCCGGCAAAATTGGTTTCATGTCATTCCGACTTTCCTAGCTCAAGTTATGGTTTTTACATTGCATCATACTTGAAAAAGAAAAAGAAAAAGCATTTTTGGGCCGGGCGATACTACCGTGGGAGGTACCGGCCAAAGTACCGCTCGCGCGGTTTTACTTACTGGACTGGAAGCGGTACCAGGCCGGTACCGGCCCGGTAGTACCGTAGCCCACTTACGGTACCGGCCTAGTACCTGGCCCGGTACTACCAGCCAGTTTTTTTTGTTTTTTTCCTTTTTCCCAGCTTCCACCTCTCCTTCTGCGCGTGGGCCGCCGCCATCACTCCGGCCCAGCTCGCTCGCACCTGGCCCAGCCCGCTCCGCCCCGCACTGGGCCGCCGCCTGGTTGGGCTGCTCGCCACACAAGCCCGTGCCGCTGCCGCTCGACGTCCCCGCTCGCCCAGCACGCACGCCTCCTCGCGGGACGCGGGAGATCGATCCCGCGTGGATCCCATGCCACCAGCTACCGCTCGCTGCCCTCCCTGGGGCGTTGACCCGCTCTCCACGCCCGCACGCTGCCCGGCCCCACGCGCCTAGCTGCATGCATGCTGCGCCGCTCACTGCTCTGCTACCGCATGCTGCTGCTGCGCTGCTCCTCGCCAGATCGGCCCCACGCGCTGATGCACCCTCTCTCTCTATTTGATGTGCATTTGCTCTGGTTTTTCAGCACAAGCGGTAGTACCGCTCCGCAGAGCGGTACTACCGGTTTTGGGCCGTTTTTCAGATCTGGATTTTGGGAAAACGGTAGTACCGCTTTGCACAGCGGTAGTACCGCCTCGGGCGCGAATCTGACCGTTTTCTCAGCCCCAACAGCTATATTTTGGGCCCCTTATTTATACCTCTCTTCCACCTCCGACCCAAACACTTCTTCCCCTCCATTCTCTCTCCTCCATTGTTGACCTTGAGTTGTTTCTTCCTCCTCTTGATCCCCCCACTATTTCTTGCATATTTTTTGGGGAAAGGACAGAGGAGATCTAGATCTAGAGCTTCACCAATTGAATCCCTCTCCAAGTGAGGGGATCTTGCTAGATCTAGGTCTTGGAGTTATTTGGTGTTTCTCCACATATGTGTTCTTCCTCCCTTATCCCCCCAATAGCTTTTGTAGCTTTGTTGGAATTTGAGAGAGAAGAACTTGGGCATCTTAGTGGTGTTCTTAGCCATTGCATTAGGTGCATCGGTTTGGGTTCTCTCCGGGGTTTCGATCTCGTAGAGGGCATGTTGACCTTAGTGGTGTTGTTGCCTTAATTAGTGGCCTTGTTGCCTTTGTGATGTTCTAGCCTTTGTGGCCTTGTAGCCTTTGTGGCCTTGTCGTCTTTGTGGCGTTGTTGCCTTTGTGGAGTGTGGTAGCCTTTGTGGTTTTGGAGCCGGTTGTGGCGCGTTGGTGTCTTGGTGGCTTTGTTGCCGGTGTGGCGTGTTGTAGCCTCTTGTGGCCTTGTACTTGAGAGCCTCCGTGTTGTGGATTTGCCTCAAGCTTGATACTTGGGGTTTTTCCCAAGTTTGTACGGGTTCGGTGACCACCCTCAAGGGTCCCTTAGTGGATCAAGGCTTTCCCCTTGGTGGAAAGGCTCGAGGAGAATACGGTGGCCCTAGTGGCTCATTGGAGTGCCTTGTGCCTCCACACCGCTCCAGACGGAGACGTAGCACCCTTGAGTGTGAACTTCGGGATACATCGTCGTCTCCTCGTGCACCGGTTACTTCTCAACCCGAGCTCCTTTACCTATGCGCTTTACCTTGTTATATCTATCTTGCTTGATGTGATATACCTAGCTTGTTATCACCTTGTTGCTCATCATGCTAGCATAGGTTGTTGGTGCTCTTAGGCAAACCCCTAGTTGATAGGCTTTGAGCTAAACTAGTAAACACATGTGTAGTTTTATTCCGCCTAGTTTAGCTCTCAAGTAGAAGTTTTATACACCGCCTATTCACCCCCCCCCCACCTCTAGGCGACGTCCTAGTACATTCATCTTAGCTTCAGACTTGTTTGGAAATTTGACCCTAACACATTGTTTTGAAAATTGTAGATCTCCCATTGGAAATTCTCCACAGGTACAATTCTCCGCAAACATTCCGCGATCTCCGGTATAGTTATGGGGTCCTCTTCCACAGTAACTTTCACAAGCTTCAAATTATCAACCTTAGGTTTATATACACCCCCAGTAGGCACATCAAAGAACATAAGCTGCTCAAGTGCATACCCATACATAGTAACAGAAGGTTTAGGAGCCTGAAGAAGAGGATATACAGTAGATATATGATTAGGAGATTCACAAATGTCAAAAACTGACGCAGTACAAGTGTCAATTTGATGTCCTCGTTGCTTGCACCTAAAACATGGGTTCTTATCCACTTTCTTAGCTTTCTTGGCCGGGTTCTGAACATCACCCTTTGGTACTATTCCATCATCCACTTGCATGGGTAAGACCTGCTGTGACCCTGTAGCCACATGCTGAGACTGTTGCAACATCGGAGTGGCAGACTGTGTTGCCATCGATACTGCATCACCCAAAACTGAAGCAGACAAACCTTCAGCCCCTCCTTTATGTACTGCTGCAGTCAAAGCCGCAACAACCCCTTGCACAACTTCTTTAATCAAATCAGGAGTAATGCCAGCTAGGTTGGTGCCACTTTGAACCCCTGCATCATTATTAGTCGTAGCATTGTTTCTGAATTGATTAAAATTTGCTCTACCACCATTGTGTCCATAACGGTTGTTGCCACCAAAATTATTGTCTCCATACTGCCTAGGTCGATACTGCTGATTAAATCCATTACGGTGGTAGCTGTTCTAATTCATACCTCTATTGAACTGACCAAAATCACCTCCAAACTCCGTATTGGAGTATTGCCCGTGTCCAGCATCACGTGAGTCGCCAGCCGTACCGCTGGCCTCGCCAATAGCAAAACTTCCTTACCGACAAGCGGTGAACCCGCCACCACGGCCAGCATTGGAGCCCGATGCTCCGTTGAAGCCATCACCGTGGCCGTCAAAAGCAGCACTACCACGACCGTCGTGACCATCGAAGCCAGCACCGTGGCCATTGCCATGGTGTCCGCCCCGTTGCCCGCCAGGGCCATGGTGACCACGGTCACCGCGCCCCCGCCCTGGACCACCTCCACGACCCGGACCAAAGCCCGCACCTCCATGATTCATCCTCGGTCTAAGCCTCTCCGCTCCGCCCGCAGGTTCTCCGCCGCCAGCACGTGTCGAGGTCGTCCATCGCCGCAAAAACCCTAGCGTTCTTTGCCAAATACGCCCAGTAGCGTTTTCAGTGTTCACATGGAGTTTGTGTGGCGTTGTTTGGACTTTGGACGGGTTGGGCCTTGGCACGGCGGGCTTCGCGACGAGCGGCATTGTGTGCAAAGGGCCGACCAGGAGCCCGAGATGGAGTTGGATTCGAAACCAAGCCCAGTAGCTTGTGTTTTGAAATCCGCAAATTACGTAGGTCTGAAATGGAACTTCCGAATTGTTCGCCGATCGGTTCCGACGCCGGACCACCGTCCACCCTACGACATCATCGGCGGCGAGGGGGAATGTGGTGGGCTCTAACACCGGCAATTTAGAGCACGCCGTGAAAGAACTACATGCCGACGAGAGGGAGATAGATCGTACCTTGCCGACTGCAGAAGCGAACTCACGAGCTGCCAGACGTTGCCGATGTTGTCGGTCCCTACGCTTCTGAGCTCGTCGGAGTAGTCCAGATTGAGATTCGATCAAATCCTTGTGCTGTCCGGCGTAGGCGACCGACAGAGGTAGTCTGACGCCCGCACCGAACACCCACCCTCCTCTTCTTCCTCCGAACTAGAAAGACAATCTTCGGCAGATAATGCCCAAAAGCGCCCGAGATCGACCCTCGCCGACGATAACGACCGTAGCGGAGGCTCCTCGCCGCCAGAACCGCCCACACAGACGCCAGATGGTCGTGGCGGGAGCTCATCGTCGCAGTCACCCACGCCAGATGTCCGCGGTGGAGGCTCACCGCCGCAGTCGCCTGTGCAATCACCAGATGGCCTAACGGTCATATCACCAGCCTAAGAGCAAGTCTAACAGGCCCCGTATATTTTCGCCCCGTATAACACGAGTAAAGGGCCCTGTATCCAGTTTTCGCCGGCCAAAAACTCGGACGAGCTAGCAGAGCCCGTATCCCCACCCCGTAAAACAGAATATTCTGTTTTACGGGGTGGGGATACGGGCTCGCTAGCTCGTCCGAGTTTCTGGCCCCTCATAACGGGGTTTTAGACAGCAATTTGCACAACAATTTCAGATCAAACATAGCACATCCAAAATATGTGATGCATAATTCATAGTTTTAACATCACAACACGATCATAGGCAATGTTCAAGCCACGGAATTCCCAAATCTGATCAACCATCAACGGATCCATCACCACCGGCGCCACCGCTCGCCGGAGACGCACCTTGATCACGAGCTTGACGGGCAGCCTTCTTCCTCGCAATGATGTCCGCCTTGGTCTCCTTCCACCACGCCAGCTGATCCTCGTCCATGCCGTCGGTGCGCATCATCATGATTTCCCTCTCCTCGGCCAAGAGCTCCTTCATGGCCTTGGCTTCTTTGGCTGCGATCATCTTTATGTCAAGCTCCTTCCTTGCTTGCACCTTGGCAAGCTTCACCACACTCTTCTTGTCGGTGATGAGGAGCTTGGTCTCCAACGTCTTCATTGTCAATGCCTCCTTGGACTTCATGAGTTGATCCAACTTCTCCCGGAAGCTAGCTGCTTCTTGTTCTACCTTGACCCTCTCCTTGGCCTTCTTGTTGCCCTCGGGCTTGCCGGTGTTTCTCCCACTCATGTCCTCCGCTTCATCATCCATGGTGAGAAGTGCCTCCTTCTTGCACTTTGGCTCGTTGTCCCTCAACTTCCACTTAGGAAGATGTTGAAGGATGTCAAAGCAATGTTGGAATTGAAAGTCCTTGTTCTTAGAGCCGGCCATTTCCTTGTACCTTTGTTTAGCATACGTGGGCTGCTCAACAATAGTATGAGGAGATGTTTCCACATCATGAACACATAATATGGATAGCTTGCATCATCAACACAAGGAAAACTTACATAGTCCCCCGGCACGCATCCACTAGGGGGTTGTCGGCCACTTGATCCATGGCAGCACTCCAACGAGAACAAGCCGGCTTGATGATGTTCCATCGGCCTTCAAGTGAGCGGTAGGATCTGTCCGCCATGCTCTTCGTGCGAGGCTTCAGCTGGTGGTACAGATCCTCAATGCGCTGCCAGTAGCGCTTGCCGCCTTGGTCCACTCCGGTGCACGCATCCATCCCCACCTTGCTCCAAGCTCGGACCAAGATGGTGTCTTCGATCTCGCTGTAGTTCGCCGTGCGTGGCTTCGGCGTCGACGAAGAACCGGCGGCAGCCGGATCAACCTCAACCACCTCCTCCTCGTCACCCTCATCCTCCTCCTCCTCATCAATCTCTTCGACGTTGCACTCGGCATCGAATGCATCCATACCGGCGTCCAAATTCACCGCGGATTCGTTGAGCATGTCCATGTAGGATGTTGTGGACTCAACATCGAACACCTTGTCTACGTCAATGGTGGATGGCGGCGGCGCGAGCGGCGCATTGGACGGAACGGAGGGAGGAGAGGGCGTGGCCTTGGAGGGCGGTGGAGGCGCGAGGCCGATGCGGTTGATGGCCTTTGTCCGCACCTTGGCCGGCGCGACGCCCCTCGGCCCGGCCGCCTTGGTCTTCAGCCTGGCCCCCTTCTTGGCAGCCGGCGGGCCTTGGGCCGGAGAAGCTGCGGCCAGCGCTGCTGCGGCCGCCGGCGCAGGTGATTCGAAGAATACCTTCGGAATCCTCTTCCTCTTCGACGGGATGGTGGCGGAGATCATGGCCGACACCGCCCCGGCGTTCGGCGCAACTCCGACGGCGACATCGACCACCGCGGGCGGAGGAGATGCATCGCCGGCGGCAGGCGGCTCTTGCGCACGGTCCATGGAAGCGGGATCCGGCCGGGAAGGGCGCGGGGGAGGAGATCGGTCGGCGGCGGCGGCGGTTGGCTTCAGCGAAATGCTTCGCGCGCTGTGGAGTGGGCGATGCTGGTTTCACCCACTATCCCCGCTCCCACCCCGCACAAGTAGGGGGCGACGACCCGCCCCGTAGTCCAAAACAGCAAAAATCGATGCGGGGGCCATTTTTACGGGGCGTGCTAGACGGCCGGGTAGACGCGAAACCCTCAAATCGGCGGTTATTATACGGGTTTGCCCCTTTTACGGGGTCTGTTAGACCTGCTCTAATTGCTTTCTTCCATTTATATTTTGTTCATGGGGAGTTGAATGTAATGTGCAATCCTGTTAGAGGATGATAAATGAATCTCCACAATCCCCCTGGCATTTCCCTTGGCATCATTTATCCTCTAGGTCAGTAGGATATTGAGTATACCACAAATTTATCGATGTTTACTGCCATTGTCATAGAGGATTAATTAGGCGTGTAGTAATAATCGATAAAGAGGTATTCACGACTTGCTTTTTCTCTTGCTCTTGACACACATCAGAACACTTACGCCGCTTCCTAGTTTGTATCTTCTAATAGTGAATAGTAAGACAACCTCTGTTCCTGACATCTCATGCGCGAGAATATGTTGTAGGTTCAAATTGATCAGGCTTATGGAAAGCATGGAGCTGCATGCTTGAGCATCTTGGCCAATGAGAAGCACTTCCAGGTTCATTGTTTGACACTTTGTCTGCATCTCAGGATGGTAGATGTCGTATTTGCTGGGAAAGAAACTTATTTGATTCTACGGAGAAGATGTGATAAGTTGCCCAAAGCAGGAGTGAAGGTAATGATAGATGGATATACATGTGAAGAGGATTGTTCTGGGTCACCGGTTTTTTCTCAACATACCATTGTATCTGATGTTCACAACAGGCCAGGCAGCTGGCCTAGTTGGAACTGTTGACAAGGTGGATGTCGACGAGTATGGTGAGGCGGCGGGCAATTTTCTACGGGCTCGGGTGGCGATCCCAGTCGAGAAGCCACTGAAACGCTTCATCACTATTGAAAGAAGGAAGATCGATGAAGTCTATGACATACAATATGAAAAACTGCCTTTCTTCTGCTTTTCTTGTGGTGTGATGGGCCATTCTAAAATTGAGTGCCTTGCGCCCAATGACCGTGAGCAGCAAGGTAAAAGGGGATACAACAATTCTATCAGGGCTCCTGAGGAAAAAAGAAAGAAGATGCAGTCCTTCTCACAGGCTGCTGCCGCTTCAGATTGGAGTGGATACTCTGCCAGGAATGACTCAAGAGCAAACTCCAGGGGGCAATCTTCTGAAGATGGGGGGCGACCGCCTGGCTCAAACAACAGAGTGGAGCAGGAGGTTACCAGCCCACTGAAGAATAAAGAGAGTGGTCCAGTGGGAACTACTCTTCAGACCACGGCTAGGGCTCTTTTCCCTTATCGTGAAAAAGCGTCAACTGGCTCAGGGCGCAAGAGGAAGACTACCAAGCACACCGGTCCGGTTAAACAGAAGGCTGGGACTACCGTCCCCGGGGTGAAAGTCTTGGAAGTTGCTTATGTTGCCCCTGTCTTAGCGCTAATGGGGACATATATAGCACCAAGAGGAGATGGCGGCACACTATCTGCTCCTGGAGGGGGCTCGAGCTCAGAGGGAATCAAGAAACAAAAGATGGAGGCTTTCTCCTTCAAATCTTCTCCGATGGAGGCTGCCAATGTGGTGCAGCCCCGCCCCATCCAATGAAGATCCTTTGTTTGAACTTCCGGGGCTGCGGGCGGCCCGAGGCAGTTCATGAGCTTCGCCTGCTGGTGGAGCAATATCGTCCGGATGTGATCTTCTTGTCAGAAACAAAAATGCTGGCAACAAGATCGGAGAGTTTGCGTTGGTGTCTGAGTTTCGATCATGCAATTGGTGTGGACAGCATGGGCCTAGGTGGGGGCCTTGTGCTGATGTGGAAGACTGGCAACACTGTGCGGCTGCGATCAAAAAACTTGTCGCACATTGATGTCTTCATTAGTAATTCTGTTTTGGGTGGCAAAGAATGGCGGTTCACGGGCTTATATGGTGAACCGCGTCGCGAGAGAAGATCTGAGTCCTGGTATCTGATGCACTTTCTGCGTTGCTCCTCTGATCTCCCATGGCTGTGTGCAGGGGATTTTAATGAGATCCTCTCTCAAGAGGAGCAGATTGGCAGGAATGAGTGTGAGGAACGGCAGATGCAGGGCTTTAGGGAGGCCGTGGAGACTTGTGGCTTCTTGGATCTTGGATTCACGGGACTCCCATATACTTGGGACAACAAACAAGATGGTGTTAACAATGTTAAAGTTAGGCTGGATAGGGGCTTGGCAGATGAGAAGTTTCTGACGAGGTTTGGTGCCACTCAAGTCACTCATGTGCAAACCTCTGAGTCAGATCACTGTGCGTTGATGCTGGGAATCGCTCAGCAACCCTTGCTGCGGCAAAGGGGATGCAAGAAGGCCTTCCGTTATGAGAATATGTGGGGTCGTGACCCTGGTTACGATGCTTTCATCAAGGAGGCTTGGAAGCCTCCATCCCCGGGTCTGCGCGGGATGGGCGCCTCTCTCAGCAATCTTCAGTCCTCGTTGCTGGATTGGGAGAAGAATTGTTTTGGTTCTGTTAGAGGAAGGCTGAAAAACTCGAAAACACAACTTGCCAGAATTAGGGAACGTAATATGTATTCGGGGCCCACTAGAGAAGAAAAAGAGTTGCTGAAGAGAATCTCGGAGCTGATGGTGCGGGAAGAAGTTCTCCTAAGGCAGCGCTGGAGGATGCAATGGTTGGCAGAGGTCAATCGCAAGACGGTTTTCTTCCATGCCAAGTGCAAGGCAATGGCTAGACAAAATAGAATTGCCTCGCTGAAAAATGAGGAGGGTGAATGGTGTAATGACCCAAAGGACCTCGAAAATCTGGCTCGAAATTTCGACATCAAGCTCTTCACCTCTCAGGAGGAATGTGACCCAGGGGCGGTGCTAAATTTTGTTCAGCCCAAGATCTCGCATGCCATGAATGAAGAGCTTTGTTTGCCTTTTACCCCTAAGAAATTGAAACGGCCCTTTTTAAGATGAAGGCCAATAAAGCCCCGGGTCCGGATGGTTTTACGGTTGGTTTCTTTCAAAGGCACTGGACTCTTCTCAAGGATGAGGTATGCGCTGATGTGCTAAATTTTCTTAATGCCATGCCTCCTGAAATAAACAACACTATTCTGGTCCTTATTCCTAAGATTAAGTTCCCTCAAGACATGTCCTAGTTTAGGCCCATTGCACTCTGCAATGTCATCTACAAGATCTTCTCTAAAGTTCTTGCTAATAGACTCATGAAAATCCTAGACGAGGTTATTTCGGAGGAACAAAGTGCCTTCATTCTGGGTCGTCTTATTTCTGACAATATTCTCACTGCTTATGAATGCATTCATTACTTGAAGCAGAAAAATGGAGAAGTGGGTGCGTGTGCCGTCAAACTTGACATGGCCAAGGCCTATGACCGGATCGAATGGAGATACCTAAAGGAAATGATGCTTAAGTTGGGCTTTGCGTCCAAATGGGTGGACCTAATTATGGGTTGTGTTGAAACTGTTAGCTTCTCTGTCAAGGTGAATGGCCAACTCTCTGAAATGTTCACTCCGTCAAGGGGGATCCGACAGGGAGACCCAATTTCTCCATATCTATTCTTGCTTTGTGCGCAAGGATTCTCGGACTTGCTAAATTTCAAGGGGCCTCAATTCTTGTCAAAAGGCATTAGGGTGGGTGTTCATGCCCCCTGGGTATCCCATTTATTATTTGCTGATGACTGCATTCTCTTCACTCAAGCGACCGAAAGGGGGGCTGCAAGGCTGGTTGAAATCTTGGAGTGCTACCACCGAGTTTCGGGTCAACTAGTCAACAAGGCAAAATCTGCTATTTTCTTCAGTAAGAACACCAAGAATGATGAAAAGAGGGCAGTTTGTCAGAAGTTTGAGATCCAAAAGGAAGCTCTTGAGGAGCGCTATCTTGGGTTGCCCACTGCCTTTGGAAGGAACACTACTGTGGCCTTCGAGAAGCTCTGGGGAAGTGTTAAAAATCTGGTGGGAGGATGGTGTGAAAAGAACTTGGGTGCAGCTGGCCGTGAGATTCTAATCAAAGCGGTTGCCATGGCCATTCCTACCTTTGCCATGAGCTGTTTTGCCTTATCCAAAACAACTTTTAAGAAGATTATTGCCTCTATAGCAAGATTCTGGTGGGGTGGAGACCATGAGAAAAGGAAGATGCAATGGAGAAGATGGCCTGAGATAGCTCAACCCAAATTTATGGGTGGCATGGGCTTCAAAGATCTTGAGCGCTTTAATGTTGCCATGCTTGGGAAACAAGGATGGAGACTAATCACCAACCCAAACTCTCTGTGTGCTAGGGTCCTAAAAGGAAAATATTTCCATAATGGTGAGTTTATGAAAGCTACAAGGAAAAAAGCACTGCTCGCACACTTGGAGGGCAATTCTTAAAGGCAGATATGCTCTTGAGCGAGGCTTGATGAGGCGCATTGGTGATGGCTCAACCACTAACATCTGAGATGATAGATGGATCCCTGACTCCTCTGGTGGTAAACCTATTTGCAAGAAAGTTGGTGCATCTGCCATGAAGGTTAGTGAGCTTTTGTCTGTGGAAGGCAATGACTGGGATCTGCAAAAACTCAATGATAACCTGATTCTACCCGACGTTCTGGCAGTGCAAAGAATCCCTCTTGGTCGGGCAACCGATGACTTCTGGGCATGGGGGGGGGGGGGAGAAAACCACGGCATATATTGGGTCCGCTCTGCCTATAGATGCCTTTCCTCGGCTGCTCGAATTCTTGACGAGCATAAGAACCAGTTTGCATGCCCTTCTTTTGGTGAAGAAAACCCGGTGTGGAGGAAGCTCTGGAAGATGCCCGTGCCACCAAAAATTAGAGCCTTCTGGTGGAGAGTGCTCCATGAATATACCCCGGTCAGATCAACTTTGATCAAACGACATATGAACTACCACAACACCTGCCTTGACTGTGGTGCGGCGAACGACACTATCTTTCACGCTCTCACCCAGTGCTCTTTTGCTAAGTTATTCTGGTCTGCTTTCAAGGATCTCTGCCACATTAAGCTCCCCAACTTGCATCCTGTCACCTGGACTACTGATCTCCTCAACAGTTACTTTTGCCCTACCGCTGAAGCTACGGCTACTAATGGACGACGACATGGCTCTGTGCCTCTGGAGCTATCTAGTGCTTGCAGGTGGGCGCGTGATACTGCTAATGATCTTGTGCTCTCGACAAAAAAGCCAACTGGGTGTCAAGCACAACCAAAACGCAGTCATTGGGTTCCACCTCCTAGTAAATCCATCAAGATCAACTCGGACGCCGCCTTTGATGCCAACACCTTCTCTGGCTCTACTGGCTATGTCATCCGTGATGATAAGGGGCTTTTCATTGCAGCTGGAGCAAAATGGTATGGGGCTTGGGTAATGCACTCTCGGCTGAAGCTCTCGCCTGTAGGGATGGCTTAATCCTGGCTCATCATCTACAGGTTACTAACGTTCATTTGGAGACGGACTGTGGAGCTCTCATCGAGCTTTGGAAGACAAGGGGTGCAATCTGGTCGGTGCTTAATGATATTCAAGAGCTTATGGGATATTTTTCTAGTTTCACTTTCTATCATGTAAACCGTAAGGCAAATTTGGCTGCTCATGTTACAGCAAAGCAGGCCTCGCCCTCTCAGCCGTTGTGCTCCTGGTTTGTTCAGGCACCGGCTATTGTAAACCCCTGTATCCAGCATGAAAGGCCAGGCGCTGGATCCGCCAGTAGCCGCCGGAGCAGATTTACACCGTTGCCCGTGGTGATTGCCCTAACAATTCTGGTGCTCGTCGCACGTGATATGCCGAACCTAAGAGCATCTCCAGTCGCGTCCCCCAAAGCGTCCTCCAAAGCGTCCCCCAAAGGGTTTTGGGGCGCGCCGGACCAAAAATGCGTTCCAGCCGCGTTCCCCAAAGCCCATTTTTGTCCGGCGCGTCCCTATAGGATGTCCGGCGCCCCGAGCCTGTCCCCGTCCCACAGGGGACGCACCGGGGACGCCGGACACAATGAAAAGCGAGGCGGGGAGTGGCGGGGCCGACCCGTCAGCGGCACAATTAATTTTAACCTAACCGTCGCCTACCTCGCGACGGAAGTTATTGGCGCGCAGCGACGGTGCAGTTCCCGCAGAGGGCGCAGCGACGCGTCCCGTCGCGCCTAGCTCTGCGTGCCGGCGTTAATGAGCGCCACCGCTCATCCGCCTCCCTCCGGCCTATAAAAAGGGGCGCCTCTCATCGTCCCTCTCACACACAAACCCTAGCGCCTCTCTCCTAAACCCTAGCCGCCACCATCTCTCAACAAGACTCGACGCTATGTCTGGTAGAGGCGGAGGCCGACCTCGCGGCCGCGGCCGTGGTCGTGGCCGCGGCATAGCTGAACGCTCGCCGTCGCCTCCCACGCCGTCGTCGTCATCGTCGGAGATGGACGTGGACCCGGACGTGTTGTTCGAGTTCGTCCTCGTCCTCAAGGGCGACCCGCGCGGCATCCGGAGGCTGCCGGACTCCTTCGCCGAGTACGTCGGCGGCGTACGCCCGCGCAAGATGCATCTGCGGGAGCATTCGTGCGGCTACTACCGGTGGATCGTCGACGCGATCTACGACGCGCGCGGCAAGATGTACCTCAACATCGGCTGGGAGAAGTTCGCGCGCCACCACAGCCTCCAAGCCGGCTTCATCCTCGTGTTCTCCTACTTCGGCAATAGGGACATGAGCGTCAAGGTCTTCGACGAGAGGCGCTGCCGCCGGGACTACCTCGGCGACAGGGACTCCCACGACGACAGCACCGACGAGGAGGACGACTGAGTGTTGTTTCTTCGCAGCGAATACGTGCACGGAGGTTTCTGCCTATTCGCCTCATCGGTAGAACCAACAAGGGCACCATCCTCCCGCTGGATTTTCCAGTTTAGGTGACTGGGTGTGCCCTCGAGTGTTCTTTCTTAGCAGCGAACACAGGAAACTTCGATGCACGGCCTAGTTAGGTTTATTTTTTTGCAATATTTTATATTTGTGTCCACCATGGTTCAAACTATGTATTAGTTTGTGGAAAACCATGTTCGTAACTATGTCTTCGTGTAAACCACGTTCCCAATTATGTATTAGTTTGTGGAAATTGAAATAAAAATGCCAAGAAAAATTATTTTAATGTTTGGGGGCGGCGTTTGGGGGAGGGGGACGCGGCTGGGGAGCGACGTCCCCCGAAAGCGGCACGAACAAAACACGTCCCCTAAATGCTCAATCCGACGCGGTTTGGGGGACGATTTGGGGGACGCGACTGGAGATGCTCTAAGCTTATTCATGCGGTGTGCCCTTGCTCCCCAGCGTGAACCACATATGGGCACCCAGGTCAAGGACATGTGTAATTTAGCAGGATGTGGCTATGTTAAAGTTTCCTGATATGCAGCCTGTTTGGGTTACGACTTAAAAAAAAAACTAGTGCGGTCTGTCTCTAGTGTTGGTACTGCATTATCTACGTGCTGGATGAAGTGGTGTGGGCTTGCAGCTGAGCTGACGACCTATAGATGCAAGTGTTTCTGTCTGCATCTTGTCCTGAATAGCAAGAATTCAAAGATTCATTAATTTTTTTACTGACAAGCAGATGGGATTACTCTTTGTTTACACTGGATGACACCCCGTTGCTGCGGAAATAACTGATGAATTCATTATATATGTAAAAAGATGTTTGAGAAATAATTTTAAAACCCTGCTGATAGTTTGTAATATGCAAATGATGTACAAAACCATGAATTCTTAAACTGTACTCCATTGGAAGTTATGCAAATTTAACATAAATAAAAAGTAATAGTTGGCATAGAAAAGGTGTATGAGCCTTTCTTTTTTGTTTGACAGTGACAAATGAGCCTATCTTGCCAGTGTCTTGTAATGGAGGTCGATGATTTTATATCTGGTGGACGCCCTTCTTGAAATTGTGTTGAAGCTAAAGTTATTAGACTTGCTATTAGCCCATAGTTTAGGGTACATAAGGAGGCGATGATGGATTTTGTGATTTCAGAGATAGAAATAAAGAATAAAAGAGGAGCTAAAATGGTTCCTTGATGCACTCTTGGCACGACGGACGGTGATAGACCTCACGCCATGGAGCCAATTAAGGTTGAACATGTCCACGCTGCATCGATCGCCCCTTCCTTGAGTACTCTTCGAGGCTAGGCGATACCTTCTCATTCCACCACCGAAGACCGACGAAGCCGGGCCATGCGCATGTGCCCGATGCCGACGACTGATAGAGATCTGGTGCCGCTCACCTCCTCGCGTCGACATGATCTTCATCTCGAAAGGAAGATCAACGTGCAAAAAGAAAGCAATATATCATAAGAATAGTTCCTCGCACAAGCATAGATGGACGTGGAAACTGGAAGGCATGGGTTTGCCGTGGCCACTCTAGGTCTCCAGCTAAATAGAGATAAACGACATCCGTGTAAAAGCATCCTCACCGGTAAGGTATACAAAACAATCTCGATTATGTCTGCAGATTGGAGACGAACTGTGCGCTGACCATGGCTGGATATTGAAACCGTAGGGAATCGAGGAGAAGTGCAGGATGAATTCCTTCCTATAAATGTTGTAGGATGACCCGGCCATCCAAGGCTTTCAGGGGGGCAAATCCATCCGGGTCGTTCGTCTGCCGCTGCACAGTCTTTGTGATTCACCTCGTCCGAGAAAATCCGATCGGTACTTCATTTTCTTACCTGCCGCTGCTGCAACGTGGTCAATGACAGCTGGGTCCGTCCTGCGAGTTTGAGGTAGCGAGTGAGAGGTGCGGGTGCGTCAACTGGTAGCCCTTGTCGTGCCTGTCACGGTAGACTTTTGGTTTCTCTTGTGCATAGCGCCTCTTCTACCCGGGCGCTGCATATTAGCACCGCTGCCCGCTGGGCCCGTGCTGTTGTGGGCCGCGTGCATCAGTGCTGGGTTGGTTAAGTGGTTGGTATGTGCTGCGTCTGTCTCCTATTTTACCGCTCCTCCTAGGACGTGGTGGGGGCCCACAGGCGTGGGCAGGCTGCTGGTGGAGAGGGCGGGTCGGTGGTGGGTAGCTGCTCGTAACATTGAAAAGTCACGGGAGAGGAAATGAGTACTATGAGAACCAACCTGAGGTTGGGTAGTTAGGAGGGTGGTTGTACCCCCAGCCCACTGCGAGTTCAAACCCCAGGTTTGACATCTGTGTGTCTTATAAAGGCGGAATATTCATTCAGTGGGAGGCGACGTTCCCGTCGACGGCGAGGCGCCTGTGGTGACTTCGTCAATTTCAAGATCCAATCCGCCAGCTCAGTCTTCCGGAGGTGCTTATAGGGGTAGGGTGTGCGTGTGTGCGTTCATAGGGGTGAGTGTATGCGCGTGTATGTGAGCGCCTGCGTTTGTACTGTGTTTCTCAAAAAAAAAATGAGTACTATATATAGAATATAAAATAGGCATTAAGACCATCACCTTAATTAAGGTCTCGCGTGCAGTCGTTTCCAGCATTAGTGCTTGTCAATTAATAAATTGAAGACGAAGAGGTCAATTGCTCGTGGCTGCACAACCGAATGACACAATGCGGGAAAAGCGTGATGGTTTAAGGGAGCAAGGATCAATTTCGGTCAAGCATAAATGCATTAAATGTTGGGACCCTTTAAGCAGAGCAATAGCCAATTTACTCATCCGTTACAATTGTGGAGAGGAAAAGATACTCACGCCTACTCTATTTTGACATGACATTCCATAGTTATAAATCAACTGAAAAAAGGAAAACCAAAATTAATGACATGGCAGGGTGCTGATATGGGAGGCTGGGATTGGTCAAGGATGTTTGATAAGGTGGATAGGCTGCATGTGATAAAAAATAAGATCACCTATTAAGAATAGAAAGATTCGGATGTTTTGTGGCTTGGATGGGACTGCGTACCTCAAGATCTTTATACCTCTCTAGAGTTCCTCTCTCTCTCTATGAAGAGTTTCTCCCTCTAAACTGCAGCATAGAGAAAACAAATTGGAATTGAGGGAAGAAATACCAAAATAACAGTTTCTCCTGATGATGTGTGTCTTCACAGATTTTGTACTATTATGTGCTAATTTAGCATCACGATATGAATATCCTTGCTCGGAAGAACCAGTCCTCTTATGTTGTACGTTAAAAAGCTAATCATAGCTCCAGAGATTTGCAGTTGCAAGTTTATTTCATTTTTCAATGAATTTCATTGCTGCTCACAGTTCTCACTTGCAAAACTGATCTGGTAAAACTCCCTCCTTCCCAATTTATTTCATTTTTAATGAATTTCTTTGCTCATCGCAGTTTTCATTTGGGAAAGTGATCTGTTCACCTTCCAAATTTAGGATGCATATTAGTTTTGGTTAGTTAAAGTTCATTTCCAAGTATTAAGCAATACAAACGTTCGTTCCACTTTGTAGGAAAGACATGGGCATCTACATCGTATATGCAAGTTATTTTCAGTCGATCGAATATTATAACCAAATCAAACACTAAGCAAAAACATCCATCTGCTGCATAATACATTCAGCATGTCCTAGAATAATAATTCAGCCTACAAGCACAAAATACTAAATGGTACACAGCTGCTGCTCCCTGTGCTGACACTAGCAGGGACGCAGACAAAAACAAATCCATGGTGGCATCTTCTTCAGCTTCTTCCACCTCGGATGAAGCAGAGTTTATGACGGCACTGAAACACAGTAAAGGTTAACCCGGATGAGCATGATGCACTCCAAACATGATAAACTGAACACAGAAAGATTGGGGAGGAAACGCTTACTGTATGTTGAAGTGTCAATCTGCTCAGGCAGCTCCTTGATGTCAACCTCGAACCTCTCTTGCACCTTCAACATACACAAAACAGGAATACCGATTAGGCACATCAAACAAACAGAAAACAAAAAGGATGTCAGAGGACAGCACGTACTTGGTTAAGAACATCCGAGTCCGAGGCCGAGGAAACAAAAGTTGTAGCAAGCCCCTTGGTGCCAAAACGGCCAGCCCTTCCAACCTGAATGGTAAACAATCAGCTAGTCAGTACAGTTACATGGGTCACAACAAGCAGCTCAAACGTTACAGCATGGTTACCCTGTGCAGGTATGTATCAGCTGAATCAGGCATGTCGTAGTTTATCACGATGTTGACACGCTCAATATCAATTCCTCTGCCCACTAGACCTGTGGCCACAAGTATCCTCTTGTGTCCTTCCTTGAAGTTCTTGTATCGAGTCAACCTGCAACAACACAACCACATGTGTTATATACATCCGCAACACAAAAAAGGAGTCACTCAAGAATGAAATGTTCCAAATATTGGTTCAGACAGATTCTAAATAGTTCAGTGCTGTGTGAAAGCCATAAACGCAGCTTTATTAACCACAACAAGTACACTGTACACAACATCTATGGAGAATGTTAAGACAGACAATGGGAACAGAGCTCAGAAGACAACACTAAAAGAAATTTATCGTGCCTAGGATACACATGATGAGAATGAGAAAAATGTATAGAACATTTGCAGCATGGATAGAATATTATTCACTATCTTTAGGTAGCTCGGAGCATAGAAATGATCAAAACATTGGTACAGCCAAATGATAAACTATTCAAGTTGGGTGTAAAAGCCAGAGATGGCCATGTTATTAACCAGAACACAAGTACAGAACGTCCAACAAGAGAAGTTACACGCAACAACCAAGATAAACACAGAATAACAGAGATCAAAAGAGAGTACAAGAAATCCGATATGTTGCAGGCTATACAAGATTTGAGCAAAAACACAACCACCGTTCTACAGCAACTGGTAATGAAGCATCATGAAATAGAGCACATACATTTCTTCCTGCGTCATGCCAGAATGGATGCTGATTGCAGGGAAGTTGCATTTGCAAAGCAGCTTGTTCAACTCTGCTGCCCTGCTAACACTCTTCACAAATATCACAACTTGGTTGAAATCAAGGGCATCCAAGAGATCGTTTAATTTACGGTTCTTCTCTGCCTCGGTCAATTTTATATAGTGCTGCAAGAAAATAGTATACAATCATAAACAGCAGTACAAAGACTGACAAAATGAAAGGATGAACGGCGCAGCTATGAAAGCTACCTGTACAAGACCATGAAGAGTCAACTTGGCCTCATCGTCAACATATATTTCCATTGGTTGCAGGGGACAATGATAGATGAAAGAAATTAGCATTCTGGCAGCAATCTTGAGGTAATGTCATATGAACTCCTTCACTCAGAACAGGCAGCCTCCGTGTGGAACTCAAAGTGCTGCACTGTTGCACACCAGATTTGCACTGGTCAAGTTCATCAGTCTTGCAACAGTGCATCACAAACAATTCCAGGCTGAATTATGGCCACAACGAGAAGGAGAACAAGAACCACCACCAGCAAACTCCAACGAAGTAACCACATGTACAAAATGCAGTGCAGCAAACTGGTCCCAGAGAGTTACTACCTCAGGTCTGCTTTAATCGACGCGGGAATTGTGCTAGCTGCATGCATGTATTGAACTGGCCCGCGTCGATTAAAATCGTCCGGAGGGAGTACTTCCTAACTTCCACCACCTGAATCCCGACTGCACCTACTGACCCGTAACCAAACCATCCAGAGTTCAGAACAGAGAAATCCTGACAATAGGAGGGAAGCACTACGTATCACTCTATACATGGAAGAAATAGAAGGGATACGACCAGAAAACTCCGTACATGCAAGAAATCATGACTTGGCCAGAATACTCTGTAATATGGAAGAACCTAGTGATAACTGACAATGGGAGGGGAGCACTGACAACAGGAGGGAAGTATTTTTTTTTCGAGAATACGTACTGGAAGACGTATCAAACACATAGAAGAAGAGGCCGATGGCGGATACAACGCCACACACACCCAAGACGATACATAGCCAAGCGGCTTACAACACCCCATCTACAAACAACCCGAAGAGAACGACTCGCCCCCAACATCCTATCCTACCAAAAGAGGTGAGGAGATGGAGCACGGAGCCACCGAACCGCGTCACGAACCAAGCGAGACACCACCGTAGCACGATCGCGACTCCAAGGCAGTCCGGACCAACGTACCTCCCCTCATGAGCCTAGAAGAGTCGGCGAGGAGAAGGCAGGATCCTTCGTACTTGGAGAAGCAGGTGACTAGGTTGCATCCACCGCGTCGTACATAGCGCCTCGGAGCCCCATGCCCCTGGCCAGCAGCCAACACCGGCAGCGCATCACATTGCCCAGCCTCCAATTGCCACATCGGCCTCTCCCCAAGTAGCCTCGACAACGTCTTCAAGAAGAGAACCACGCCGTGGCGCCACCGCCACCTTGCCCGATGGACTGGACATAGGGTTTCGCCTGGCACTAGAGGAGAGGAAAGGCACGGTTGGGACCAAAGACCACGCCTTCAAGAAGGAAGCGGCGCCCTCAGGCGTCGCCGTGGTCCGCACCAGAAGACACTGTCCCCCCGATGCCGCCAGACCAGCGAACAGGAGGGAAGTATTGTGCAAGGAAGAACTCTATACAGAGAGGAAACAGGAAAGGACCCCATAAAACTCTATGCATGGAAGAACTTAGAGAGAACTGGCAACAGCAGGGAAGCCCTGAGACACACATACAGATGTAGGAGACTAAAACATGATGCAATCATAAGTACCACTTATAACATTCATAATATATGTCATCTACATATGATACATATGAGAAAAGGAAAAAATCAAAAAAGGAAAGCGTGTAAAATATTATTTAAACTATATAAAATGTTATAATTTAGTGAAAAGGAAAAAAATCAATTTTTTGCAGGCTGGTCGTATAGGGTGCGCCGGTGTGGGATTGCCATCCCTAAACTAAATAACTCCTGCCGACGCGCCCCATACAGCTCTACCGGTTTCCATTTGGGGCGCCGGTGGAGATGCTCTAACTAGCTCGGAGACAAGCCAATTCTTGCAATTGTTTGGCATTTCAATTAGTTTCTGCATAATGTTTGTCAATAATTTTCGAAAGGGGTGACGAATAATAAACAAACCACCTGCTGTTCTACAAGACATTGTAATAAACAACACCTAGAATGAATAGATCTTGCAGCATCAAGACAAGTCTGCAACATATAAATACATATAGTTTGATCACAACGAGTAGCAACGCAACGAGACAAAGAGGGAAGAAAAAAAACATGGAGCGATCAGTAGGCACTTGATTTTTTCGAGAATACACCTTGGAAGGTGTATCAACAGTAGACACTTGATTAACCTGTCTAGACTGTCAAGCAAAGCATGTTACACCAAAAACACTTAGGAATTCTTGTGATGCAAGACGCTATGCTTCTTGAGAGCTTGGCCATCTTACAGATCTCTGTCATGGTACCAGTGAAACAAGGCATCTCCAAGCACATAGCCAATGAAAAGCCCTCCCACGGTTTTGAAGCGATCATGAACGATGGCTGATCGCCGGCACGAGCGCCTACAGATCAGATGACATCGAGTTAACACTAAAGCAAGCATCGCATAGCATAGCATGGCATAGAGATAATTTTACATGGGAGACATAAAATAAGTGGAGTTACCAGCCAGGGTCATCGTGCCTAGGTTGGATCTGTACAGAGAGTTGATTCATCAGGTTGGTGTACTTTTGGCCTACGCTGCCCTTAACAGTGTACTTTGCGTTGAACCCAGCAACCAGACTGTAGAGCTCCTCTGTCTTATTGTCGATCAGAGCCATGCGAATCGCGGCATCCTTCTTCTGGTCGGCCGTGAGCCCATGCGGCTGCAGATAGATGCAAAGCAAGATATGGCGATTATTTCGTCTTCCTTCCTTTTTTTTAGATTTTGCAACGAAAAATCCCAGCTTTAAGCATCGACTGAGTTTGGGCTACGGACAGAAATTTTTTGCACGCAGTACCTTGGGGTTGACGGGGCCGGTGTTGACAAGCCTTGGAGGCTCAACAGCCCGCTGGACACTGACCCTCCTCGCCGCATGTCGAATCGCGGCGGCCATGGCTGCTCTCGATTTCTTCGGATCCTCGGGGTGTGTATGTCTACGAAGGCTCAGTTGGGAAGAAGGAGAAGAAGAAGGGGAAATCAATTTCTGGCGACTTATAATACCTTGCAAATATTGGAGGAAGGAATCTGGCGAACCTAGGGCTTCCTCGCAAGATCAGATCGATCCCCTCCCCTACCTTCCACCGCTTCGCTTCAGACTCACAAACAGAGTTTTTTTTCTTTTTCAACAGGAAGAGGGGCCACCGAGTGTGGCTCTGATTCATGGGTACACAGACACACTTCCGGAAACCGCCAAGTCATCGAGCCCAGCCCATACGTACGGGCCTACTTGCTTGTGCTCAACCCAAGAAATTTGAAACTGTGCAAATTTGATTTTGTTCTAAATTCAAAACTTGTCCAAATTCAATATTTGTTCAAATGTGAAAAAAATAAAACTCGAAATTTGTTCATTTTCTAAAAATTGTTCAAATCTATAAGAAGAGGGAGAAAAAAATTGTACTTGTTGTTGGGCCGCATTTTCAAGCGGCCACGGGGAAACGCTGTAGTTGGGTATCCTGCATCGGGATGCGCCTCTTGGAGGCAATGTTTTTGGAGCATCTGTTGGATGGTGGTGGCAAGTGGTGGAGTGGTTTGCATCTATTGCATCGATGATCGCGAGTCTCGGCGGCATGTGATACGTTCAAAACGTATCTACTTTCCCGAACACCTTTGCTGTTATTTGCCCTCTATTGTGTGTTTTGAATGCAACTAACACGGACTAACGATGTTTTCAGCAGAATTGCTCTGGTGTCTCGTTTTTTGCAGAAATCCAACTTTCAGGAAAATTCCCGGAAAATATCGCAAAATCCATATTTCACCAGAAGACTCACGGAGCCAGAATACGAGACGGAGGGGGCCACGAGGGGACCACACCAGCCCTAGGCGCGGGCTAGGCTTGGTCGCGCCTAGGGGTAGGCTGGCCGCCTCGACCACCCACTCGACCTCTCCTTCGCACTATATAAAGCCCCTGACCTGAAAACCGAGGGGGTTCGACGTTTTTCCAAAAAAGAGTTCCGCTGCTCCGCCGCCACCAGAAACCCTAATCCGGGGCCAGAAACTCCGTTCTGGCACCCTGCCGGGACGGGGAATTGGAGGAGATCATCTCCATCGCCATCACTGACGCATCTCCATCAACCATCCATGATTCCCTCATCCATTTGTGAGTGATTCCCCGCTGTAGGTTGTAGGGGATGGTATGGATTGGATGAGATTGGTCATGTAATAGCTATAAGATTGTTATGGGCATAGTGCCTAGTATCTGTTGTTAGTATTTTTGACATTGTTGCAACTTGCTATGCTTAATGCTTGTCACTTTGGGCCCGAGTGCCATGATCTCAGATCTGAACATGTTATTGATTCATGATGATAATTATTGTTTTTTGATCTTACCTGCAAGTTGTATACACATATGGTTGTCCGGAACCCGAGGCCCCAAAGTGACAGAAATTGGGATAACCGGAGGGGATGGATATGATGTGAGGATCACGTGAGTTCACGGAGTGTTAATACTTTGCTCCGGTACTCTATTAAAAGGACTACCTTAATTACCGGTAGTTTTCCTTGAGGCCTGCAACGGGATGGTAGGACAAAAGTTGTCGTGCAAGTTTCTCGCGAGCACGCGCGAGTAAATAGGAACACACACCTATGGTTACTTTATACTAGGATTCTTTTATCATTACACCTATGGTCGCTTATCCATCCTTGTACCTACAGTATTTTAATCCTACTGTCTACTACAATCATCGCTACTGTTGTTTTCATTTTATTACTGTTGTTACTTCACTACTACCACTGCTATGAAATTGTTACTACTAATAAACTGTTGCGAGCAAGTCTATTTCCAGGTGCAGGTGAATTGACAACTCATCCGTTAAAGCTTATAAATATTCTTTGGCTCCCCTTGTGTCGAATCAATAAATTTGGGTTTTACTTCCCTCAAAGACTGTTGCGACCCCTATACGTGTGGGTCATCAAAACTATTTTCTCGCACCGTTGGCGGGGAGCATAGCTTTATTTGCAAGCCCACTTAAAGGTAATATTGTTCGCTGCAATTTATTTATTACGGGGAAAGCTCCTGAACCGAAGTTCCCTATATTGCCATCCACTACAAGAAGAGGTACAACTCTGAACACCTTTGTTGCTCTTGATTCGCCATCTGTTATGAGTAAGCTTCTTACTCCTCCACATTCACATGCTACTATTACTTCTGTTGAATCTGATAATGCTCCTCATGATTTTGATGATGCTTCTGTTGTGCTTGATAAGAGTGGTTCAGTCCTGTCGGGGGGATGGCCCCCGGTAGGCCAAGACTATGGCAAATTAGCCATGATATGGTAGTGGTAAACTGGATCAAAGAGTGATCCGGATTCTAAAGTTAAGTTCAGCTAACTGGAGTTGGTACGAACCGGTATCCCAAGAGGGGTATGCTGAAGTACCGGATCTAAGGGTTCGTGTGGCTAAGTAAGAAGGTACCGGAGCTGAGAAGGAAAGGTACCGGCAAACTGGTGATGACGCATGAAGCACACGTCCGTTGGGAACCCCAAGAGGAAGGTGTGATGCGTACAACAGCAAGTTTTGCCTCAGTAAGAAACCAAGGTTATCGAACCAGTAGGAGATGAAGGCCACGTGAAGGTTGTTGGTGAAGGAGTGTAGTGTGGCGCAACACCGGGATTCGGCGCCAACGTGGAACCTGCACAACACAATCAAAATACTTTGCCCCAACTTAACAGTGAGGTTGTCAATCTCACCGGCTTGCTGTAAACAAAGGATTAAACGTATGGTGTGGAGAATGATGTTTGTTTGCAAAGAACAACAGAGAACAATGATTGCAGTAGATTGTATTTCAGATGTAAAAGAATGGACCGAGGTCCACAGTTCACTAGTGGTGTCTCTCCAATAAGATAAATAACATGTTGTGTGAACAAATTACAGTTGGGCAATTGACAAATAGAGAGGGCATAACAATGCACATACATATCATGATGACTACTATGAGTTTTACTTAGGGCATTACGACAAAGAACATAGACCGCTATCCAAGCATGCATCTATGTCTAAAAAGTCCACCTTCGGGTTAGCATCCGCACCCCTTCCGAGCATTAAGTTGCAAACAACAGACAATTGCATTAAGTACTATGCGTAATGTAAACAATACAAATATCCTTAGACAAAGCATTGATGTTTTATCCCTAGTGGCAACAAGCACATCCACAACCTTAGGGGTTGCTCGTCACTCCCCGCATTCAATGGAGACATGAACCCACTATCGAGCATAAATACTCCCTCTTGGAGTTACAAGTATCAACTTGGCCAGAGCCTCTACTAGCAACGGAGAGCATGCAAGATCATAAACAACACATATATGATAGATCGATAATCAACTTGACATAGTATTCCATATTCATCGAATCCCAACAAACACAACATGTAGCATTACAAATAGATGATCTTGATCATGATAGGTGATACGTCTCCAACGTATCGATAATTTCTTATGTTCCATGCTACTTTATTGATGATACCTACATGTTTTATGCACATTATATGTCGTATTTACGCATTTTCTGGAACTAACCTATTAACAAGATGCCGAAGAGCCAGTTGTTGTTTTCTGCTATTTTTGGTTTTAGAAATCCTAGTAAGGAAATATTCTCGGAATTGGACGAAATCAACGCCCAGGTTCCTATTTTGCCCAGAAGCATCCAGAACACCCGAGAGCCGCCAGAGAGGGGCCACGTGGGGCCCACACATGGTGGCGGCGCGGCCCGAGGCCCCGGCCGCGCCGCCCTAGTGTCCGGCCCCACCGGACCCCCTCCGAGGCTGCCCTTTCGCCTACTTAAAGCCTCCGTCGCGAAACCCCCAGCACCGAGAGCCACGATACGGAAAACCTTCCGGAGACGCCGCCGCCGCGAATCCCATCTCGGGGGATTCAGGAGATCGCCTCCGGCACCCCGCCGGAGAGGGGATTCATCTCCCGGAGGACTCTTCATCGCCATGATCGCCTTCGGAGTGATGAGTGAGTAGTTCACCCTCGGACTATGGGTCCATAGCAAGTAGCTAGATGGTCGTCTTCTCCTAATTGTGCTTCATTGTTGGATCTTGTGAGCTGCCTAACATGATCAAGATCATCTATCTGTAATACTATATGTTGTGTTTGTCGGGATCCAATGGATAGAAAATACTATGTTATGGTGATTATCAATCTATTGTTTATGTGTTGTTTATGATCTTGCATGCTCTCCGTTATTAGTAGAGGCTCGGCCAAGTTTTTGCTCTTAACTCCAAGAGGGAGTATTTATGCTCGATAGTGGGTTCATGCCTTCATTGACACTCGGGACAAGTGATGAAAAGTTCTAAGGTTGTGATGTGTCTGTTGCCACTAGGGATAAAACATTGATTCTATGTCTAAGGATGTAGTTGTCGATTACATTACGCACCATACTTAATGCAATTGTCTCGTTGCTTTGCAACTTAATACCGAAAGGGGTTCGGATGATAACCCGAAGGTGGACTTTTTAGGCATAGATGCAGCTTGGATGGCGGTCTATGTACTTTGTCGTAATGCCCAATTAAATCTCACTATATTTATCATATCATGTATATGCATTGTTATGCCCTTCTCTATTTTGTCAATTGCCCGACTGTAATTTGTTCACCCAACATGCTTTTATCTTATGGGAGAGACACCTCTAGTGAACTGTGGACTCCGGTCCTATTCTTTACATCGCATACAATCTATCGCAATTGTTCTTTACCGTTTTCTTGCGTACAATCATCTTCCACACAATACGGTTAATCCTTTGTTACAACGAAGTCGGTGAGATTGACAACCTCACTGTTTCGTTGGGGCAAAGTACTTTGGTTGTGTTGTGCAGGTTCCACGTTGGCGCCGGAATCCCCGTTGTTGCGCCGCATCACATTTCGCCACCATCAACCTTCAACGTGCTTCTTGGCTCCTCCCGGTTCGATTAAACCTTGGTTTCTTTCTCGAGGGAAAACTTGCCACCGTGCGCATCATACCTTCCTCTTGGGGTTCCCAACGGACGTGTACATTTACGCGCATGAAGCCTCGTTTTCCGGCGCCGTTGCCGGGGAGATCAAGACACGCCGCAAGGGGAGTCTCCACTTCTCAATCTCTTTACTTTGTTTTTGTCTTGCTTTATTTTATTTACTACTTTGTTTGCTGCACCTAAACAAAACACACAAAAATTAGTTGCTAGTTTTACTTTACTTACTGTCTTGCTCTCTATATCAAAAACACAAAAAAAAAATAGTTACTTGTCTTTGCTTAGTTTACTTTATTACTATTAAAATGAGTAATCCTGAAGTTGAAGTTCGTTCTTTTAAGCAACAAGGTGGAGAAAGTTTTAAAGATGCTTGGTACAGAATTAGCAATGCTCATCATAGGTGCATTAAGAAACATTCCACCACTATCCTTCTTAGGAACTTTTATGTTGGTTTATCTAGTTGGAATAGGTATGTTCTTGATACTCTTTCGGGAGGTAATTTCCTAGGTACTCCCGCTTTAGAAGCTGATGACCCACAAGTATAGGGGGTGTATCGTAGTATCTTCGATAAGTAAGAATGTCGATCCCAACGAGGAGCAGAAGGTGTTGGCAGCAGTTTCGATGGAGGATTCACTGTAAATGCTCACAGACAAGTATTCAGGGGGTTTTGATATTGCAGATAAATAAAGTACAGGTAAATAAAATGCGAGAGAAATAATTGCAGCAAGTGGCCCAATCCTTTTTAGCACAAAGGACAAGCCGGTTTGTTTACTTATAATGACCAAACGTTCCTGAGGACACATGGGAATTTTAGTCTAGTGCTTTCGCTACATACAGCTGATTAATCTTCATTGTTTTGATAAGTGTTGTGTGGGTGAACCTATGCTAATGCACCGCCCTTCCTAGGACTAATACATACTTGTGATTATACCCCTTGCAAGCATCCGCAACTACAAGAAAGTAATTAAGATAAATCTAACCACAGCCTTAAACTGCGAGATCCTGCGATCCCTCCCCGCATCGATATACTAACGGGGGCTCAGTGTTTCGTCACTCCGGCAACCCCGCAATTAGCAACCGAATACAAGATGCACTCCCCTAGGCCCATAAATGGTGAAGTGTCGTGTAGTCGACGTTCACACGACACCACTAGAAGAATGACACCACAACTTAAATATCATAACATTGAATATTACTCAACCATAATTCACTACTAGCATTTAGACTTCACCCATGTCCTCAAGAACTAAACGAACTACTCACGAGACATCATATGGAATACAATCAGAGGTGATATGATGATGAATAACAATCTGAACATAAACCTTGGTTCAATGGTTTCACTCAATAGCATCTACAACAAGTATAGAATAACACCGGGAGAGTTTCCCCTATCAAACAATCAAGATTTAACCCGAATTGCTACAGCGATGACGAGGTGCAGCGGTGGTGATGGCGGTGTAGATGGTGGAGATGATGATGATGATGATGGAGATGATGTCCCGCTCGATGACGATGGCGATGGCGTCGATTTCCCCCTCCGGGAGGGAATTTCCCCGGCGGATTCCTCGCCCGCCGGAGAGCTCTTTCTCTCTCGGGTGTTCTCCGCCCCGCAGAGGCGGCCGTAACCCTTCGTGAGGATCCCTCTCGTGGCTTAGGTTTTCGGGACGAAGGAGTACGCGAAGAAAAGGAGGCGAAAGGGTCGTGGGCCCCCCGGAGCATAGGGTGGCGCGGCCGGGGCCCGGGCCGCGCCGCCCTATGGTCCGGGCCCACGATGGCCCCTCTCTTCTTCCCCTTCGGCTCCCTCCGTCATCTGGAAAAATAGGAATTTTCGTGAAATTCCCTTCCACAGTCGATCTTCCGAAATATTGCGTTCTGACGGTGCTTTTTCCAGCAGAATCCTGGCTCCGGTGCTTGATCCTCCAATGATGATGAAACATGCAAAATAGATGAAATAACATAAGTATTGTGTCCCAATATGAAATATATCAATGAATAACAAGCAAATTATGATACAAAATAGTGATGCAAATTGGACGTATCAACTCCCCCAAGCTTAGACCTCGCTTGTCCCCAAGCGAAACTGAGCTCGATAAACAAGACCACATGTTTATGGAGTGAAGAGTCGATAAATAAAATACGGACAAGAAGCATCATATTCATTCACACAAGACATTCTAGTAAACAACTTCCTCATATAACTCATCTTGAAATAAGTAAAGAGAAATCACAAGTAAAGGTGCATAAGAAATCATAATTGGTGATGGCAAACTTTGTTCTTGGTCAGAGAACTACTAACGGATTGTACTTCTAAGCAAAGCTTTCATATTAGAATTTATATAGCTGGGCTTTCATATTTAAGCATAACAATCTCTTCATAATCATTGATAACTTCAAAGTCATATTCATTCAGATGAAATTGGTACTAAACAAGAAAGTATAAAAGACATGATCAACTGAATCATAGCATAAATGATTGGTTCACAACAACTCAATTGCTTGCTTGAGATAGAGGGAAATAGGTTCACTGACTCAACATAAAAGTAAAAGACAGGCCCTTCGCAGAGGGAAGCAGGGATTAAATCATGTGCTAGAGCTTTTCAAGTTTTGAAATCATATAAAGAGCATAAAAGTAAGATTTTGAGCGGTGTTTGTTGTTGTCAACGAATGGTAGCGGGTACTCTAACCCCCTTGCCAAACGAACCTTCAAAGAGCGGCTCCCATGAGGGACGGTGTCTCTACCAGCAAGGTAGATCATCCCCCTTCTCTTTTGTTTACACATGTATTTTAGTTTTATTATGGGTGACACTCCCCCAACCTTGGCTTTCTCAATCCATGGCTAACCGAATCCTCGGGTGCCTTCCAACATTCACATACCATGGAGGAGTGTCTATTGCAAAATTAAGTTGCTTACCGATGAATCAGCAGCAAAACATGTGAAGAGAATTATTAATGAAAGTTATTAATTGGGGTCGGGAACCCCGTTGCCGCTCTTATTGCAAAATTATTGGATAAGCGGATGTGCCGCTAGTCCATTGGTGAAAGTCCGCCCAACAAGATTGAAAGATAAAACACCACATACTTCCTCATGAGCTATAAAACATTGACACAAATAAGGAGTAGTATAGTTTGAATAATTTAAAGGTAGCACATGAAGTATTTACTTGGAATGGCAGTAAAATACCATGTAGTAGGTAGGTATGGTGGACACAAATGGCATAGGTTTGGTCTAAGGTTATGGATGTATGAGAAGCATTCCCTCTCGATACAGGTCTTTGGCTAGCAAGGTTTGATAGCAAGCGTAAAGGTTGAGGGAAACAAACAAACATACATATGATAGAAACAATCATGCATCTTTCTCATAAGCACAAGCAATTTTAACTCTAGAATACCAAGCATAGAGATAATAGAGTAATGTATCTAAGTGTATTTCTCTCTTCTATTAAACATCAAGATGTTGTTGCTATTGACCAATGCTAAGTTTGCCAAAACCAAATAGATTTACTCGATGCTCCCAAAGTGATATCAACACTCATGTCAAGAGTAATCATATAATGGAGATTGCAAACTAAAATAAGGTGTGCAAAAAGTAAATGATAAGACTTCTCATTAATATTCCATAACGATAACTCACACCAACGGATACATAGATAACTAACTAAGAGAGATACTTCCACATTGCATACTATTCCATATGATAACTTCCCTACTCATGATATGACACTACTTGATAGTAAAAGATAAAGGTGGTGGTGATGTGATACCGCGGCACTCCCCCAAGCTTGGAACAAACCAAGGGGATGCCAATACCGATGATGAATTACTCCTTCGGCGATGGTGGTGATGAATTCCTGACAAGCTTCTCAATAAGCTCCTGGAGCTCGTCAATCCTGTATATGAGATTGCGAATCATCTCCGAATTGTGCTCGACGCGGTTAAGGAGTCTGTCCGACGGTGAGTCCCAACTCTTGGAGTTATTTCCCCACTCTTCAGCCTCAGGCTCCTTCTCTCCTGCAGTGTCAGAACGATTTATATCCCAATTACTCGGCAACACTACCTTGGGGGTCCTTTCAGTTTGACGATCATAGATTAGATTGCGGTAAGGGTTGTAATGGCTCGGATAAGACGTCCTTGGAGCCAAGTAGTGACGTGGAACCGCTTCCTCCGGTGGCGATTCGTGCACTCCTCTTGATGTTGGATGGACTTGATATCACGCCAATGCTTGCGACGGTGGCTTGTTGGCGTTCTCGCGGAGCTTCCTCCACTTCTTCATCCTCCCTTGCATCTTCTTTCTTCAGCTCCGGTCTTGAATATTTTCCTTCAAAGGTTCCTTGTCCTTGTTGTTGGAGACCATGGTGCTTCTAGATCAAAACAAATCTGCGTAAAACAGCTCGAAACAAAACACGACGAGAAAACGATATTACGGACCTCCAGGGGTCCGGGAGATTATATAGCAAATATTTTTACGACAAAAGGAAGGTTCCAGGTCGAAAACGAGTCGGAAAGGGGCAACGAGGCGGCCAGACCATAGGTCGGCGCGGGCCCAGGTCAGGCCGCGCCGGCCTATGGTGGCACGCCCTCGCGCATCTTTTCCACTCCGTTTCGATTCCGTAATTTTTCATATTTTCCAAAAACAGCAAAAATAATGTTCGGAAAGGTAAACGCGGACTTTTTATTACCTATACTGTTACCTATTCAAAGTCCAGCTTCGGCGGACTGTCAATTTGTCCTTTGATGAAAGCCTCCGGTGTTTCCACTTGAATAATATCAACATCAACATTATAAGAATCGCCCGAGATATAATGCTTTAGTCTTTGTCCATTCACCACTTGTGTGGCATTGCCTTGGAGAGAGCTAATTTTAATTGCTCCTGAACGATACACCTCCTCAACAATATATGGTCCTTCCCACTTCGAGAGTAATTTCCCTGCAAAGAATCTGAGACGAGACCGATACAATAGAACTTGATCTCCAACATTAAATTCTCTTTTGATGATCCTCCTATCATGCCATTTCTTAACTTTTTCTTTAAAGAGTTTAGCATTTTCATAGGCTTCACTTCTCCATTCATCTAGAGAACTTAATTGCAACAACCTCTTATTACCGGCTAATTTAGGATCTCTATTTAGTTCTCTAACAGCCCAATAAGCTTTGTGCTCTAGTTCTAGAGGTAAATGACAAGCTTTTCCATAAACCATTTTATAAGGTGACATTCCCATAGGATTTTTATAAGCAGTTCTATAAGCCCATAGCGCTTCTTTCAATTTGCTAGGCCAATTCTTTCTGGATTTATTAACAGTTTTACCTAAGATAGCTTTAATCTCTCTATTTGATAATTCTACTTGACCGCTAGTTTGAGGGTGATAAGCGTAAGCAATTCTATGATTAATACCATACTTAGCAAGAGTTTTTCTAAAACCTCCATGAATGAAATGAGAACCTCCATCAGTCATAATATATCTAGGTACTCCAAATCTAGGAAATATAATATCTACAAGCATTTTTATAGAGGTCTCACCATCGAGCACTTTTTGTAGGTATAGCTTCTACCCATTTAGTAACATAATCAACAGCGACAAGTATATGAGTGTTACCGTCTGAAGAAGGGAAAGGTCCCATGAAGTCGAATCCCCAACAATCGAATGGTTCAATAACAAGAGTATAATTCATAGGCATTTCATTGCGTCTCGGAGATATTACCAACTCTTTGACATTCATCACAAGATAAAATAAACTTCCTTGCATCTTTGAAGAGTGTTGGCCAATAAAAACCCGATTGTAGAACCTTTTGCGCGGTTCTATCTCCAGACGTGATGTCCTCCATAAACACTACCATGACATTTATTCAATATCTCCTGTTGTTCATATTCAGGAACACATCTTCGCATAATACCATCTACTCCTTCTTTATATAAGTGTGGGTTATCCCAAAAATAATGCCTCAAGTCATAAAAGAATTTCCTCCTTTGCTGAGCTGAAAAGGTTGGAGGCAAATACTTCGAAACAATAAAGTTAGCATAATCTGCATACCAAGGGCTCTCTCGCGAGCTCACTTTTATTACAGCCAATTGTTCATTTGGAAAACTATCATTAACAGGAATCAGGATCATAAGCAATATTTTCCAATCTAGACAAATTATCAAGCAACAGGATTATCAGCACCTTTCCTATCTATAATATGTAAATCAAATTCTTGCAGCAGTAAGTACCCATCTAATAAGCCTTGGCTTAGCATCTTTCTTTGTCATAAGGTATCTAATTGCAGCATGATCAGTATGAATTGTAACTTTTGAATCAACAATATAAGGTCTAAACTTATCACAAGCAAAGACTACAGCTAACAATTCTTTTTCAGTTGTAGCATAATTTCTTTGAGCAGCATCAAGAGTCTTACTAGCATAATGAATAACATTTAACTTTTTATCTACCCGCTGTCCAAGAACAAGCGCCTACAAGCAAAATCACTAGCATCACACATAATTTCAAAAGGCAAATTCCAATCGGAGGTTCGACTACAGGAGCAGCTTGTTAAGGCTTTCTTTAGAGTTTCAAAAGCTTCCTTACAATCATCATCAAAAACAAAAGGTACATCTTTTTGAAGAAGATTAGTAAGAGGCTTTGAAATTTTAGAGAAATCTTTAATAAATCTCCTATAAAACCCAAGCATGACCAAGAACACTACGAATACCTTTAACATCCCTCGGATAGGGCATCTTCTCAATTGCTTCAACTTTAGCTCTATCAACTTCAATACCTCTCTCGGAAATTTTATGTCCCAATACAATTCCTTCATTAACCATAAAGTGGCATTTCTCCCAATTAAGAACAAGGTTAGTTTCTTCACATCTCTCGCAAAACTTTATCAAGGTTGCGCGAGCAATTATCAAAAGAATTCCCATAGACAGTAAAAATCATCCATGAACACCTCTACAATACTTTCGCAAAAACCATGAAAAATAGCAGACATGCATCTTTGAAAAGTAGCAGGAGCATTACATAAACCAAAAGGCATACGCCTATAAGCATAAGTTCCATAAGGACAAGTAAAAGTGGTTTTCTCTTGATCTTTAGCTTTAACAAGCAATTTGTGAAAACCCGTAATAACCATCAAGAAAGCAAAAATGAGTATTTTTAGACAACCTCTCTAACATTTGATCAATAAAGGGTAAAGGGTAATGATCTTTCTTAGTAACTTTATTAACTTTTCGAAAATCAATGCACATTCTATAACCTACAACTATTCTTTGAGGAATAAGCTCATCATTATCATTAGGCACAACAAGTCATTCCTCCTTTCTTAGGAACACAATGAACAGGACTAACCCATCTACTATCAGCAATAGGATATATAATACCAGCTTCAAGGAGTTTTAATACCTCGTTTCTTACCACTTCCTTCATCTTCGGAATTAGACGACGTTGATGTTCAACAACAGGCTTTGCATCTTCTTCCATATTAATAGCATGTTGGCAAATAGAAGGAGAAATCCCTTTCAAATCATCAAGAGTATAGCCAATAGCTCCTCGGTGTTTCTTCAATATTTCTAATAACCTTTCTTCCTCAATCTCTCGAAAGCTTAGAACTAATAATAACAGGATATATTTTCTTATCATCAATATGAGCATATTTAAGATTATCGTGTAAAGGCTTTAAATCAAAAACAGGATCTTCCTTTGGTGGCGGTGTTGTACCCAAATCTTCCACCTAGTAAATCATGCTTGAGAATAGGTTGGCGACGAAAAATTTCCTCAAGCTCATCTCTTTCTTTCCTAAAAGCTTCACTTTCACTATTCTCCAAATGTTGCCGCAAAGGGTTATTAGGAACAAGAACAATAGATGCACACTGCTCCATTTTAAAATCATTACTAGGCAAGTCGGCTTTATAAGGAGTTTTGGTAAATTTAGAAAAGTTAAATTCATAAGGTTCACCAAGCAAATCTAGTCAAAATTTTCTCTTTCTTACAATCTATAATAGCTCCACAAGTATTTAGAAAAGGTCTACCAAAAATGATAGGACAATGATCACTAGCAGCAGAACCAAGTACCAAAAAGTCAGCAGGATATTTAATCTTACCACATAGAACTTCCACATCTCGAACAATACCAATCGGAGAAATAGTTTCTCTATTAGCCAAATGAATAACCACATCAATATCCTCAAGTTCACAAGAACCAATTTCGTGCATAATCTCCGTGTAAAGCTCATAAGGTATAGCACTAACACTTGCACCAATATCACATAAACCATAATAGCAATGATCACCAATTCTAACAGTATAGCATAGGAACACTAACTTGTTTAGATTTATTAGGATGTGAAACAATATTAGAAGCATCTTCACGTAAAATAATATGACCATCCTCCACATTTTCAGCTACAAGATCTTTAACTATAGCAACAAAGCAGGTTCAATTTTAATTTGTTCTTCGAGTTCTTTAGGTTTCTTTTCACTTTTATTAACCGCACTAGATATGACAGAGTACTCCTTCATTTTAGCAGTGGAAAGGAGTTTTTTCAATATAAGCTTCGGGAATAACATTATCAATAGTTTCAACCACTACACATTTGTTTACGGATGAATCAATTTTATCTTTATACGGTTCATGATACTTATCAAAATTCTTCTTAGGCAGTTCATAATGAGAGGCAAAAGCTCTATAAAGATTTGCAACAACTTGGGAATCAAGACCATATGTAGCACTCATATTACGAAATTTATCAAGTATCCATAAAAGCTTCAATGCATTTATAATCATAAATTATACCCGATTCTCTATCTTTGTCGTTCTCCCATCCTTCAGCATTTTCTTGGATCCGATCAAGAAGGTCCCTTTTAAACTCTTCTTTGTTGCGTGTAAATGATCCGGAACAAGAAGTATCCAAGCAAGGTCTTGTCTTGAAAAGAAAGTCTTGCATAGAAATTATCAATAATAACATTACCAGGAAGCTCATGAATGGGGCATTTGAGCATTAAAGACTTCAATCTCCCCAAGCTTGGGCGATACTCTCTCCATCATGAGGCCAAAAATTATATATGCGGTTCCGATCTTTGTGAATTTCACTTGGAGGATAAAATTTGGAATAAAATAAAGGCACAATGTCCTCCCAATCAATAGAATCACCATTCTTCAAGCAATTTATACCAAATGCGCCGCTTTACCGCACAGCGATATAGTGAATAGTTTCTTCCTAACTTCATTCATAGAAATACCTGCACATTTGAATAAACCGCATAATTCATGCAAAAACAAGTAAATGATCACCAGGATGGACAGCTCCATCCCCTTCATAGCGGTTATCCATAACACGTTCAATAATTTTCATAGGTATTTTATATGGTACTACTTCCTCACCTCGGCGCTTCATCCACTACCGTTGCAGTAGTAGTAGATTTCCCAAATAGAAATTGAAGAGAAGATCTCTCCATAATGATTTATAGCAGACAGTGCGAAATAAAATCAGCACAAACAAGTAAAGGTTTTCCTTACCAATTCCGCTTACCAATAGCGCTTCACTCCCCGACAACGGCGCCGTAAAATAGTCTTGATGACCCACAAGTATAGGGGTGTATCGTAGTATCTTCGATAAGTAAGAATGTCGATCCCAACGAGGAGCGAAGGTGTTGGCAGCAGTTTCGATGGAGGATTCACCGTAAATGCTCACGTGACAAGTATTCAGTGGGGTTTTGATATTGCGTATAAATAAAGTACAGGTAAATAAAATGCGAGAGAAATAATTGCAGCAAGTGGCCCAATCCTTTTTAGCACAAAGGACAAGCCGGTTTGTTTACTTATAATGACCAAACGTTCCTGAGGACACATGGGAATTTTAGTCTAGTGCTTTCGCTACATACGACTGATTAATCTTCATTGTTTTGATAAGTGTTGTGTGGGTGAACCTATGCTAATGCACCGCCCTTCCTAGGACTAATACATACTTGTGATTATACCCCTTGCAAGCATCCGCAACTACAAGAAAGTAATTAAGATAAATCTAACCACAGCCTTAAACTCGAGATCCCGCGATCCCTCCCCGCATCGATATACTAACGGGGCTCGAGTTTCGTCACTCCGGCAACCCCGCAATTAGCAACCGAATACAAGATGCACTCCCCTAGGCCCATAAATGGTGAAGTGTCGTGTAGTCGACGTTCACACGACACCACTAGAAGAATGACACCACAACTTAAATATCATAACATTGAATATTACTCAACCATAATTCACTACTAGCATTTAGACTTCACCCATGTCCTCAAGAACTAAACGAACTACTCACGAGACTGTTATCACCAGAATTTGACCAAGCCAGAGGTGGGCCGCGATCGAGATGGACTTGAGGATATATGCGCGGAGAGATATGTGAATCGGCCTTGTGTATCAAAGTTTGGGCTAGTTGGCCCATGTATCTTTATAGTAGGTTACGTAGAAAGTAGAGGTTATCTCGTGCACGGTTTAGTGCACGCCCACATTAGAAAGTCCGCTGGACTATAAATATGTATCTAGGGTTTATGGAATAAACAACAACCAACGTTCAACACAAACCAATCTCGGCGCATCGCCAACTCCTTCGTCTCGAGGGTTCCTCCGGTAAGCACCATGCTCGCCTAGATCGCATCTCGCGATCTAGGCAAGCACGAGCCTGCCTAGTTGTTCATGCGTTGCTCGTACCGAAGCCTTTTTGATGGCGAGCAACGTAGTTATCATAGATGTGTTAGGGTTAGCATTGTTCCTAGTATCGGATGTCGTCGTAGTGCAACCCTTGCGCATCTAGCCGTCCCCGTACCTCATCATGGGTGCAGGGGCGGCACCCCGCTTGATCGTTATTTAGTAGATCTGATCCGTTACTGGTCGCTCCTTGATTCATCAAGGATTAGTTTAATATCTGCAATAGTTAGGCCTTACAAAGGGTTGGAGGATCCAGCGGCATGCATGGTGTAGTTTGCTGCCCCTAGACAGGACGTTCCGAGGATCAACCTAGTGTTGGTTTTTAGGCCTTGTCTAGGGCTGGCTTACGTTTACCGTGCGTGAGCGCGAGGCCCAATCGTGAGTAGGATGATCCGATTATGCGGTGAAAACCCCAGATCGTCGTGGATCTCATATGCTTTATCATGATCAAGCAGGACCACCATATATTCGGCCACCTCGGACGAATCATGGGTGAATCGGCTCCATGAGCCGATTCACAGGACAACCTGAGAGCCGATCGAGGCTCGTATTTAACGTGTACGTGTGTGCCCCTGCAGAAACTAAGCGAGGCATCATCCACACCTTCCCGACCAGGTATAGGTCAGGTGGCACGCCCTTGCAACCCGCATCGGCGCGCGACCGAGGAGGCTTTGCGGGCCGTCGCTCCGAGGGACTGGGGCCAGCCGCAGCCCTAGTCGTTCCCGGCTCTACGGTGTTGACCAGTCACTGCCCGCCGGTGGGTTTCTGACGTCAACACATTCTGGCACGCCCAGTGGGACACATCTTCAACGACACATCTTCGACATCCACCACATCGCCATCTACATCAGAGATGGCGAAAAGCACCCCGGTCGAGTACGAGGATCGGAATGACAAAGTCAGGGCCCTCCGCGAGGCCGACCTCATCGGCCCTTCCCACGACGCCCGCTCCCATGGCGTCAACACGGTCGATCTCAGCCACTCCATAAGGGAACCAGGGTTCTCTTTTGACGCCAATATGGCAGGGTTCGTGATTCGCCATGACGCGGACAAAGCGGAGAGCAGCCACACTCGTGGCAGGGAGAAAGACGAGGCCGCTCCACGTGACCGGCCCCAAGACGACGATAAACGGTACCTGGCCGAGGAGGAGGCGAGAAGCATGCGGTATCCACGCCCATTATCCGTGCATCTCCTCAGCAAATATGAACAGCCACACGACCGACATCGCCGCTACTACAACAACGATGAAGGATATCGTCGGTCTGGTGCAAGCAGGGGGTATCGTCAGCACGACTGGAACGACGACGGGTACGAGCGTCGCGCCAGGGGGAGGTCAGAAGAGCAAGACAACATGGACAAGCACTGGAACTGTCCCTTCTTCAGACACTGCTGGGATTCCGGAATGAGCCGATTACCAACAATCGGCAATTGCCCAGAATGTGAACAAAAGGAGAAGGGTACAGCCAAGGTGTCCGTGTTCCAGCGTCTAGGGCCTCTCCCGCCTTGGAGCAAGCACACTGAGTCCGTTCAGATGGGAGATCACGAGGAACTAGAGGACAACGATGAAGAGGATAAGTATCATCGGCCAAGATGGTGTCCTGACGGGCTCAGCCGCTCTCAAAAACGGAGGGTTCAGCGACTACGTGCGTTGGAAGAAGCCGAAAGGTTATATCTGCACGCGCTGAGGAAGGCACGGCCTGACCTGGCTGCCAAAATTCAGCAAACCCTGGATGAAGAAGGTCGGCCACAAAGAAAAGAGTGGCGCCCTAAACAGAGGAAAGCCGATGATGAAACATCGGCTGGCACAAACATGGTCTTCATCCTTCCCGCGGAATTTAGCGCTCCGAGGTCATTTGAAGCACCTGTGGCACATTTGGACTGCGGCCCACGGCCGGTCATCTTCGAGAAGCCGCGAGAGAGAAGTTACAGGCATTTGAAAGCCTTGTACTTGCGAGGATACATCAATGGGCAGCTTGTCAACAAGATGTTGGTGGACACCGGAGCGGCAGTCAACATTATGCCTTACTCTATGCTGCGGCGGTTGGGACGCTCCACCTCGGATTTAATCAAAACCAATGTAACTCTGAGCGATTTCAACGGCCAAGCGTCTGACGCGCAAGGTGTTCTAAACGTGGATCTGACCGTAGGAAGGAAGACTATCCCTACGACGTTCTTTGTTGTCGACAGCAAAAGTACCTATGCTGTAATATTAGGGAGGGATTGGATCCACGCCAACTGTTGCATCCCATCCACGATGCACCAATGCCTGATACAGTGGGATGGAGATGAAGTAGAAGTCGTCCACGCCGATGATTCAGCCGAAATTTCAACAGCCGGCATGGGCATTTGGGAGGCGTCAGGCCAAGAACCACTCTCGGGCATCAATTTGGATGACTGCGAACGCATAGATGTGACAAAGAACGGGGTAAGGCTGGTTTTATCCACCGGCCTAATGGAATAGCACGTCCAAGACATTGGACATTCGTGGCGAGGCCGATCCCTGCGATGGGCCCTCAAAAAAAGAATGAAAGCAGGGGATCTCATCTCCAACATGCCACGGTGTAAATCCAAGGAGTTGCCACCCATCGTCAAGCATTGCAACAAAACAGGAGGCCGATTTTGGCAATCGGCCGAAATTATCCTCAACATACCATCGTTTGTGTTAAGCATTGATCCAACGGATGCCTGAAGAGCCGATACCACCAATTACTTGACAAAATCGGCTCGGGGGGGCACACAGAGGGATGGTACGGAGTTGGGGACGGATGTTAAGTTTCCAGCAGAGCAGCTCAGGTGTGGGGGCCGATACATAAACAAATCGGCCACAAAAAATCGAAGACATCAAAACTTCTGAGCACAGCCGATGCACGGCCATCGGGCAGTCATCAGGCAGCGAGGCTCCACTGAAGGCTCTTCTCAGTAGAATGATTGATGCCCCAAGCGGATCATGGTGTCGACAATGTCGGGTCGCGGCCCCGCGAAGCAGTATGTCTCTTCTGGAACCAGGAGAATAGTCAATGATGGGGCGATCGGCTACGGCATGTCACGACCGAAAGGGGGGAAAACGTCAGGAAACATCTTCACCAAGGGCTGCATCAGCCTGTCAAAGACGCAGGACTTGAACGGAAGAAGCTCAGGGAGACAGTTGACCCTGAAGGGTCCTTCATTATAGGAAGCCGATTTTTTCCCAATCGGCTAGCCCTGCATCTCAGCTTGCCTGAAGAATGATGCTGTTGTCACCAGGGACATCAGTTTCTACATACAAGCCAATTGAGTGACACGCACGGGGCTTTGTTGTGGGCACCTACCCGGAACCAGATGGCCAGCCCGCTGGATTGGCTAGTAGGGCTCATAATCTTGTTTGAGGTCTCATGGGGCAAAGCCGACGCTTGACCGTCGACTCAAGGGGTCTAGTGGATCTCACGGAGGATCCATCACCAAATCGGCAGTGTTGGCGCAAGCTTGCGGATCAGTCTAGGGTCATGAGAACAGCCGATGATCTTGATGAGCCGAATCATTCGAGCCGAGCTATTTGCACCAGAAGCTGCATCAGTTCGCCCAAGATGATGAGCTAATTAAGACAGCAAGGTGGGTCCTCGGTTCAAGGGAGCTGCCGACCTTTCCAGAATTTGCCAGGGGCTGGCTCCTTGAGCCTAACACAGTGATACAGTTGGGAAACCGATGGTGGCTCAATCAGCTGGTCTGCTTTTATCCTCGCCTGAGCTAAGGCTCGGGGGGCAGCTCGCCCCTTAAGGATTCCTTGTTCTATGGAGCCGATTTGGTTAAAATCGGCTTGCTCTGCATCGTAACTCGTCAAGAGGGGGTGAGTTATTGCAGACGGGAATGGCTGGAGGTAATGGGAGGAAGCAACGATCGCTGGCGGACTTTGGACCAGGTGTGACTACGAAGAGATGAGGCATTATCAGGACAGTGGCGAAAAGGATCCGGTAGATGAGAATGCCGCTGAGGTCCATTAGTCCGTGTGGTTGAGTCTGCATGTCCAGGATCTAGGATTTGCGCGATTGCGGCTCGTCCTAGGGGTGGAGGTCTGGATGGATCTACCTCGAGTTTATCATGAGAGTCCGATGCATTGCCATCGGCTCCTTAAAGCACCGACCAGATTGGCAATCGGCAAGCACGGTATAAAGGGCAATCGGCTAAATTATCATAAAAAAGGACGACAAGATCGAGTGGGGAAGTTCTCCATTGATTAACTAGAGTTCTTACATAAAGAGCTGATTGCTCTCAAAAGAAGATCCTAGGGGCTACATTGCCCGTCTACTACTGATGGCCCTGAGCTAAGATCCTATCTAGGGGCCGTTGCTGCCTTCGTCGTCGTCGCCATCATCGCCGTCGTCGGCGCTGCTCCCAGCCGGCTCGTCGTCGCTGCTGTAGCGACCGCCGGCAGGACCTTCGTTGTCCTCGTCTTCTTCATCAGCGTTGTCGTCGTCGCTGTCGAAATCGCTGAGATTGCCGGGCCGGGGCAGTGGGCGCTTGGCCGGCGGCTCGTCGGAGGAGCTGTCATCTTCTTCCTCCTCCTCCGGCCTCTCCTCTTCGGAGGAGGGGGCCCCGTCCCAGGGAAGGTGGTCGTCGTCGCTTTCCTCCACCGCCTCCTCCCTGGCAAGGAAGGAGAGGTCGCTCTCCCCGTCGGTCAGGGACTGGTCGTCCTCTGACCAGGTGGAGAAGTCGTGGCTTGGCTCATCCCCGGCCTCGATGGCGCGGCGAATGTTGGCCGCGTGGGCTTCCTCCGGTTTCCATTCCGGCGTCGGCTCGCGGAAGGGGGAGGACTGCGCAGAAAGGTCTGACGAAGAGGAAGACATGGTGGCACAGGAGGGTTTTTTCTTTGGAAGTGCTAGTGCCTGGAGGATGAGGAAGAGAGCTACAGGAAGTGGCCGAATAAAAGGGGGAATATCTGGTTTAATGCCGAAGCAGTTCCCGAGAACGTGGTGCCAGAACCGTCAGGTCGTGCAGAGAAGGCGAGGAGGCAAGACGTCATCATGAAGGAAACTGCGACGGTTCTGCCACGACATGACCCGGCGAAAGAAAGCATAATGATTTTGGAAATGTCATTTCCAAAACCAGGGGGGCATGTGTTATCACCAGAATTTGACCAAGCCAGAGGTGGGCCGCGATCGAGATGGACTTGAGGATATATGCGCGGAGAGATATGTGAATCGGCCTTGTGTATCAAAGTTTGGGCTAGTTGGCCCATGTATCTTTATAGTAGGTTACGTAGAAAGTAGAGGTTATCTCGTGCACGGTTTAGTGCACGCCCACATTAGAAAGTCCGCTGGACTATAAATATGTATCTAGGGTTTATGGAATAAACAACAACCAACGTTCAACACAAACCAATCTCGGCGCATCGCCAACTCCTTCGTCTCGAGGGTTCCTCCGGTAAGCACCATGCCGCCTAGATCGCATCTCGCGATCTAGGCAGCACGAGCCTGCCTAGTTGTTCATGCGTTGCTCGTATCGAAGCCTTTTGATGGCGAGCAACGTAGTTATCATAGATGTGTTAGGTTTAGCATTGTTCCTAGTATCGATGTCTGTCGTAGTGCAACCCTTGCGCATCTAGCCGTCCCCGTACCTCATCATGGGTGCAGGGCGGCACCCCGCTTGATCGTTATTTAGTAGATCTGATCCGTTACGGTCGCTCCTTGATTCATCAAGGATTAGTTTAATATCTGCAATAGTTAGGCCTTACAAAGGGTTGGAGGATCCAGCGGCATGCATGGTGTAGTTTGCTGCCCCTAGACAGGACGTTCCGAGGATCAACCTAGTGTTGGTTTTTAGGCCTTGTCTAGGGCTGGCTTACGTTTACCGTGCGTGAGCGCGAGGCCCAATCGTGAGTAGGATGATCCGATTATGCGGTGAAAACCCCGGATCGTCGTGGATCTCATATGCTTTATCATGATCAAGCAGGACCACCATATATTCGGCCACCTCGGACGAATCATGAGTGAATCGGCTCCATGAGCCGATTCACGAGACAACCCGAGAGCCGATCGAGGCTCGTATTTAACGTGTACGTGTGTGCCCTGCAGGAAACTAAGCGAGGCATCATCCACACCTTCCCGACTGGGTATAGGTCAGGTGGCACGCCCTTGCAACCCGCATCGGCGCGCGACCAGGAGGCTTTGCGGGCCGTCGCTCTGAGGGACTGGGGCCAGCCGCAGCCCTAGTCGTTCCCGGCTCTACGGTGTTGACCAGTCACTGCCCGCCGGTGGGTTTCTGACGTCAACAGAGACATCATATGGAATACAATCAGAGGTGATATGATGATGAATAACAATCTGAACATAAACCTTGGTTCAATGGTTTCACTCAATAGCATCTACAACAAGTATAGAATAACACCGGGAGAGTTTCCCCTATCAAACAATCAAGATTTAACCCGAATTGCTACAGCGATGACGAGGTGCAACGGTGGTGATGGCGGTGTAGATGGTGGAGATGATGATGATGATGATGGAGATGATGTCCCGCTCGATGACGATCACTAGAAATTAGAGTTTATCTCGCACGGTTTAGTGCACGCCCACATTAGAAAGTCGTCGACTATAAATATGTACCAGTGGTTTATGGAATAAACAACAACCAACGTTCAACACAAACCACCCGGCGACGCTGTCTCCTTCGTCTCGAGGGTTCTTCCGTAAGCACCATGCCGCCTAGATCGCATCCGCGATCTAGCAAGACGAGCCTGCCTAGTTGTTCATGCGTTGCTCGTACCGAAGCCTTTTTGATGGGCGGCAGCAACGTAGTTATCATAGACGCGTTAGGGTTAGCATCGCTCTTAGCATAATATGCTTTCTCAGGCGAGGCAACCCTTGCGCGTTCAGTCTCTGCGCTTCATCATGGTGCAAAGTGATCTCGCTTGATCTTTATTTAGAGATCCGAACTGTTGGCGGTCGCCCTGATTCATCGGCGGATTAGCTTAATATCCTCAGAATAGTTAGGC